>NC_091435.1:100245798-100602298 GCF_964237555.1 Oryctolagus cuniculus | reverse complement strand
AACCTGAGCAGGCCATGGAGCTCCTGGACTGCAACTACCCAGATCCGATGGTTCGAGCTTTTGCTGTTCGATGCTTGGAAAAATATTTAACAGATGACAAACTTTCTCAGTATCTGATTCAGCTAGTACAGGTAAAATAATAGAAAATGGAAAAATGATGTTTTATTCTAAATCTGTGCCACATCCACAGTCTACTGCATTAAGTAGTTTTATGCTTTAAAAAGTAATAAATTTTATTATCAGTAATATCTACTTTTTTTTCTGAAAATTTTTCTTTAAATTAAGCCATGTAGAAACTGACCCTCATGGATCTGGGATTTTTGTTTTTTAATCACTAGGTCCTAAAATATGAACAGTATTTGGATAACCTTCTCGTGAGATTTTTACTCAAGAAAGCATTGACTAACCAAAGGATTGGGCACTTTTTCTTTTGGCATTTAAAGTAAGTCAAAATATTTCCCTCCTAAATTCTTTAAATATATATTTACTTGCTTTCTTAATAAATATATCAATATTTATTGCTTTTATACTTCAGATATTTTTAATAAAGATTTTTTTGGGGGGTCAGCATTGTGGCATAGCAGGTTAAGCCTCCGCCTACAGCGCCAGCTTCCCATATGGGCATCAATTCAAGAACCAGCTGCTCCACTTCTGATCCAGCTTCCTGCTAATGCACCTGGGAAAGCAGTGGAAGATGGCCCAAGTGCTTGGGCCCCTGCACCCAGGTGGGAGACCCAGAAGAAGCTCCTGGATTCAGCCTGGCACAGGCCTGGCCATTGTGGCCATTTGGGGAGTGAATCAGCAGATGGATGATCTCTCTATATCTCCTCCTTTCTCTGGAACTCTGCCTTTCAAATAAATAAAAAAAAATAAATCTTTAAAAAAATAGGTAAATAAATAAAAGAAGAACCTCTAGTTTTTTTTTTTTTTTTAAAGATATAAATGTATTTTTTAGATTTATTTATATATGTTGAAAGAGTTACAGAGAGAGAGGTCTTCCATCTACTGGTTCACTTCCCAGATGCCACATCTGGGCCAGTTCAAAACCAGGGTCCAGGAGCGAGCTTTATCCAGGTCTGCCACATGGATGACAGGGGTCCAAGCACTTTGGCCATCTTCTGCTGCTTTTCCCAGGCCATTAGCGAGGAGCTGGATTGGAAGTGGAACAACTTGGACACAAACCAGTGCCCATATGGGATGCCAGCTTAGCAGGTGGCTGCTTTACCTACCACACCACAATGCCAGCCTCTATATTTTAGATTTTGTTTGGCTGGAAGAATTTTTCATAATGAAAGTATGGTACTAGTGATGAGCATTTCAACTTTTTCTCTTTAAAATTAAATAAGCAGTAAAATTCAAAACAATTTCATTCATGAGTGAGAGCTGTAACATTTTTAGATTATAATTCCATTTTAAGCAAAGCAAAATTTGCTGGGTCCAGGTTAATGTTGCCATAGGTTTCATACTACGTATGGATTGAAATATCCCAAAATTAAAAAAAAAAAATCTTACCTTGGATTTAAGAATAGTAGTGACAAAAATCCCATGTTTCTTACTAGAAAATAGGCTAAGAATACAAGATATTTTGCAGAATGTGACATTTCAAATAGTCAAAGGTCATCAACTGTATTTTTTTTATAAATCAAAAACAGATTGTTACCTAATATGGTTTTTATAAAATATTAAGATAAAAACATTGAGCCGAGAAGCTAGGTTTAAAATATCTTAAATTTAGAGGCAGTATAGAAAAGTGTGGACACATATGCCAGAAGAGTTAAAGGAGCTGGATTAGACTCTGTGAACCCTGCCTACTTATTTCATTTTGTGTCCAATTTCCTTTATTCATTTTTCAGTGTCTTACACTGAAATTAATGAATGAAAAGTAGTTGTAATAAACCTAAAAACTATAATTGTTATTAAATTTACCTGTCCAGGAACTACCTGAAAACTTGTTTTGCTTCTAAGTGATAGGTTTTGTATCATCTTATTGTTATAGTATATGTTTACTCTTTTAAGACCAATTTTTTCTTTTTTTCATTTAATCTTGTACTGATCTTTTAGATCTGAGATGCACAATAAAACAGTTAGTCAGAGGTTTGGCCTGCTTTTGGAGTCCTACTGCCGGGCATGTGGAATGTATTTGAAGCACCTGAATAGGCAAGTTGAGGCTATGGAAAAGCTCATTAACTTGACTGACATTCTCAAACAGGAGAAGAAGGATGAAACACAAAAGGTGTGTGACTGACTGTTTAGTTTGTTTTTTAAGACTCCATTCCTTCAGTGAGCAGCGTTGTTTATAAGTCCAGTGTATATTCAGATCATATAATCCCTGGAATCAAGCAGCTTAGAATTTGGGTCCAAGTTCCACTCCTCTCCTATATACAAAATGACAATAATTCTTTCTTCATCGGGTTCTTGTGAGAATGAGATTACATGAAATATGCAAAGCACCTGTTACACAGTCCTTAGAACATACAAGGTGCACAAGAAATATTAGTTGCCTTTACTTTCCTCTCCTTTCTTTTCTATATAGCCCCAAATATTAAAAATTATTCTTTCCTTATTCAATTTTATTTTCTCTTAGTACTGTTTCTGAAACTGTAATTTATGGGCAAGAGGGGATGGTACACCTTGAAAGAAAAAAATTTACCATATCTATATTGTATCTAAGTTATGAAAAAAGAAGCTAGATATAGGCATTTCTTCTAAGCCAGAGTTTTCATTTCATAAATTAGCTGTGATACAGCAGATTAATCAGGAACATGAAATTCATTACTCAGAACATTGTTGGCTTAAATAAAATTCTGAATTCTGAGAGGGAACTAAAATTGCAGGCATAGACGCAAAAGCAGTTGCTTTGAGTGGTTTTATTTTTTATTATAACAGTGGATGATAAGGTATATAAATATGTGTTGTATTAATGTTAGGATTGACAGCGGTGGGAAAAGAAATGCCTTTGTGTGAGTACAGGACACCTAGTCCACAATGGCTATTCAATTCAGTATGAAAAAAAATTTTTATTACTAAAATTTAAGCATGAAAATTAATTCTTATTAATTCTTAATGCCTAACCTGCCCCTCCTCACATTTATATTTCTAATAGATGGAAATTTCCTAAAATAAAATGCCAGGTACTACATGATAGCTCAACAATCTAGGCTTCAGTTTGAATTGATTAAAAGGGAATATTTCTTATAGCTATCTACCAGAACCTGAATGTAGTGTGTGACTTCATGTAACATATTTTTGTAAGTCTTTTCCCCACACTTCTCTTTAGCCTCACTAGACCTTTTTACCCAACAAAGTATAAATGTGATATTTTCTGAAAAGCCCAAAGTAAGGTCTTTGAACTACAATACTGTGGTCTACTTAGTTTTTCCTCTAGAACAAGGTGTAGCAGAGTTTTTCTTAACGGGTCAGATAGTCAACTTTTTACTGTGGTCTCTGTCTTCACTATTCAACTCTGTTATTCTAATGTGAAAGCAGTTAATATGTAGCTATATCCTAATGCAAGTTGATTAAAAAAAAAAAAAAAAAAAAAAACTGGCTACTGACCTGCAGGCCACGGTTAGTCAGCCCTGCTCTAGAACCAAAACTCAGCAAGCAGAGTTTATCCAGCCCCTGGAAGATGTATGGCGCTGCCTTTGTTGACTCTTTCATCAAGGTACAGTGCTGTATTATAGAAACCTTCCTGTTTAGAGTGCAACCCATGCAGAAAGTGAATTCAGAGATAATACCATACCAAGGCATCAGTGTTAAAAGAGATAATAAGTTAGTTTTACTTTGTATAACATCAGTTTCTAACCATGTTGGCTCTTTTAAAATCAGGTACAAATGAAGTTTTTAGTTGAGCAAATGAGGCAACCAGATTTCATGGATGCTCTACAGGGCTTTCTGTCTCCTTTAAACCCTGCTCATCAACTGGGAAATCTCAGGTGAGGTACTTTCTTGGGAGTTTGATATATTTAAATCAATACCTTTTGTAGATAAAATTTTGATAAAAGTCAAAATGTCTATTATAATGAGTTTCTGCTACTTTAAAAAGTTTAAAACATTTTATTGCTAATAATATAGCTAAAATTTTTGATGTCATAGGATAAGAAATGGAATATTATATCTAGAAAATTAACAGTATGTCCCCATGTCATATAAAAATGCTTAAAGCCTAAGATTTATTTTTTTCCTTGCACTCCTTAGAAGCAAATTCATAAATAAAAATTTAGAAAGTTTAAAAATTTTGCACTTCCAAAAGCTATCCTGTATATGTAGTTTACAATAAGTTTAAGGATAATAAGAATAACAAGGCTAAGGTACTTAGTAAAGTTTTTAACTATTTTAAAGGCTTGAAGAGTGTCGAATAATGTCCTCTGCAAAAAGGCCACTGTGGTTGAATTGGGAGAACCCAGACATCATGTCAGAGTTACTGTTTCAGAACAATGAGATCATCTTTAAAAATGGGGATGGTAAGGAAGAGCATTAATGAGCCTATGATCCGTGAATTTAGCTACTTTTTTCTACACAGGATATTTATGAACTGTGAAAACTAAGGAAAGCTATTTAAAGAATACACATGAGAAAAAAATATATAACAGTAAGCATATGTTTTTAATTGTTGGAATACACACACACACACACACACACACACACACGGAGTTGAGGAAATGTTACCCCAGAAGATGATACTTTAATATTAATTACTTTGAGCTGAGGGCACTTGGGGAGCAGTAGATGCAGGCAGAGGCTTTCTCTGCATTCCCCTTACCTGCCTGAAGATGGATCCTCCAGAAGGAACTCAGTTGTCCTGAGAACCAGTGAAGATCAACAGGAGGGTTGATCCCTGCAATTCCAACCCAAGTACTTCTTTAATTTTTTATGAGAATACCTGTATAGGGAAGAGAAAAATGGCTTCTCGAAAAATGGCTTCTCGCTACTCTTCTGTTTCATTGGCTGGCCTACAAATTAACTTGACATAAGACAGAGTAACAGAAGAAAAATAATATTTAATTAGATACACACAGGAGTCCCACAGAATAGGAGACATGAAGAACATTCAGATAGTTAGAGCTTCATGGCATCCTGAGCTACAGGAAAGAATAGGGGTTTTTGGCTTCTTGGGTATGAAGCATGTTATGGGAGGTTGAGGAGAGGAAATGTCTGTTAAATAAAGGTTGTCTTGATATGCTGATGAAAAGTCTCTAAGGTGATAAATGTATAGGAGCAGTCCTAAGAAGAGTAAGTGAGCGTCTCTCTGAGTGTGGTATCTACCTCCAGTTGATCTTCTTTGGTTGAGGTGGCATTTCTGAACTCCTTCAGAATTAGAAATCCTAAAATCAGTTTCTGTCATTTGCATGAATGGTGTGAGCATCCATTCATTCCATAAATACTTTTTAAAAGTATGGAAAGCTATGGGGTTGTAGCAATAAAACAGAACCCCAGCCCTCTTGAAGTTTATATTCTATCAGGGAAAAGAGGCACATTAAACAAATAATTATAAAAAATACAAAGGAAGAATGTAGTCTGTTAAGGAGACTTGTAAACAAAATTCAATTTATTTGGAGTCTAGGCTGTTGGGGGAAACAGGGAGGATAATCCTTGACTTTCTATTAGGGAATGACCTCTCAGCAGGGAATTCTGTTGATCCGTCTGTTAGAATAAACAGATGGTTAAGTGAAAAATAAATAACTTTTTAAAAATTTTTGTGAAATAAAATAATGCATGCTTACACTAATGTTACACAGATATGTTAATGAGAATACTTTAGAAGTAGATTAAAGAATCGGAATTTTGCTTTCTTATAAGTTATTTTGAAGAGTAGATTATAGCTTTATTTGTTTTCATTCAAAAACAATGTGCTGGTATGATCCCCAAGTTGCATTTATGACATTCAGTGGTACATATTATTTGAATTTCAGATTTACGGCAAGATATGCTAACACTTCAAATTATTCGCATTATGGAAAATATCTGGCAAAATCAAGGTCTTGATCTTCGGTAGGTAGCCATAAAAGTAAACTATTAATAAACATTAATTATAGAAGCGTATGTTTATAAGGAAATGTATATATTAATAATTAACAAGAGTTGAGTACACTATGGTACTTTCATTTGTCCTCCTCTTACTTGGTTTAGAATAGCTAATGAGGTCCAGCTAGGTAAGAGCTACCTCTGACAAGCTAGTGCAGACTCTGCAACTGTCTCTGGAATGTCACCTTTAGGAACAAGATAGAGGAGACACAAAGTGCCTTTGTTTATAGTCTGAAGTAAACACATATAATAGAAGGTTCATCATAGAAATCATCTAATTCTAAAGCTTTATAAATTTTCTAATCTTATTTTGCAGCAAACTTTTTACTAAAGTTTATTGTTTTCTGTCAAACCTTGTACAATTACTAGTATTAGATCCAAATTTTATCAAGTCACTGTTTGCTTTTTAAGTTACTGTTGCTTCTGTTAATTTTTCCTTCTTCCAACTTGTCTCTTTGCAAATCGTCATTCCAGCAAAAGCCACCTTCTCTAAAAGTACTTTTCTCTGTAGGTAAGCATAAGAGTCAAGTCCAGTGCAGCAATAGGGTAGATAAAGTAGAAACCACAGGTAATAGTAGATCAGGATTTATTTGTATGCTTCTTACTGATAAATAATAGCTAGTATATAAAAATGTAACAAGGGCATATAGTACCCTTTTGTTGCAAAGAAGGAGATGAATATTTCAAATTACCTGCTAAGGCACATAATTAAGTTACTAACTTCAAATTCTTAATTCCTGACTCATTGCTTAACCTCTATTGCTTTCCAGGGACAATTGATGTTACACAAATCAAGTTTTTCTTTTTGGGGTAATTTTTTTGTCTCATAAGCCCAGCCCCATGCCACTACTACTGCCACTCCCAGAGGAACAGAATGTAAAAAGATACAGAACTAGAAAGAGTAAAGGAATCAGCTGTGTAACCCTGGTAGCTACAATATTTAATTGTAAACTTATGCAAACCATCTAAGGTTAATTTAAGTAAAATCATTGGAAATACTAAGGGTTTTTCAGTCTTAGAAGATTTTCTGGTTTAAAGTTTAATTTTAAGTACTTAAGTAAAATATAATTAATTTAAGAAAAATCATAGCCATTTTTTATTTATACTTGACAAAAGTAGAATTAAGATTCAGGTTTATTTATAACTTTTATACAACAAGACTTATTGCACTCTCTTAACTATGAGCATGCTCAGTTGCAATCAAATGAAAACATAAGGTAAAAAAAAATGAACAAGAGTAACAACCTTAAGAAGTTTTTGTATTTACCAGGGCAGATAGAAGGAAAGCATCTACAAGAGGAATGGCAAGGGAGTAGGAAGACCAGAGTAAGTGATTCATAGAACCCAAAAGAGAAGAGAGATCGACAGTTTGTAGTGTATTTCAAGGGGTGTACAAGAATAAGGACTATTAAAAAGGCCCTTGGATTTCAAGGCTCATGGCTAGCTTTAGTAAGAGTGTATTTAATGGAATAGTAGACACAGAAGCTAAACTATAAGGAAGTAAGGGAGAAAATGAAAGTAAGTGACTATTAGTAAGACTGTTTTTGGAATTTAGGAAGTGAAGATAAGGTGGAAAGAATGAACAATAGCTTATGAGAACAACACAGCAAGGAAAACCAGACTTAAAGTGTTTATGTGTCAATTTGAATGTTAGGTGCTTTTTTTCTCATTATTTCTTTAAATCCACATATCTCTACCTTTGACTGCCTGTCCTACTTAATATTCCTTTTCCCCCCCTCTTTAATATGTGATGAAATAGGAAGTACTCTAAAAGCACCCTGCCACATCCCAAAGTATGGTTGTTACCAGGGAAAAGGCTTGTGGGATTGAGCTGTGAGCGGAACTTGTAGTTTTTTTTTTTTTTTCCTGGAACATCATTTTTACCTAAAATAATAATAATAATAATAATAATAATAGGCAAGCTACAGTTTTTCAGAAATGGGTATTTGGCAGGCATTTTTTTTTTAAATGAACAATATGTGCCTATCTCTTCAAAGAAAACAACTGTGACAGTATTTGCTGCCAACAATAACTTTTGAACTTTCAATCAAAAATTAAAATTTTGGAAACACTTGTATCCACCACTGAACTTAGTAGTGTCCCCAAACTTTCTGAAAAGATTGGTGACAGTATTAACAATTGTGATTTAAAATGTGATATAAAAGTGCCAACATTTGGGAGATCTGTATAAATCAGTAAACTGTATCTTCCAAAAGACCACTGCAAGATATGATAAAGTCGTATATGGGTGAAAGATCCATTCAGAGGAAAGACAGATAATTCAATTTTAATGTAGCATTGTAAAAAGCTTATTGATATAGTTTCAGATTCCATATTGCAATTTGAAAAACTGTCTCTTGTCAGCGTGGCATACTGTCAAGGAAATACTTGATAATTATCTGAGAAGGCTATTATGACAATATTCCTCCTTTTTCTAATTACATGTCTGTGTGAGGCTACATTTTATTGATATATATCAATTAAAACAACACATGTGATTGGAAATAGAGGTATATAAGAAAACCTAGAGAAATACTGTAAAACTTACATTTAAAAATTTGAAAGAACTGTCACTCTTCACTGTCACTCTTCACTCTACATGTTTTTAAATACTTTTTTGGTACAAGCTGTTGTTTATATTAACACATAATTTGTTTTAAAATGAATTGACTTTTTAATTTTTTTTTTAATTTTTTATTTTATTTTATTTTATTTTTGACAGGCAGAGTGGACAGTGAGAGAGAGAGACAGAGAGAGAAAGGTCTTCCCTTGCCGTTGGTTCACCCTCCAATGGCCGCCGCTGCAGCCGGCGCACCGCGCTGATCCGATGGCAGGAGCCAGGATCCAGGTGCTTCTCCTGGTCTCCCATGGGGTGCAGGGCCCAAGCACCTGGGCCATCCTCCACTGCACTCCCTGGCCATAGCAGAGAGCTGGCCTGGAAGAGGGGCAACCAGGACAGAATCCAGCGCCCCGACCGGGACTAGAACCCGGTGTGCCGGCGCCGCAAGGTGGAGGATTAGCCTATTGAGCCACGGCGCCGGCCTTGACTTTTTAATTTTTATCTTCTTTTTGATTTCTAATATCAACAGCTGTAATATCAATAGATGTAATCCATATAAAACCTCTTTTGGATCTTCAGTAATTTTTACAAATGTAGAGGAGTCCTGAGACCAAAAATTGAAGAACTTCAACCCTAGGCTTCTTTTTAAAGATTTATTTATTTTATTTGAAAGGCAGAGTAAGAGAGAAAGACAGAGACAGAGAGACAGAGCTTGCATCTGCTGGTTCACTCCCCAAGTGGCCACAATGGCCACAGCTGGGCCTGTCCGAAGCCAGGAGCCAGGAGCTTCTTCTGGGTCTCCCACTCGGATTCAGGGGCCCAAGGACTTTGGCTGTCTTCCACTGCTTGCTCAGGTCAGAGCAGAGAGCTGGATCAGAAGTGGAGCAGCCCATATGGGACGCCAGCACTGCAGGGTGGTGGCTTTACCCACTACATCACAGTGCTGGCCCCTACTCTAAACTTTTGTTTAGATATTAGTTAACCATCTTTAAATTCACCCATATTTTTAAAGTTATGTTTATATTTTAATAGCCATAATAATTTTCTTTTCTCTTCTGATGAATGGTTAAGTGCTGTCTCAATTGAAAATTACAACAAATGTGGTAGATAATTTTCAGGATTTTTTAGAAATATGTCACACTGGCTGGTGCCGCAGCTCACTTGGCTAACCCTCTGCCTGTGACGCCGGCACCCCGGGTTCTAGTCCCGGTTGGGGCACCAGATTCTGTCCCGGTTGCTCCTCTTCCAGTCCAGCTCTCTGCTGTGGCCTGGGAAGGCAGTGGAGGATGGCCCAAGTGCTTGGGCCCTGCACCCCATGGGAGACCAGGAGAAGCACCTGGCTCTTGGCTTCAATCGGTGCAGCACCAGCTGTAGCAGCCATGTGGGGAGTGAACCAACAGAAGGAAGACCTTTCTCTCTGTCTCTCTCTCTCTCACTAACTCTGCCTGTCAAAAAAAAAAGAAAAGAAAAGAAAAAGAAATATGTCACACTACAAAAAAGAAAATTAGGAGCAGGCATTTGACACCGCTTTAAGGAACACCTGCATCTCACATCAGCGTGCCTGTGTTTGAGTCTCAGCTCTATTTTCAATTCCAGTTTCCTGCTAATGCACACCCTGGGAGGCAGCAAGTGATGATTCAAGTACTTGGGTCCCCCTGCCACCCACAAAGGAGACCTGGATGAAGTTCCTGGGTCCTGGCTACAGCCTGGCTCAACCCCAGCTATTGCAGACACTTGCGGGGTGAACCAGCAGATAGAAGAGGTCCCCTCCCTCCCTCTCTGCCTTTCAAATAATTAATATAAAGAAATTTTAAAAGATTAAAATTAGTAGGACAGTAAAGATCATGCATGCATGACAGAGTTTCAAATAGAATAGTTATGTTTTAGTTTATTTAAATATTTCTTTTTAAATTCCATCATATAATTATGTGTTTCCCCTTTTATAGAATGTTACCTTATGGTTGTCTGTCAATTGGTGACTGTGTGGGACTTATTGAGGTGGTGAGAAATTCTCACACTATCATGCAGATTCAGTGCAAAGGTGGCCTGAAAGGTGCACTGCAGTTCAATAGCCATACACTGCATCAGTGGCTCAAAGACAAGAACAAAGGAGAAATGTGAGTTTTATTGTTCTTTCTAGATTAGTCTAAGTTTTTTGTTAGATGAATCTGTTAGTGGTTATATATGTTTATATATATATATATATATATATATATATATATATATATATCTTAATGGTTGTGTATGCCACAGAAAATAGTTAATCATACTTATTTGGAAAAAATATGCCTCAAACTTTGAAATATATGAGGTTATTATGTTTAGATGATCAAAATTGCTCTTACTTTGATAAAATCCTAGACTTTTAACTTGGGTATCTAAAATATGTTCTTATTATTAGCTCATTTTTTAAGTTAACATTGCACATTTGAATTTCATTTCTAATTCATTATGTAAATGATTAGAAAAATTAATTTTAATGATTTATTTTTCACTATAATAAGCACTATTCTTTGGTCAGAAACATCTAGAAATTTTCTTAGGAACCCTTGAAAATTCCTTAGATTGCTGGACTTCGTTACTTTCTTATGTAATGTCAGTGATTATTTAATTGTTTCAGTAGCAACCTTAACCATCTTTTTTTAAGGTAGCCTGTATCTCTCTATATTTCCACACTACTCATAAGTTATTTCTTTGTAGATATGATGCAGCCATTGACCTGTTCACCCGTTCATGTGCTGGCTATTGCGTTGCAACTTTCATCTTGGGAATTGGAGATCGGCACAACAGTAACATCATGGTGAAAGATGATGGACAAGTAATGGCTTTCTCTCTTTATAATTAGTGCTCTTTAACTGCATTTATTGAGACACTGGATAGCTGCACACAGAAACCATAACATAATTTCTTATTTTTGAAAGCTGTTTCATATAGATTTCGGACACTTTTTGGACCACAAGAAGAAAAAATTTGGTTATAAGCGAGAACGTGTACCATTTGTTCTGACACAGGATTTCTTAATAGTGATTAGTAAAGGAGCCCAAGAATGCACAAAAACTAGAGAATTTGAGAGGTAAGCTGAAGAAATCAAAAGCACAAAATAAAGAATTCTTGCTACAGTACCAGAAGCAGTTGATGTTTTTGAAGCAATTTAGAATAAAAACATGTTGTTTAACAAAATGACTTTTGTAAAAACAATGTTTTAATATTTTTGTTTATCTATTTTGTATGATACTGAGAATTAAAATGGAAAGGGAAATCAGTTTAATCTGGTGAGCTAATTAAGACCTAAAAAGAAAATATTCCTGAATTTCATAACACATTAAAAATTTTTACTTACTGCTATGTGAATAATTGGATTATACCTTCTCTGTATTGACAAACAGTGGCTATTGCCTAGAAGCATTTTTCAGTCATACAATGTGAAGAAGTCAGTGAACTATAATTGCTGTGATTTTTTTCATAATTTTTCTTACCACCTGATGATAGTTTATTAGTTTGTCTTAGTCCTTAAAGTACTTTTTAAAGCCTTTTATAAAATTATTTCTTATCTATAACTCAGTCCTGGCCCTAGCCTAAGCCTAAAAGCTCTATAATGGACCAATTACTCAACTTCTGATGTGTCAGCTGTTGTTCTAGGTGCTGATGACAACACATAATTAAGTCCTTATCTCATAGAGTTCACATTCTAGTTGGGGAAAGGGAAAAGTGTTGGTGGAGACAGCAGGGAGAGGAATGTGTTTTTTATACTTTCATATTAAAAAGCCTCTCTAATTGTGTAGCATGTGAGCAGAGACCTGGAGGTAATGGCTTCACACTGACCAAACTGTTCTTACTACTTATAGGTTTCAAGAGATGTGTTACAAGGCTTATCTAGCTATTCGGCAGCATGCCAATCTCTTCATAAATCTTTTCTCAATGATGCTTGGCTCTGGAATGCCAGAACTGCAGTCTTTTGATGACATTGCATATATTCGAAAGACCCTAGCCTTAGATAAAACTGAGCAGGAGGCTTTGGAATATTTCATGAAACAAATGAACGATGCACATCATGGTGGCTGGACAACAAAAATGGATTGGATCTTCCACACAATTAAGCAGCATGCATTGAACTGAAATGATATCTAAGAAACTGAGAGCTCAATATCTGGATTCTACACCGCACTGTTAATAACTGTCAGCAGGCAAAGACTGATTGCATAGGAATTGCACAATCCATGAACAGCATTAGAATTTACAGCAAGAACAGAAATAAAATACTATATAATTTAAAATAATGTAAACGCAAACAGGGTTTGATAGCACTAAACTAGTTCATTTCAAAATTAAGCTTTAGAATAATGCGCAATTTCATGTTATGCCTTAAGTCCAAAAAGGTAAACTTTGAAGATTGTTTGTATCTTTTTTTAAAAACAAAACAAAACAAAAATCCCCTAAATATATATAAATGATGGAGAAGGAAAAAGAATGATGTTCTATTTGTCTTGCAAATGCTCTGCGTTTCGACATGTGGATACAACTATAAGGCTGTTATTGCATTAGGACTGAGTCAACTGGAGTTTATGTTGAATTACATAGAATGGAAAAGGATGACAGTTTCTTATTTTTCCATTGCTGTTCAATTTATAGTTTGAAGTGGGTTTTTTGACTCCTTGTTTAATGAAGAAAAGTGCTTGGGGTGGAAGGGACTCTCGAGATTTCTCCAGAGACTTTTTCTTTTTAATAAATCAAACCTTTTGATGATTTGGGGGTCTTATCTGCACAATTTTGGAAGCAGTCACAAATGAGACCTGTAATAAGGTGGTGTTTTTGGTTTTGGGTTTTTTGCTTTTTGTTTCTTTTTGACAGTATTCTTAATACCTAGGGAAATTCTGGGCTCCCACAAAGTGAAGTAATCATCATAGAAACAGAATGAGCAGGAGTAGTTCTCATTCCAGGATTGTACAGTATTCACCTTAAGTTGATTTTTTTTCTCCTTTTGCAATTGAACTGAACACATTTTTCATGCATGTTTTCCAGAAAATAGAAGTATTAATGTTATTAAAAAGATTATTTTTTTTATTAAAGGCTATTTATATTATAGAACTATCATTAATATATATTCTTTATTTACATAATCTGTCCCATAGTCATGCATTGTTTTGCACCCCAAATTTTTTATTGTTGGTGGCAGCATGGTTAGCTTTTCTCTTGGTCTATAGGTGAGGCTCAGGCACTATCCAATTTACACCGTTAACCAGTGTATAACTACTTAAGGAAAGCAGATTAAACTTCATCCTTCTTCCTTTTCTTCGCTTTTGTATTCACATGAATCCCTGATCTTCCATCCTCCTTTATGGTTGAGAATGGCTCAATCATGAAATTAGTTGACAAAATTAACACCATTTAGACTATCTTCCTGAATGCTGAAACCCCTCTATTGAGGTATGCTGATGAATAATACCTTATAATATGGGGAAATAGAAACCATGAACCTTTTACCTTTTTAAGCTATATATTCATATCTGAATAATATAAGTAGGACATTAAACCATTGTAAGGTCATATCCTATTATCAAGTGACCAGAGCTTACTCTCTGTCCTTATTAAATCCCATTTAAGCACAGGACCCATTCTTAAATATGTTGAAAAGCATTAACCAAGATGTAGGAGTTAATGCTAGTCATCACTCTAGAATCTGATATTTTACTCAGTATTTGAAATGAATGGTTAATGTCCTAGGAAATAGCTTTAGCAAATGCCCAGGTGCCACTCCAAAAAAAAAAAAAAGTGCAATAATTTACTGACAGTTTTCTAGATATTATTGGAAAACAACTTTTAAAGAGTGCACACTGTATACTCTAGTACAACATCATCACTTTTAAAGTACTCATTTATGAAATCAGATACCTATAGTAGAAGTCTTGGATAGTGAACAAGGGACTCTAATACAAATATTCTTAATATCTGGCTATTTTAGAACCCTTAAAGGGCATAATTATTGAAGATTTAGGTACTTCACTAAAGCATGTATATAATATTGCCAACAAAAAGATGAATTTGAAAATTAGGGTAACTTCTGTCAACTGTCTTGGAATAGTTAAGCAGAATTTAAACTGTTTTAATGAGGAAACCAAATAGATTATTTTGCAGATACAGAGTTCATAACTTATTAACACTTCACAGTCAGCATCTTGTATTATTTAGATATAAACCGCCAATGCATACTAATATATCCCCGTGTTTTCTATATCAGGGATAGATTACAGGAAAACTCAGTGAATAGTATAAATCTGAGACTTTAGGGGTAGAAACTGAAGATTTAACAGAGAACTGTGTTTTACCCGAGTGCCAAAACTTTGAGCCTCCCCTCACAGAATTCATACAGTTTTCGCATTTTTTTCACATCAGTCTAGATATTTGCCCACCCATCTTCCCCTAGGTCCTCTCCACCATTAAAACACACAAGCCACATAACTTAATTCATCATTTATATTTATTTTCAAGAGTTATTACAACCAAATTAATTCTATATGATGAAGTATAGACAAATTCTATAAAGAATACAGATTAAGTAAAGAAAGAAAGAAAGGACAGGTAATGCTCAGAAAGGCAGAAAAAACAAGAATCGAATCGAATGCTACACGGGGTGCCTAGGATCTGTTTCAAGTCAGCGACAACATAGCCACTTCCAGGTACTTCAGTATCCGAGATCAGTTCACATGGATTGATCAGTTCCTATAGCCGACCCTCCTTGTCACTGAATATGGTGTGACTGACTTTTGGCTCTACAGTTTCATTGGGTCACTCAAAACTATTTCCTTCAATAATTATTTTGGAGAAAAAATAAATATATTGTAGCAAGAAATAATCAACTGTTTGAAAATCATGCTTTAAACTTTTTACCATATTCTCAGCTATACAAAAACATTTATTTTGAAGATTTTTAGACTGCTGTTAATTTGAAATCTGTTAATTTTATTGTGGAATTTGTTTTTTTTTTTTAAAAAAGATGTTTCTAATTGGATTTTTTAAAGAATGGAATTTGGTTGCTATTTTATGATAGAACCTAAGCTTTTTGTGGTTCTTAGTGTCCTCTGTAAAATTTAGTGTCAAAGTAATCAACTTTGAGGTTTTCCCTTCTATTATGCTTTATATTACAAGCCCATTAGGAAATGGGAACCTGGTGAATATATAATGAATTGTAAAATATTTTAATGTGTAATTTTTTCAACTGTGAAACTATGAGTATTGGTTTTTTGATGAAAACAGCTGCTGATCAAGTATCTTGTGTAAAGCGTAGTTCTTATTCATCAGGAAAATGACGACTTGATTAGACTGTATATACCCCCTTGGATTTTACCTTAAATGGATTGGTGACTTTCACATAGGTAAAACACAATCCATCTATATTCTTTTTTCCACCTAAAACTCAGTGCTTTGGCTCATAGAAAAAAATTGTGAGCAGTCTATTTCAAAGGCACCTTGGAAATTTCACAGCACATAAAATTGATTTTATTTTCTGAATGATTTTTGTACATCCAGTTTAATTCATGTTTTAATCGGTAGCCCATCCTTGCCAACTCTTTGATAAATTTAATTTCAGTAGTATTTTAAAACTAGCACATTAACTTCTTCTGAATATTATTCAGTTCCTTTTGTTTCTGTGTCTGCACAATCTTCAGACCTGGGCTGGACCCATACACTCAAAGTCCACTTTAAAAAATAATTTGGTGTCCAAGACATCACTGAAATAATTCAGTTTAAAGGCAATATGTGGTGTTAATAGATTGTGGTGCTTCTACTATTTAAAGACAACCTTCATACTTCAGATGTTTTTGAAAAAAGGGGAATACGAAGGAGGGGGCAAAACAGGGAGGAGCCATTTGAATGAACTCCATTCTTTGTATCCATCCTGCTCAGATGGGGTGTCTCTAAGAGAAGGCTGAAAGTTGTGGGAAGACGTGAGTACCATGACAGTTAACTCTTCATGAAGGATGGGATTGTGAATGTTGAAATGTAAAATTCAGCATCAACAGTATCGTCAAATAATAATTCTTGGTGACAGAATAATACAGCTGGGCTGTTTTTTAAAACAACAAATGCAAAACCATTTTTAATTATTACATTAAATTGTAAATATATTGTATGTGCCATGGCCTGGGAAGCCTGTTTTCTTTTCTCTTAAAAGTTATTTAACTCTCTGAAAAGATTATAAGGTTTAGCTCAAGATAACTATGGTCCTGACAAAATTGGATGGTTAACTCTACCTCAGAAGACTAATAAGGAAAAAAAAAAAAAAAAAAAAAGATGACTCACGATTCAATACATCAGACAATGTTTTGCAGAGCACTCTATTTTAGAGCTACAAAGACCAGAGTTGGCATGCCTTCTTTTAAATGGAATAGCAGATATTAAGAAAAGATTTAGGCTAAAATTCAGTCATGGCTCCAGCCATTTTGGAAAGGCTATCATGTGAGGAGGTTCATGGTACGAGGTTCTTGAATATGGCATTTAAAATTTGTTTTGTTCTCTTTCTTCACTATTAGTACATCTGATGTGGTGTATTTGCACACATTTCGATTTGTATATACACTGCTTTACCAGTCCTACTCAAGAGACATCTTTTATAAAAGGTGTAAACAAATATCAAAGTTTTAAAATTCCGACGAGTTTAGAATTTATTAGGAGTCTCCCAAGTTGGGATGTTAGTCTTTAAAGACACTTATTTCATTCAAGTATTCCACTTAAGAGTTTTGTACTTCCTTGTTATTAGTACAGCACCATTCCTTTTGTTTGGTTTTAGGTGTGTTGATATTCCAGCATTGCCAACTAGCAGAAAGTGACAAGTGTGAGCCATAAGGATATTTTCTGACAATTTTTTCAGAAGTACATATAAAAGATGTAATGGGAAAAGTAAAAATTAGTGTATTGTATATATAGTGTTAATTAGGTAACTGATTTTCACTACCAACAGTAGCTTCTATTCCTCATGTTGGTAAGTACAGGGAAAGTTTTTAAATGAATTTTGTAAGCCACTTAAAGTCAATGAGTCTGTTTGCAAACTTATTTAATCTGTCACTACGATAATTTTGTGGGTGTGCTAAGACTGTATATTTTTAGGTATTCTTATTTTTGTTAATCCTTCCCCTTAGCAAGAAGGCAGAAAACCTTCAATGTTTCCTATTAACATATCTTTAATAAGATTAAACTCCTCAATTCTAGTATCAATTTCTAAATGTGGTCATTATCTATTGATTTCATATGACAAAATCCCTTATCAAGATTTAATTTATGTTCCTAAGAGTCATTGAAGAACCTGGCCTTCATCTAATTTCTAGAAATGTATTTTGTTATGGAACCCAAGTTTCAAGTGGAATTAGTGGTTTCATTGTAATTCAGTCCTTGGACGTAATTGAGGAGAAAAAAATCTAAAAGAATATATCCTTTTGGGACATAACTTACTACTTTAATATCTTGGGGAATGTAACACTACCAAAAGAAGACTAAAACACATCATATGTTTACTTTGGAAACTTCAACAAAGAACTCAAACCATCCTTTTTGGCCCCATTAATTGTAGCAACTCTATTTCTCTATATTTTGCTCATTCAACGAATTGAAGACCTGTGGTATAATGCATTAGTTAGGAGAAAAATGTTTTAATGTTCTTTTAATGATGACCCAAAAAGTATTTGACACAGCAAGATGCATGTGTTATTATATTGAGAATATAGAATAATTATACAATATCACTAAATTTAAGACCTCTTCCCAGTCTTGCTGTTCCTAGCAAGAAGTTTGGCCTGTGACTGCACTTCCTGTTTGTGCTCATCAGAAACTGTCAATGTCTGCTTTTCTTTAACTTTGCAGTCTGTAACATCACGCTGTTTATTAAAAAACAAAAAAAATTACTTTGACTTGTGTCCAAACAATCCTTAGTGTACTATGTAAACAAAGAACTGTGGTAATTCTGTTTTGACATTTCTTTTGAAAAGCATACCAGTGTTGCTAACAATCAAAATTTAGCTGAATTTGAGTTCTTTTCAATAATAACTAAGAATACTTACTTGAACCCATCATGTCTTAAAAGCCAATTTTTCTGCTGCAGTTAAAGTGATAAATATTAGAGAAGTATAGCATGAAGAATTACATTCTAAGTTGACATGTTTATACATACACCTGTGAATGTATGTAGATTGTGTGTGTGTGTGTGTGTGTGTGTGTAAGCAGATGGACCAGAATCTAAAAGGCTAAAAGTAAACTGGTTTTTCTGTCAGTTATCATAAACTTTGCAAAAGGTAAGTCTGGGCTTTTCTTTGAGCAGTGATGCACATGGGCATTGATACCAATGTATCAGTGTATATACTTTTAGGTATATTCTAAGGTAAAAGTATATACATTCTATCAATGTGTATATTTTTAGGTATATTCTAAGCAATTAAATCATTGCATAAATTTTATTTCTTTGCCTCTTAAGATACTTTGAAAAAAAACATTTATTTGAAAGGCAGAGTTGGAGAAGGAGAAACAGATCTTTCATCCACTGATTCACTCCCCAAATGACTAAGTGGAAGCCCAGAGTCAGGACTTTCATCTAAGTCTCCCAAGTGGGTGGCTGATGCCCAAGGACTTGGGCCATCCTCCACTGCTTTCCCAGACACATTAGCAGGAAGCTGGATTGGAAGTGGAGCAGATGGGGCTCAAACAAGAGCCACAACTTCTCTGAACATAAGAGCTCTTTCCTGGGATGGACCAAGTGGACACTGAAATTGAAAACTGCGGTATTTGGAACATAAACTTTAGATTTCAGATAATGGTTTTGAATTTGTTCACAGGAAAAAAATTCAGTAATCGTATATTGTTAAGTGAAAAATGTACTAAGAAATAGAATAGAGGTGTCCTTAATTTAAGAAAACTACAGAATCGTGGTTTGCTGAATGATTTCAAATGTGCGTGCATACATGTTTTATTAGAGAATTATTTAGTATGCAAAATAATTTATCACAGCCTTTATACAGCACATGCTGGGGTTTAGATATATGTCACATTTAGTCAAGAAAGGGGAGCAGGCGTGCAGAATCCTCTCTTGCAAGCCTCCTGCTCTATGCTCTGTACCAGCTGTTCACTAAAAAGTGCCATGGCAGACTGAATATTGCAACTTAGCACAAGATTTTTTCTTTATCTGAACATTTTTTAACACCTCTACTAGATGCCAGAAACTAAGCCAGATGTTTCTCACACACCCTCGCCTTGTTGTTTCCTTAAAAGAACCTCATGAAAGAAGAGGTTATCCCCATTTTATAGATAAGAGTGATTCAGACCATTGAGCTGATTTTCCTGAGAGTAACCTACCTAAAAAGCTACAGTTATTGCCTACAAATACAAATAAATCCTACACATGTTTTTCTCCAGCACTCCACAGGAGAAAACAGGAGACACCAAGATTGCTCTTTACTACATAAATCTGTATTAGTCTATCTATTGTTTAGGAATTCCTGACTTGAAAGTAATTGATGAGGCATGAAACTATGTAGAATTAGTTTTTGGTTTGATTACATCTACATGTAGAAGTTGCTTTCAAAGTCTCATTCTTCTGATTGTCCATGATTTAAGACTTTTTAGTAAAATTTTATAGATACTTGGAGGCACATGGGAAAATCAGAACAAAGCTTGATCTGCGAAGCATTTGTTGGGAGTGCCTTATACCGCCATTATTTAATAACCATGATTGATTAAAGTACAGGCAACTGCTGGCTCTCTTCTCAGGATTCTCTCCAGTGTGGATTATCTGAGGTGAATGTTGAAATGCAGTACAGCTCCTCCCTACTGCACAACGCATTGCCAGCCTTTTCTCCCACTCCCAACAGGATGTACACAAGGGATAACATGAGCTTATGAAAAACATAATTAACTGGAAAAACGTTGCTGAAAGACAAATTACATGGTACATGGCAAGGTTAAGTATAAATAACTCTAAACTTAGTAAATCTAGGCAGCAGCTTTCTTCATCATGAATGGTGATGAACAAACTATAATAAATATGTTAAAGTCTACATTTTTACAATTTTCTGCCAAAGCTTCATCTTCCGTAGTGAATGTAATGCTCATGACAGATTTTGTATGAGAAATATTGTCATGTGAGCTATACTACATAGAGTGAGGCAGAAAGTTCAGTGCTCAATAGACTAGATGCCTTCAGTATTTCCATATTTACAAGTTCAAACTAGAGCAGAATAACTCCGTTGAACTCATTTTGCCACAAGGGAACAAGAAGTGCTTCCTTGGCTCGTTGTGGAAACAGATTTGAAGTAGAAAACGTGGTGAATTTGTATGTATGTATAGAATAAACATAATACATAATGAGGCATTTCAAAAATTTTTCCCACACATGAAAATACGATTACCCAACTACATGGTTAGTTTGCAAGCAGGCATAATTAGGCCTTCAACCGCAGAAACTGCAGGTGTCTGTGTGAAGGCCAGTACTTTAATTTGGCCACCATCTTAAAATTTCTCTGCTCCTTCCACCGCTTCTCCCTGAACTCCACAGTTTGAGTTGGTGTTGCTCTGTATGGGGTGCTTTGCCACCTACCTCATCTCTGACTGCAGGCTGTGTTTTTCACACAGTAGGGACAGGTGCTGTGTTAATCTCACCATGCCAACGATCAGGATACCACCTACCAGAGTCAGTGAAGGCCAAAATAAACAGTGGAAGATAACCATTTGGTCATACTTTTTAGTGAGAACCACGTCTTCAGATTGGCTGTCTGGGCTGTAGAAGCACGAAAAGGGGGTCCCATTTTTGTGATCGAAGAATTCCTTTATGTCCCGAGCACTGTTGAGCAAATCATTCCCATCCCGGTGGCACTTGGGTGTGTAAAAGCACTAGGAATATGGAGGAGAGAAAAGGCAAGGACACTGTCACCAACACCAAGCGCCTAACAATTTTAATTCTGAAACTGCTGAAGCTATTAGTTTCAATCTTAAAAGATGATTAAAAAAAAAATAGTACATAGCCTCTAGCAAACGGTTGGCAGGAGGACAGTGAAATGGATGTTCCCAGATGCCGTGCAAAGGATGTGGGAAGGAATTCGTAACATTATATGATACTGCAGGAGACCAACCTCATACTGTGTCGTCTGCCCCCATCTTTTCCTGAACAGTAACCCACCGAATCCATTTGTTCATTCAACAAACAACACCTGTCTATAGGAAAATCTCTTCCTAACGAATAGCACATTGAGACTTTTGCCCTCGGCCCACAGAGAGGGAGTCCCACTTTGGGGTTTGGGTCCTGGGAGGTAGAACCAGTGGAGAAGAAAGAAGCTCTGTCAGCTGATCATTTTTTAAAAAAACTTGAGGTTTATCACCATACCCATTAGGCACTTGTGCTTTGCTACAAGAATGTTTTGAGACCTTAAAAATTATTGCATCTAAACTAGAAAACAGGAATACTCAGATTGAAATTAGTGCTTGATTAAGGACTCCAAAGAGTTGGCCGGTGCCGCGGCTCACTAGGCTAATCCTTCACCTGCGGCGCTGGCATCCCGGGTTCTAGTCCCCATTGGGGCGCCGGATTCTGGCCCGGTTGCTCCTCTTCCAGGCCAGCTCTCTGCTGTGGCCAGGGAGTGCAGTGGAGGATGGCCCAAGTGCTTGGGCCCTGCACCCGCATGGAAGACCAGGAAGAAACACCTAGCTCCTGGCTTTGGATCAATGCAGTACGCCAGCCGCGGCGGCCATTAGGGGGTGAACCAACGGAAAAGGAAGACCTTTCTCTCTGTCTCTCTCTCTCTCACTGTCCACTCTGCCTGTAAAAAAAAAAAAAAAAAAAAAAAAAAAAAGGGACTCCAAAGAGTAACAGGCCAACTAATCTAACACAACTCAACTTACAGTTAGGTGTAAATATAAACTTTAATAAGTCATATAAACCAGTTGTGTAACTTACTAAAATTATAATTTTGAAATTTGGTTAAAGAAAATCTCTTGCTTGATTTAAGGTAGACCAAGTATGTTGTCACATGTTTGACCCAGTGGGTAGTGAGGTCTTGAGAAGGACTGCCCACAATTTCCTCATTGGCTAAAACTGTAAGTTCCAGATGGCAGCTTATGAAATCAGAATAATTCCTCTCCTTTCTATGTGCTCAATTTCTCCTCCAACAATACTTTTATTTATCTTCATTTACACTTTTATTTAGCTTCATTTATCCTCACTTAACCACTGTAAAATTATTCACTAGAAGGAAACAAATTTGCCTGCTAGGATCGGCACTGGGTTCGTCATCCTGCGTGGGGCAGTCTGGCATGGAAGGGTTGCTATACTAAGAGCTCTTTAATTTCATGAACTTGTCATTACCTCGGAATTTATCTGGGCAGCCTCTTCATTGTAATGTAGGAGAGCTTTCTGACCCGAGTGGGTGAGGTTCACAAGCACCTGAAGACAGGGGTACTTGCCCTGACCTCGGCAGTCCGCGCCACAGGTGAAAACACAGTCCAGCCAGTCATCCATGATGTGTGTGTGGATGGTAGTGCAGTTCGACTCTTCTCTCTGAGTGCTTCAATTTAAAAAACAAAAAATTTCTCCACCTACTAGAAATGCAGTTTACGTGTCCACTGTGGCATCCCAGGGCAGCTGTCTATTTCAAGGTAATATAGGATCATTAAGAGCACAAAATGCTCAGGGAGCATGGAGGTGACAGAGACAGGGCGAACACCAGTACATTACCAAAACTCATCTCAATTCTGCTCCTACTGGTGTATTTCTCACTGTACCAACCCTTATAATGGCTGTCAAACTTCAGAATCACCCAAGGGGCCAGCGCTGTGGTGCAGCGGTTAACGCCCTGGCCTGAAGTGCCGGCAATCCCATATGAATTGGCTACTCCACTTCCAATTCAGCTCTCTGCTGTGGCCTGGGAAAGCAGGCCACCCACGTGGGAAACCAAGAAGCTCCTGGCTCCTGGCTTTGGATCGGCACAGCTCCGGCCGTGGCAGCCAACTGGGGAGTGAACCATTGGATAGAAGACCTCTCTCTCTCTCTCTGCCTCTCTCTGTGTAATTCTGACTTTCAAATAAATAAATAAATCTTTTTAAAAAATCACCTAAATAAATTTGTTAGGATGTGTTAAAATGTGGATTCCAGGGTTTCAATCTGAGAGATCCTAGCACAGGAGGTCTGAGTTAAGATCCAAGAATCTGTTTATTGAATATTATTTAGATGCAGTTATTTGAAGAACCCTAAATACTATAACCACCAAGAGCCATACTCACTTAGAAATCCATGCTTCATCATATCAAAATACACCCACTGGCTTGTCCTGATGAAAATGTGCCTTTGAGAATCTAACTACAGGTCTTTTAGCATAGTCTCCGGAAGTTCTAGCAGCAAGGTGCAGGTCTGTGGGCCCATTCTACTTCTAAGTAGGCAAATGTAAAACAGGAGTGTGTCTTGGAAAACCCGTGGTTTTGCTGTCAGGCTGTGGAGGCCAGGAGCTACAGCCTGCTCGTCTTTATGCTCCTCAAAGTGTTAAGCACAATGTCTCAGATGAGATGCTCTGCGAGACTTGTACTGAATTAAATATTACTTGGAAAAAGTTCCTTGAGAATTCGCACAAGCACTGCATACGCAGGATGTCCTAGATGCGAGAGAGGTGGAAGGCAAAATCCCTCTCACAAACACCTTGTGGTGGTGGTGGTGAGGAGAAAGGACAAATATGTACAAATGTGTAATCAGAGAACAGGGCCAGGATAAAGTAAATGAGGGAGAGGAAATGCTTTGATTGCATGTTGGGACCAGCTTCTTGCTCACCAACACACTGATCTTGGTGGGTCTTTGTGTTTGTTTCCTAGAGCCTTAGAAGTTAGATTACCAAATTCCGCAGGCAAATTGTTTGAAAAGGATTATCCAGCTATGTTCATACTGTATTTTCCTTAATATCTAAAACAATAAATAGATTCATAAATATCTGGAACTAACTTTCTTTGGTAATACACTTTTTTTTTTAAAGATTTACTTATTCATTTGAAAGTTAGAGTTACACAGAATGAGGAGAGGCAGGGCAGGGAAGGGGGGTCTGCCATCCGCTAGTTCACTCCACAGCTGGTCACAATGGCAGGAGCTGCACCAATCCAAACCCAGGAGCCAAGATCTTCTTCTGGGTCTCCCACATACGTGCAGAGGCCCGAGGAGTTGGGTCATCTTCTACGCTTTCCCAGGCCATAGCAGAGAGCTGGATCAGAAGTGGAGCAGCCGGGACTCTAACTGGCGCCCATATGGGATGCTGGCACTGCAGGTGGCAACTTAACTCACTACACCACAGTGCCAGGCCTGTAATATAACACACTTGAGATGTACCATGACTACAAGACCTAAGGCACAAAAACCACTGAATGTGGCCTAATAAAAAATACTGGACAACTGAAAATACAAAAATGAAAGATACGGTTCTCTCATAGCACAGGCTTGTTTTTTCACCAAATTAATTTGTACATTTATTTAAACTAGGCATCTTGAAGTAATAATTTAATGTTGCCTGTTTATTTCTTAAAATTAAAGATCTATGTTGTGGGCATGTGACACAACAGGTTAAGCTGCTCTTGGGTTGCCCACACGCCATATCTGAGTGCTTGGTTGGAGTCCCGGCTCTTCTGCTTTCAATCCTGCTTCCTGCTAACGTACCTGGGAGGCAGCAGATGGTAGCCCACGTAGTTGAGTCCTTGCCACCCATGTGGGAGACCTGGATGGAATTCTAGGCTCCTGGCTTTGGCCTAGCCCAGCCATGGCTGTTGTGGGCATTTGGAAAGTTGGAAAGTGAATCAGTGAACAGAAGATTCTTTCTCTCTTCTCTCAAATCTTAAAAAAAAAAAAAAACTTAAGCTCCCTAAATCCTCCTGACCAAGTGCCGACCTAAGTAGGATATTAATATTTCTTGAAGATTTTTAGAAAATTACAATATAGTGAAACATTCCGGCCTTTCAGGTGGAACCAAGAATGTATTTAGAGGGGCCACAGCTGTGGCATAGCAGGTGAGGCCACCGCCTGCAGTGCCGGCATCCCATTCAGGTGCCAGTTCAAGTCCTGGCTACTCCACTTCCGATCCAGCTCTCTGCTATGACCTGGGAAAGCAGTAGAAGATGGCCCAACTCCTTGGGCTCCTGTACCTGCATGGGAGACCCGGAAGAAGCTCCTGGCTCCTGGCTCCTGGCTTTGGATTGGTGCAGCTCCAGCTGTTGCAGCCAATTGGGGAGTGAACCAGTGGATGGAAGACCTCTCTCTCTCTCTCTCCTCTCTCTGTGTAACTCTGACTTTCAAATAAATAAATAAATATTTTTAAAAAGATTTATTTATTTTGAAAGAGTTACAGTGAGAGAGTGAAAAAGAGAGATCTTTCATCCACTGGTTCACCCCCGAGATGGCCACAACAGCTAGGGCCAGGCCAGGTTAAAGCCAGGAGCTTCATCTGGTTCTCCACATGAGTGACAGGAACCAAAACACTTGGGCCATCTTCTGCTGCTTTTCCCAGGCCATTAGCAGAGATGGATCGTTAAGTGGAGCATGTGGGACATGAATCAGCACCCAAATGAGGTGCTAGCCTTACAGGTGGTGCCACAGTACTAGTTCCCAGCTTACTTTGTAAAATGATGCATGTGGGAGATTTTTTAAAAGATTTATTTACTTATTTATTTGAAAGCAGAGTTACAGAGAGAGGAAGAGAGAAAGAGATCTTCCATACTCTGGTTCACTCCCCCAATGACTGCAACAACTGGAGTTGGGTCAGGCTCAGTCCAAAGCCAAGAGCCTGAACTCCATCTGGATCTCCCACGTGAGTGGCAAGGGCCCAAGCAGTTGAACCATCTTCTGCTGCTTTCTTAGGTGCATTAGCAGGAAACTGATTGGAAGTGGAGCAGCTGAGACTCAAACCAGCACTCATATGGGATTCCAGTGTTACAGGCAGCAGTCTAACCTGCTGTGCTGCAGTGCAGCTCCCTGGGAGAAATTTGGAGGACACCTTGTGCAAGATGGCACAAAAATTGTTGCTCATATTTAAAGTCTACTTAGTTTTTCTGGAAATTATTTGGTTAAATCAATTAAGTGAATACCCACATGGGTGCCAGTTTGTGTCCCGGTTGCTTCTCTTCTAATCCAGCTGTCTGCTTATGGCCTGGGAAAGCAGTAGAGGATGGTCCAAGTGTTTAGGCCCCTGCACCTATGTGGGAGACCTGGAAGAAGCTCCTGGTGCCTGGCTTTGGATCAGCACAGCTCCAGCTATTGAGGCCATTTGGGGAGTGAACCAGCAAACCCTCTCTCTCCCTCTCCCTGTCTATAACTCTGCCTCTCAAATAAATAAATAAATCTTTAAAAAAATATTTTTCTTGCACTCACAAAGAGTGCTTTGTTTTTTTCTGGTAAACCAGGAAACCAGCATTTTATACTTTAATTTTTTGTTTGTTTTTTGAAAAGCCAGAGAGAGAGAGAGAGCAAGCTTCCATCCTCTGGTTCACTGCCAGATGCCTGAAACCAGGGCTGGGCCTGGCAAATGCCAGGAGCCCAGAGGTCTCCCATGTGTGTGGTAGAGACACAACTACCTGAGCTATCACCTGCCTCCCAGGGTTTCCGTTAGCAGGAAACTGGAATCAGAAGCATGGCTAAGACTTGAACCCAGACACTTAAATATGGGATGCAGGTATCCCAACAGATGTCTTTACTGTGCCAAACATTCACCTGGAAATTGACATTTGAAAGGGTGAGCTTATGAACTATATGAGTATCTAATGTCTGGGTTATCATATGTTGAAATATATGTAGATTATGAGATGTGTGAGGGGTGCAAATACCTTCCATTTTCTTACCACTTCCCTCCACATCCAGCTTTCCCCAGCGCTGAGAGAGTAACAGGTCATTGATTGTTCCCTGTCCTGATCTGCTGTCACAAGAGTTAAGACCAGAGAGGGGCTGGTGCTGTGGTGTAGCAGGTAAAGTGCCAGCATCCCATATGGATACCGGTTCAAGTCCCGGCTGCTCCATTTCTGATCCAGCTCTCTGCTATGGCCTGGGAAAGCAGTGGAGGATGGCCCAAGTCCTTGGGCCCCTGCATCCATGTGGGAGACCCAGAAGAAGCTCCTGGCTCCTGGCTCCTGGCTCCTGGCTTTGGATTGGCGCAGCTCCAGCCCTTGTGGCCATTTGGGGAGTGAACCAGTGGATGGAAGACCTCTCTCTCTTTCTCTGCCTCTCCCCTCTCTGTGTAACTCTGACTTCCAAATAAATAAATAAATAAATCAAAAAAAAAAAAAAAAAAAAAAAGACCAGAGAAACAAAAGCCATCCTCCCCTCCTTTACCTTTTTTTCAAAGAAGATTCACTTGAATGAATTAGAAAGAGGGAGAGAGAGAGAGAGAGAGTGCGCGCTTCCATCTACTGGTTCACCCCCCAGATGGTGGCAATGGCCAGAATCCAGGAGATTGATCTGGGTCTTCCACATGCATGCAGGGGCTCAAGCACTTGGGTCATCTTCCACTACTTCTCCCAGGCCATCATCAGGGAGCTGGATGGGAAGTGGAGCAGCGGGGACTTGAACCGGCACCCATATAGGATGCCAATTTTGCAAGTTGGACTTAACCTGCTGTGCCACACACCAGCCCCCACTCCTTTACCCTTGGGCCTAGGACTGATCTGAATTGGAAACTCTGGATCACATTTCTTACCTAAGCATGAAAGGCTTTAGGATGGTAGTTCCAAGCAAGAAGAACATGAGGACCGAGAAGCCCATCATAGCAAACCCCAGCAACATGGCTCGGTCCTCTCCAGCACTGGACGGCAGCTTCTTGTGCACATCAGGCAGGTCTCCATCATTGTGGTGGACATATGTCCTCTTTCCTGAGGCAGAAAAGACTGTCCTGGAGGGAGAGAAGAGGAAGTACTGCAATAAGTTCATTTGTACGCAGGGGAAACATTTACCAACCCATGGAGGGAGAGGGTGAGGGAGAAGAGAGGGGGAAGGAGAGGGGGGAGGGAGAGAGGAGGAGGGGAAGAGGGGGAGGGGGAGAGGAGGAGGGGAAGAGGGGGAGGGGGAGAAAGGGGGATGGGGAGGGGGAGAGAGGGGGAGGGGGAGAGAGGGGGAGGGGGAGAGAGGGGGAGGGAGAGACAGGGGGAGGGAGAGAGGGGAGAGAGGGAGAGAGGGGGAGGGGGAGGGAGAGGCTTCTCTGTGCTGAAGGCCATGAACAAGTTCAATGCAACACAATGAGATCCTCCATCAGAGCAGAGTGAAAAGCCCACCCAACCAATGAAAACCACATGTTATCAAATATTTTTATTTATTTATTTTTAAAGAATTATTTATTTATTTATTTGAAAGAGTTACACACAGAGAGAAGGAGAGGCAGAGAGACAGGTCTCCCATCTGGTGGCTCACTCCCCAGTTGACCGCAACAGCCAGAACTGTACAGATCAGAAGCCAGGAGCCAAGAGCTTCCTCTGGGTCTCCCACACAGGTGCAGGGGCCCAAGGACTTGGGCCATCTTCTACTGCTTTCCCAGGCCATAGCAGAGAGCTGGATCGGAAGTTGAGCAGCCAAGACTAGAACTGGTGCCCATATGGGATGCCAGCACTGCAGACTGCAGCTTTACCTGCTACACCACAGCACCGGCATAATCAAATATTTTTAACAATACTGTAACAAACAAGACCAAGGAATGCTGCCAACTGGAGGTCTTCAGAGATCTGTTTAGCCGGTGACTAGAAAAGAATTGCCTAAAAGTAGCTGTCGTTTATTTTGTGTAAACAAGTGTTAGGGACTTGTCTGTTTTAGGGATATTGCACATTCCTTCTGAAAATATTTGTAACAGTCCCCTATAAATTCCAAATGGAAAGAATGATGCAAAAGTTGACATTCAGAATTAACATCATCCTGAAATAATAAGGTTTGGTTCTTTCATTTTCACTCATTGGAAAGGCACCGATCCCACTGGACCCTCTGGCCCATGGCCCAGAGCCCTCAGAATTGGGAAATTTCCACTGCTGTCCTCTCCCTTCACCCTTCTTGTCCTGCTCCCTGTCCACTCGCAGCTGTGTGAGGTCCCTGCATTTCTGCTGTCCCTGTCTCTGCTCTGCCTGAAATCTGTTCCAGCAAAGTTGTGATCAACTCCTTCACAGCAGGGCATGTAGCCAACAGTGCAGTCCAACACGAAGGCCGCACACTGGCAGTTGTGGAAGCATCCTGCCCATGCATGCACTTTGCTGGGCCTTCTTGGTGAGTTTATTAAAATGTGGAATTAGTTGCCAACACTTTACAAACCATGGCATTTCTCATAAAAAAAAAAAAAAAAACAGCTGAGTTATGACTTCTGGGGAAAACAAATCACAAGACATCCACGATCCACGTTCCTGCACATGAATAACTGGCCAAGCAGCAGCCTCCCCGTGAGCAGGGTGTGTGTTCCAGTTTGCGACAGTCTCACCACTGTCTATGGTCCGTGTCACTGAGCTGTTGTTCCCTGCTCAGGATCTATGAGTCCCAGAGGCATTGCTATTTTCAGAGACTTAATGAAATCTGAAACCAAACAAATGCAATTCTAACTCGGGCTCCATCAAGCTGCCAAAACATCAGACGACATTTTGGAGTGTAGCAAAAACACTCTCAAGGGTGTTGCTGGTTGTCTTTCCTACCTTATCCTGGCCTTTGCCCCTTGTTCTCCCTGGCTTCTCTTTCATCAGACTCTGGATTGAGCCGGGAGCATGTCGGGAATCCAGGGCGTCCTAGGAGCCAGCTCTGGGAAGCACTGACCTCAGAAGACAGCGGTCCTGTGTGGTTATTATTTCTTTGGCAGTTAAGGATCTGTTTTGGGAATGTTTAGTCCCCATTGATGTTTTACTCATCCTCTATCATCCCACTGTTAGGGGCCGGCCATGGAAAGAAATTCTAATGATTTTTGAACCAGTGTACTTTATAATTTGTCCATAAATGATAGATCAATTAAGACAGCTTTAGCTCTATAATAAGATTTGAGTGTTTTCTGATGCCCACACCTGCATTTTCCCTTGTGCTGTAAATTGGAATTTAGTTGTGTATTTTAATGTGTCCTAGAGACTGAAAAGATTTATAACGTGATCTCTACGGCATTTCAATACATTCATTTAGTATCCCCTATTATCATGGTATGTTACGTGAAACCAGCATTGTCTGATTCCAATCTAATTTAGAAATAAGACAAATCTGGTAGCATCCTAGATCAGACCTTCTATTTATCATGCATCTGTCCATTTTGTTCCAAGGCTTAGATGAAGAGTTGGCAGCCATATAAAGAAATTATTCTAGGAGGGCATTTGGTGCAGTGGTTAAGAAAACACATGGAATGCCCACATCCCCTGTCAGAATACCTGTTTTGAGTCTGCTCAAACTTCCAATCCAGCTCCCTGCTAATGGCCTGGGAAAGCAGCGGAGGATGGCCCAAGTGCTTGGGCCACTGCACCCACATGGGAGACCTGGAGGAAGTTCCTGAATCCTGACTTCTGCCTGGTCCAGCCCCAGCTGTAGCAGCCATTTGAAGAGTGAACCAGCAGATAGAAGAGCTCTGTGTGTGTGTGTGTCTATCTCTCTCTGTGTAACTCTGACTTTCAAATAAATAAATAAATCTTTTTTTCAAAATTCTCTTTCTGTCTCTCCCTCTCTCTCTGTAACTCTGCTTTCAAATAAATAAATTTTAAAAAACCTTTAAAAACAAAAAATTGCTACTAATTTTTAAGGAGTATGTACTGTCATTCAAAAGTCATGAGGCTGGCACTGTGTCATAGTGGGTAAAGCCACTGACTTCAATGCCAGCATCCCATATGGGCACCTGTTGGAGTCCCAGCTGCTCCACTTCCAATCCAGCTCTCTGCTATGGCCTGGGAAAGCAGTAGAAGATGACCCAAGTGCTTGGGTCCTTGCACCCACATGGGAGACCCAGAAGAAGTTCCTGGCTCCTGGCTTCAGGTTGGCCCATTTAGGGTGTACACCAGCAGATGGAAGACCTTTCTCTCTCTCGCTTTCTCTCTTTTTCTCTCTGCCTCTGCCTCTCTGTAACTCTGCCTTTCAAATAAATAAATAAATATTTTTAAAAAAAGTTATAAGACACATGGGGAAATAGGGTCCCTTAATACAAATTATTATACAGTAGAATCAGATCCACATAAAATTCAGATATTTGAACAGAATATAAAATATGTACTGCAGTATTTTTAAAGAAATAGGAAAGGACTGAATATATCAGAAATACAAAAAGACTCCAAAATATGACCAAGCTAATATAAAAAAGAATCAAGCAGAATTTTTAGAAATGAAAAATGAAACAGTTGAAAGGAAAACTTAATGGACAGATTTAACATTCCATTAAATATAACTGAAAAGATAATTAGTAAACAAAGAGCTGAGCTCTATCTACAAAGTAGCAACAGTACAATAGACTGGTTTTTAAGTGAAAAGAAAATCCAATGCCAGAACTTGTAAAGGACCCAGTTTGCAGTTTCCAGCTTCCCCAGAGGAAACAATGAAAAGCAACCACACCTGGACAACATCACAGGTGCATTGCAAGCCAAAGACAAGAGAAAAATCTCAACAGCAAGGGAAAGACAGATTAGCCTCAAAGGAATTACAACTAGGCTGAGAGCTCACTTCTCTGTCTGTAATAAGAATGGAAGCCAAAAGGCAGGAACATTGTTGATGCACTGAGAAAGTGACTAACAGAATTCGACACCTAGCAAAGCTTTCTCAAGCTTATGCAGTAAGTGAAGACATTTCAGACATACACAAAACTGAGTTTGCCCTCAACAGCCCCTCCCTAAAGGAAACATTCAAGAATTTAAGCTAATGGGGCTGATGGTGTGGCCCAGCAGGAGTGCCAGTTCAAGTCTTAGCTGTTCCACTTCCAGCCTCCTGCTAATGTGCCTGAGGAAGCAGCAGAGGATGGCCCAAGTGCTTGGGACCCTGCCACCACATGGGAGAATCAGATGGAGTTCCTGGCTCCCTGCTTCGGCCTGGCCCAGCCCTAGCCATTATAGTCATTTGGAGAGTAAACCAGCAGATGGAAGACCTCTCCCTCTAATGTTGCCTTTCAAAGAAATAAATAGATCTTAAAAGAGTCTAAATGGAGTAAATGACCAAGTTAAAGATTGCCAGAATTTCAGAATTGATTTAAGTTTTATATTTACATGTTTACAAAAGGGACATCTAAAATACACAGAAAGTGAAAAGTTAAAAGTCTTCAGGAAAAATGTAAGAAAATCAAGATACTATGAATCTTAAGATTTAAAAGCTTCAGTTCCTGGTTCCTGGGCTTTGAGGTGGTGAACCACCACTTCCCCAGTGGATGAGAAGTCTCTCTCCATGTCTGTTGCTGTCTCTCTGCCTCTCAAACAAAACAAATAAATAAAATTTTTGGAAAAGATTTAAATGTTCCATTAGAAATAAAGAAAGTAATAAGGTTCAATTCACCTGGAAGATGATTTGTTATTAATATTATTTTGTATGTACCTAATAGAATTGCTTCATTGATAGAACTGTAAGAGAAGTAGATAAAATCCACTATCAGATTATAAGGTATTTTTGCATACTACCTGAGTAATTGGTAGCTCAACCAGACAAATTAGTAAGAAAATAGATATGAGCAAAGCATTGGCAAACTTTAGCTCAATGATGGAAAATTGTCCTCTATAAAAAATACATTCTTCTCAAGTATATTTCATTTACAAAACCTCATCCCAAATTTGGCCATAAAGAAAGGCTCACCAGGGGCCAGCTTGGTGGTACAGTCAGTGGGCTAAGCTGCCGTTTGCGACACTGGCATCTCAGACACTAGTTCAGATTCTGGCTGTCCCACTTCTGATACAGCACCCTGAGGCATGGAAAGGTGGTCCAAGTGCCTGGGTCCCTGTTACCCATGTGCAAACCCAGATGGAGTTCATGTTTCTCCTGCTCTCTCTGCTGCTCTGCCTTTCAAATAAATAAATAAATCTTAAAAAAAAAAAAGGGGGGGAGGGGGTGCTGGCCAGCGCTGTAGCTCACTAGGCTAATCTTCCGCCTGCAGCGCCAGTACTCCAGGTTCTAGTCCCGGTCGGGGCACCGGATTCTGTCCTGCTTGCTGCTCTTCCAGTTCAGCTCTCTGCTGTGGCCTGGGAGGGCAGTGGAGGCTGGCCCAAGTGCTTGGGCCCTGCACCCGCATGGGAGACCAGGAGGAAGCACCTGGCTCCTGGCTTCGGATCAGCGCGGCACGCAGGTCGTAGCGGTCATTTGGGGGGTGAACCAATGGAAGGAAGACCCTTCTCCCTGTCTCTCTCTCTCACTGTCTAACTCTGCCTGTCCAAAAAAAAAAAAAGAAGAAGAAGAAGAAGAAAGAAAGCCTCACCAAATGCAAAAGGATTCATGAAAGTAATAATATATTTTTCATATGTGTACTAGCTGGAACTTGGAAAATAAGGAAAAGTCTATGGAAGAGACCAAAACAAAACCCACAATTCTACCTCTTAGAGGTCATTGGTGTCCACCAGCTGGGTTGTTTCCTGTCTTTGTAAGCTAGTCCCCGCTTTTCCATGGGAACACTTTCCAAGACCTACGATGGAGGCCTGAAACCATAGCTAGTACCAAACCCTATATACACCATATTCATTCTACATCTGCATAGCTATGATACAGTGTGATTTATAAATTAGGCATAGTAAGTGGTTTACTACAATAACAATCAAATAGAATAATTAAAATAATGTACTGTAATAAAAGCTATTTAAAATTTGTAAATTATTTCTGGAATTTTCCATTTAATATTTATGTACTATGGTTGACTGTGGGTAGCTTAAACATTGGAAAGCAAAATGACAGAGAAAGGGGGCTAGTGCATTATAGAATGAGAATCATACTAGTTATAGCTTGGATCCTTTTTGAATCTTGTCTTTTCCATTTAGCATAATAAACACCTTCTCATGTTATCCCAATTTTTCGTGACCCTTCTATTGGCTGCATACTGTTCTGTCAGTTGGATATGTTTTAATTTGATAATCATTTTTACTGTTGAATATTATTAGGTTGCTTCTAGTTCTCTGAGACCATAAATAGTCCTGTAAACAACTTTGTGGTACTTAAAAGCACCTTGCATCCAAGGGTAAGAAGCATTGTTACTCTTTTTCCGGAGTAATAAATCTTTACTTGTAACTCAGGTTTTCCTTTGAGATGTTTTTATTCAAATCGAGCAGTATCTGCTGGCTGTTGTTGCCTTCACTACAGATAGGAGGACTGAGTACAACACTGAGCCCCTGCTGGTTTGCCCTAAGGCAAAATTGACTACAAAGAGGTTGAACTCTCATCTGGGTGTGATCCCTATGAAGTCAGCAGCCTCTCGCTTCACTGAATTTGTGCAAGAAGCATTCCTTAGGAAGAAGTATTGGGGCTGGCTGGCATTGTGACGGACCACCTGCAGTGCCGGCATCCCATATGGGCACTGGTTTGAGTTTCTGCTGCTCCACTTCTGATTCAGTCCCTTCCTAATGTTCCTGAGAAAGCAGTGGAAGATGGCCCAAGTGCTTGGGCCCCTGTACCCAGTGGGAGATGCAGAAGGAGCTCCTGGCTCCTGGCCTGGGATTGGTCCAGCCCCAGCTATTACAGCCATTTGGGGAGTGAGCCCACGAATGGAAGACCTCTCTCTCCCTCTTTCTTTCTGTAACTCTGCCTATCAAATAAATAAAATAAATCTTAAAAAAAAAAAAAAAAGAAAGATGCACCAGAATTCATCTAACATTCATCTCATATGTGAATGTAACTTTCAAGCATTAAATTAATATTTCCCTGTAATTTGTTTTCCTTGCAAAGAAGACTTTGATAATTATTTTACCCTTCTTTTTTTAAATTTACAAAATTATTTAACAACTTATTTCGAAACAGCAAGAGTGTCCTCAAAGCAACACAATATCCTATTTTTATTTCTGAAATGCCCTATTGAGTTAGTGCTCTGTCCTGCTGAACTTCATGAACCACGCTGACTTTACTCAATCTCATTTGCTGTTTCCTCTGTAGTCTGTCTGTCCCTTCCTCTCCAAACTCCAACTCCCTCTACACCCCTATATCTCCCGCTCCTCCTGCATTCTCTCCCAAATTCTCATGCATATTATTAAAGGCTGATGGAAGTGCATCCCCCAAGACCATTACGACCTTTCATGTTTCCCCTGCTCAGCTCCCAAGTTCACTTGAGACATGAAAAAATCATCCAAGTTTCCAGACAGTGAGTGAACCTGGCTTTACGCATTCCCTTCCCAAGAATGAGCTGATCAGCTTTTAATACCTCAGTTCTCAAGCACCCTCAGGCATTGCTCTTCCCTGCATTTCAGTGCCTGCTTCCAACTGCCTCACTGCCCCAAGCTGGCCCGCTTCACTAGGCTCTCAGCTGCTCTGCTTTGCATTGCCCTGGGGAGAAAATGGTTGAAAGGTCAAGCTCTCATTTCCCCTTTAAAGGGCAGAGGTGGGAGGTGAATAACAGCAGCTGAAATGTGTTTAGGGTACAATACTGCCGTTCAGGGAGAGTAGAGAGAGGTGGCCCACTGTACCAAGGCAGGCAGGGGGTCGAACTACCTCCAGCTCACACATCCCCCATTCCTTCATTCAGCCAAGCAATAGGTAGTGAGCACCAATTCGGTACTGGGGGGCATATTCTAGTGCTGAGGATCCAGAACCTCCAAGATCTTGGGATCTAGAGGAGGGAGCCACAAGGAGGCAGCCCAGTGAGGTCAGGGCTGCTGGGCAAGCCACCTCGGCACTCTGGGGGGCATGGCAAGTGGGCCTCCTCAAAGGACAAAGACCACACTCCAGCTCCAACCTCCTCGTGGCCCCTCATGGACCCACTTGGGCAGCAGGGTGCCCAGTCTGGGCCCAGAGCATCTGAGAGCGACTTACCTCCCCTGGCGCCGCCGGCTACCCTGGAGTGTGATTTGCACAGGGATGCTGAAGGGCTGCATGAGGGCTGGGGGCTGGGCACAATGGACCCCTTTCACCTGAGTCAGGCCTTGCAGCTCCCAGGACACCCGAAGGGTGAGGCCTCAGCATCAGCGGAAGTGGAGCCCCAGGGGGAGCCCCCAGAGCCCAATGCAGCAACTGCCATCAGCAGCCTGGGCCTGCAGAGCTGTCCGCCTGCCAGTGATTCCTGGGGATGTGGCAGCTCAGGCCAGGCTGGCTCGGCTCTGCTGATTCTTGGCCAGGCAGAGCAGGCGGTCCCAGAGGCCCAAGGAAGGCTTGCGTGGTTCTCTGCAGCCACCTGCGGCCACCTTGTCACCTGTGCTTCCGCTGCAGCAACCCCATGCATCACCATAGAGACCTCAGGGCTTGTGGAAAGTTCTGAGGCCCAGGGGACCCTATCTAATTGGTGAGGGCCATGCACAGCTCAAGGTTTATTTCAAGAGGAAGTGTTTTACCCGAGCTGCGTTTCCTCTTGAAACAAGTGGTCTGTTAGAGGACAAGTTGAGTTTTTCTGGTTAACTGCATGTTCCCATGAAGAGACTTAAGCTTTTGTATCATATGTCACTTCCCAATTTTTCAAGACTCAAAGAAACATAAGATAATCCATCTTAAAATTATTCCAAAGATTTTCTTACAAAGACAGTATGGAATAACATCTCATTCTTTCTTTGGCCATTTTGGCCATTGGGGCTCTTTCATTTCCCCCAGTTACAACCACGAATTACCACTGTGCAGTACTGAAGTTATTGAGATGTGGATAACAGAATGACAAATAGATCACTTTCACTGTAGGTTTCTTAGTCAACACAATATTATCTTTTTTATTATTATTTGACAGGTAGAATTATAGACAGTGAGAGAGAGAGAGAGACAGAGAGAAAGGTCTTCCTTCCGTTGTTTCACTCCCCAAATGACTGCAATGGCCGGTGCTGCGCCGAGCCGAAGCTAGGAGCCAGGTGCTTCTTCCTTGTCTCCCATGCAGGTGCAGGGGCCCAAGCACTTGGGCCATCCTCCACTGCCTTCCCGGGCCACAGCAGAGAGCTGGCCTGGAAGAGGAGCAACTGGGACTAGAACCTGGCGCCCATATGGGATGCCGGCGCCACGGGCGGAGGATTAACCACGTGAGCCATGGCGCCAGCCCAGCACAATATTATCTTTTTTTTTTTTTTTTTTTTTTAACAGCCAGAGTGAATAGTGAGAGAGAGACAGAGAGAAAGGTCTTCCTTTACCGTTGGTTCACCCTCCAATGGCCGCCACGGCTGGCGCGCTGTGGCCGGTGCACCACGCTGATCCGATAGCAGGAGCCAGGTGCTTCTCCTGGTCTCCCATGGGGTGCAGGGCCCAAGCACTTGGGCCATCCTCCACTGCCTTCCCGGGCCACAGCAGAGAGCTGGCCTGGAAGAGGGGCAACCGGGACAGAATCCGGCGCCCCGACCGGGACTAGAACCCGGTGTGCCAGCGCCACTAGGTGGAGGATTAGCCTATTGAGCCGCAGCGCCGGCCACAATATTATCTTAAAAATTCTTCCAAAATGTTGGTTTGAGCAAGAATGTGAGGATGGGGGCTGGCATTGTGGCCCAGGTGGTAAAGCTGTCACCTGCAATGCTGGCATCCCATATGGGCACTGGTTCCAGTTCTGGCTGCTCCACTTCTGATGCAGCTCCCTGCTGATGTGCCTTGGAAAGCAGCAGAAGATGGCCCAAGTTCTTGGGCTCCTGCATCTACGTGGGAGACCTGTAAGAAGCTCCTGGCTCCTGGCTTCAGCCCGGCCCAGCGGCCATTTGGGGAGTGAAGCAGCGAATGGAAGATCTTTCTCTCTGTCTTTCCCTCTCTGCCTTTCAAATCTTTAAAAGAAAAAAAAAGAATGTAAGTGTCTATGTATTTATAAATTATAACTACATAAACTTACTAGCAACCATTTAACATTGTTAAATGAAAATATATATACTGTAATTTGTATCATTTTTTTATTGATGGTTATGGACTAGGTCCATTGGTTCTTAGTGAACCAATGGAATTAAATAAAATTAAGAACAACTAGACATTTTTTTCCTTCTGCATCACAATTGCAGTTTCTCCATGTATATAAAAGATAACTTTTTTGTCTCAGTTCTGATGAGCTAGCACATCCCCTGGCCCCCACATCTTGGAATGGAGCTCTGTTTCAACAAGAGAATGATTTGCTGCCACTTTTAGGTACTTAATTCAACCTCAGACATTTATGTCTGAACCCTGAGATTCTTGGCACCGAGAATTTGCCCCTGCCTTTACTGCAACCTCCCAATCCTTCCCAGCTTATTATTCTAGCTCCATTTAAAAGAAAACATTTACGTACAGCCTTTAAAAAAATCATAAAAAAAAAAAAAGTAGAACAGAGAAAGCCAGTTACTTTAAATTACTTTGAGTCCTCATTCAAGAGCTTTGAGGGGCCAGGACAGGTTTGTCTGTAGTACGGGACAGGTCTGGGCCTGGCCATGTCTTAGCTGTGATGGTCACTGGACACTGAGCTCAGACTTTGCATGTGCTTGGATTTTTTCTTCCTTTCTCATAGGATCCAGATGGTTAGTGAGAAGTAGTAATACCACCTTTGCTCTGTCATTTCTTTTTCTTTTTTTTTAGATTTATTTATTTGAGTTACAGAAAGAGAAGGAGAGACAGAGAGAGAGATCTTCCACCTGCTGGTTCACTCCCCAAATGGCCAGAATGACCAGGGCTGGGCCAGGCCTAAGCCAGGAGCCAAGGGCCAGGAGGTTCTTCTGGGTCTTCCACATTGGGGCAGGGTGGCCCAAGTGCTTGGGCCACCTTCCATTGCTTTCCCAGGCACATTAGCAGGGATCTGAATCAGAAGTGGAACAGCAGGGACTCACTTGAACTGGTGCCCATAAAGGATGCCACCATTATAGGTGGCAGCTTTACCCTCTATGCCACAACGCCAGTCCTGGTGAGACCCAATTTGGCATTACAATGACCCTGCTTCATTATACTATCATTATAATGCAGTTAGCATTGTAGTTTTGCCCCTGTCCCAGTAGGCATCCCCAATGCATACTGGGAAGCCACAAGCACAGAGAGCCCAAAGGTATGCAAATCCCAGATGATAATCAAAAATACCAATCATGACCATCACAGCCACATAACTAGTCAACATCCCTCACGTTTTAGGGATAAAAGCCCCAAACCCAGAAGAAAGGGACTCATGTTCTCTCTCGACTGGCCCATTCCTCTCTTGGAATGTACTTTAATAAACTTTGTTGTACTATCCCTGCTTTAGTCTCCTTGAACTGTAATTCATTACTCCATTGGTGAAAAGAATGGGGACACACTGGCAGCTACAGGTAACACCACCCATGTGGAAGACCTGGATTGAGTTCCCGGCTCCTGGCATTGTTCCAGCTGGCTGTTCCAGCCATTCAAGGAGTGAACCAGGGGATGAAAGATTTTGTGTGTGTTTGTGTTTGTGTGCCTGAGTGTGTGTGTGTTTTCTTTGCCTGTTAAATAAATAAAGCATGTAATCCACTTGCCCCACCAAACATCACAGCTTAGCAACACAGTCCACTGTAGCTGTTTGCCCCTGTGATCCCGTAGCAGACCAGGAGCTGTATCACAACAGAGTATCATGCCACATATCACTAGCCAAGAAAAATGCCAAAATCCAAAATTTGAAGTATGGTTTCACTTTTGCACCATTGAAAATTCAAAAAATCATATGCCTGGCCACCGTAAGTCAGGAATCACCAGTAACCCTATCTATCCTGCTTGACCTCCACACTTCCCTCCAGGTAAGGGAGCAGTGGGGCCCAGGGCCTGGGTGCTTGCTGACATTCCTGCATGCTGTATTCCTAAACATCAGGAAGCTTTTCAAAAAGCAATTAAGACCAGATCAAATGAAGATGTCTTAGCTTCCAGGCCAGCTCCCAAAGCACAGATCTGGGCAGCAGAGAGGTGGCAGATGTGGTGCTGACCACAGATGCTCCTGGACCCACAGAGCAGATGAATTGCGAATGTGAAGCCACAGAGTGATTATGTCTTGTGCTTTTTCTTCCAGGAGCCTGTACTTGATGGCTGGTGTTAAAAAGTAAAATCTAGGGGCTGGTGCTGTGGCATAGCAGGTTAATGCCCTGGCCTGAAGCGCCAGAATCCCATATGGGCGCCGGTTCTAGTACTGGCCGCTCCACTTCCGATCCAGCTCTCTGCTATGGCCTGGGAAAGCAGTAGAGGATGGCCCAAGTCTTTGGGCTCCTAGCACCCGTGTGGGAGACCCAGAGGAGGCTCCTGGCTCCTGGCTTCAGATCAGCGCAGTTGCGGCCATCTGGGGAGTGAACCATTAGATGGAAGACCTCTCTCTGTGTCTCTACCTCTCTCTGTGACTCTGTCTTTCAAATAAAATAAAATAAATCTTTAAAAAAAGTAAAATCTAAAGGCGACTAAATGCTTAGATTTTTAAAAATTCCTTTAGTGATTTCTCCCCATTTTCTAGACAGAGACTTTAGTGTCAAGTTCATCAGGGCCTTTTAAGCATCTGTTTGCTTGTGGAGGGGCTGAGAACATCAGAGGACTTCAGTTACCTTAGTTTGCCTTTATGGAATGCACAGGAGCAGCCTAACAAACTAGTGACCACCGAAATGAAGTCAGTCTCAAGTCACAAGTGAGGATATTTTCTGATTTATATTATAATTCTTTAAGAGACAAGTAACAAAGAAAGCAACCCTAAGAGAAGTCAAGCAAGAGGTAAAAACTGACTACCATAAAAGGAGACCGATTTTATGTCACTTTGTCAAGTAATATCTGTGGAATAATAATGTTTAAAAGCATTTTGAGTTAAGCCACTATTTGTGACACTGTGACTCATATCAGAGTGCCAGTTCCAGTCCTGGTATCTGATCGAGCTCCCTGTTAATGTACCTGGGAAGGCAGCAGATGACGGACCAAGTACTTGGTCCCCTGGCACCCATATAAGAAACCCAGATGGAGTTCCAACCTCCTGGCTTCATCCTGGCTCAGGCTTGGTGGTTGTAGCCACGTGAGAGATTAACCAGTGAATGGAAAACTCCTCCTACCCCTGTATTTCAAACAAATAAATAAATCTTTTAAAAAATAATATTAGAGAAATAAAAAGGGGTGGGCATTTGGTACAGCAGTCAACATGCAGCTGGAAACACCCATATCCCATATCAAAACGCCTAGGTTTGAGTCCCCGCTCAACTTTTGATTCCAGTTTCCTGCTAATGCACACCCTGAAAGCCAGCAGGTGATGACTCAAGTACTTGAATCCCGGCCACCCTTGGGGAGACTTAAATTGAATTCCTGGCTCCTGGCTTCAGCCTGTTCCAGCTTTGCAGGCATTTGGGGGAGTGAACCAGCAGTTCAGAGATTCTTTCTTTGTCTTTCAAATAGACATATATACGCTGTTTAAAACTATGACAAGAACCACAATAGTCACCATTCTTGTGAGCCTTTACCAGCCCCAGGTACTGCTGAGGACAGTGCTGTGAGGGGGACGCGATCAACTGAGGAAGTGAGGCTCAGAGAGTTTAAATAGTTTACCTAAAACTCCACAGTAGTGAATATTGCAACTAACCTTCAAATCCAGGTTTCTCTGCCGCAGGGCTGATTCTCTTCATCAGAGCATGCCATGAGCCTGTTCACTTGGTGCCATCCCAATTCCTAAAGCAAGTATTCTATCTCTAGCTCTTTTGATCTTTCATCGTCTGTCTGAGGAATCTCTGTGAAGGTTGAGGTGGCTGGGAGAACAAAGTAAGATGACCTTGGCACCAGCTACAAAGTGTTTTTTTTTCTTTTTTCTCACCTGCATCCAGTGAAACACAAAAAGGGAGGAGACTGTACCTTCTTTCCCAAACTGTCTGAATTATATCTGACAGCAACTCTCCATCACGCAAGGAGCAAGCTTTAAAAGCCTGGAACTAATAACTACTTAGACTGACTGTCAGGGCAAAGGGGAACAGTGAGGAAGGGAGAGACACAAGCAGCACAGTTAGAAAGTGGGCATCTGGATCAAGCCAGGAGTCAAACCTGAACCTGGCTGAATCACGTTAGCAAAGTCACATGTTTTCTGTGACCTCCTGAATCTCCTCCCACTGGTCTTTAAAAGAAGTGGTGCAGGGCCAGCGCTGTGGTGCAGCAGGTTAACACCTTGGCCTGAAGCGCCGTCATCCCATATGGGCGCCAGTTTGAGTCCTGGCTGCTCCTCTTCTGATCCAGCTCTCTGCTATGGCCTGGGAAAGCAGTAAAAGATGGTCCAAGTCCTTGGGCCCCTGCACCTGCGTGGGAGACCTGGAAGAAGTTCCTGGCTCCTGGGCTTCGGATTGGCGCAGCTCCGGCCGTTGCAGCCAACTGGGGAGTGAACCATCAGATGGAAGACCTTTCTCTCTCTCTCTCTCTCTTTCTCTCTCTCTCTCTCTCTGCCTCTCCTCTCTCTGTGTAACTCTGACTTTCAAATAAATAAATAAATATTAAAAAAAAGAAGTGGTGCTTGGGCTAATATCTTCATGTCCTGATTTCTTCTGTCCTCATGGGTACTAAAAATCACAAAGAGAGAAATGGGAAATCTGGGGAGACTTCCTTCAACATGGCCTCAGGCCCTTCGTTTGACCCTTACAATAAGTCCCTGAAGTAGATTTGTTTCTTTTCCTCAGTTGAAGCAGCTGGGTCCCAGTGAGGTTAATTGGCCCCAAATGACTGAGAACACAAGTGGGCATCATAATTCCTACTCCCTACTGTCAAAGTTCATGCTCAAAGCCACTTACACCTGAATCTTCATAATAGCTATTTGGAACAATCGACTTTACTACTGGATGATGTAGTCGGGATTATCTAAGCCATCCCTATACTAAAGAATACAATATGACCCAGGCATATAATTTAAATGTTTCTAGTAGCCACATTTTTAAAAGTTGAAAAAAAAACAGCTTAAGTTAGTTGTTTTCTTGAAAAGATTTATTTGAAAGTCAGAGTTACACAGAGAGAGGAGAGGCAGAGAAAGAGAGAGAGAGCGAGAGAGAGAGAGAGAGAGAGAGAGAAAGAGAAAGTCTTCCATCTACTGGTTCACTCACCAATTGACCGCAATAGCCGGAGCTGTGCCGATCCGAAGCCAGGAGCCAGGAGCTTCCTCTGGGTCTCCCACGTTGCAGGGGCCCAAGGACTTGGGCCATCTTGTACTGCTTTCCCAGGTCATAGCAGAGAGCTGTATCGGAAGTGGAACAGCCAGGACTCCAATCGGCGTTCATATGGGATGCCGGCACTGCAGGTGGCAGCTTTACCCGCTATGCTACAGCGCCAGCTCCATTCTTCCAGTTTTTAATTTAAATTTAAAGGCATTAAAATTAAATCAAATGGGGATGTATTGCGACAAAGGGGGTTATGCTACTGTCTATAGCACCAGCATCCCATATAGGCACCAGTTCGAGTCCCTGCCACTCCACTTCTGATCCAGCTCCCTGCTAATGCGCCTGGGAAGGCTACGGAAGAGGTCCAAGGGCTTGGGCCCCTGCACCCATATGGAAGACCCAGAAGCAGCTCCTGGCTCCTCGTTTTGACCTGGCTCAGCCCCAGGCATTGAGGCCATTTAGGGAATGAACCAACAGATAGAAAATCTTTCTGTCTCTCCTCTCTGTAACACTACCTTTCAAATAAATAAAATAAACCTTTAAAAATTAAAATGAAAAATCCAGTTGCTCCTCAATATCACTAGCCACCTTTCAAGAGCTCAGTAGCTTTATGTAGCTGGTGACCACTACCCTGGGCAGTGTATATATATCTAACCCAGATTCCCTGGACTTACAGACAAAGAAACTGAAGTCCAGACTCTAGGAGACTTACTCAGGGTTGCTGTCAGCTGGTTGTTGTCACTATTGAACTGTGATTGATTTGCTGGAACTTTGTGGATCATCTCTCAAACTGGCCACATCCCATCCCAGTCCTTCCCCTTCTTGGATAAACTCTCTTTGGGAACCTGCATTCGCACCACAATTCAGTCTGTAAAATTTGGCTGTGGAGTGCCCCGAAGCCAGGACCCACATGACCCTGTTCATGGAGAAAACTTGAAGGATGAACCAAGATTTTTTAAAAGACTATGACTAGGGGGCTAGCGCCTCTGCAGTGCCAGCATCCCATATGGGCGAATGTTCAAGATCTGGCTGCTCCACTTCCAATCCAGCTCTCTGCTATGGCCTAGGAAAGCAGTAGAAGATGGCCTAAGTCTTTGGGGCCCTGCACCCATGTGGGAGACCCAGAGGAAACTCCTGGCTCCTGGCTTCAGATCGGCGCAGCTCTGGCCATTGCGGCCAACTGGGGAGTGAACCAGTGGATGGAAGACCTCTCTCTCTGCCTCTCTTTCTCTGTGTTAACTCTTTCAAATAAATAAATAAATCTTTTTTTAAAAAAAAAAAAGACTATGACTAGATAATGCAGTCATTTTTACACTATTTCTGTTAATATAATTTAATATTATATGCCAAGGTTTTTTTTTTAATGCCAAAGATTTTTAAACATAGCCCTATCCTCTAACAGGAAGGATCTGGCGATCTGGCACATTTCTCTTATTAACATTATTTTACCGACAGGATCATGAGATTGTAAGAAGTTGGGCAAACATGTAAGACTGCAGAAGCAGACACTTTACTCATGTTCTGGGTCTCTAAGTCATAACACTTCTTCTTCTTTTTTTTTTTTGACAGGTAGAGTAGACAGAGAGAAAGGTCTTCCTTTGCCTCCAATACCCTCCAATGGCCGCTGCGGCTGGCGCGCTGCGGCCAGCGCACCGCGCTGATCCGATGGCAGGAGCCAGGTACTTATCCTGGTCTCCCATGGGGTGCAGGGCCCAAGCACTTGGGCCATCCTCCACTGCACTCCCTGGCCACAGCAGAGAGCTGGCCTGGAAGAGGGGCAACCAGGACAGAATCCGGCGCCCCGACCGGGACTAGAACCCGGTGTGCTGGCGCCGCTGCTCTAGGCTAATCCTCCGCCTTGCGGCGCTGGCCAACACTTCTCTTCATCAACTCTTTTCCAAATAGGAAAAGAGGTCTGAATTTAAAGTAGAAAATATCGATGTATAATGGCCTGATAGTTGACAATTTTATGATCCAAACAAAATCCAAGGTAAAACTAATACTTTTAACCCAAGGTAACATACATATTAATCACAAGATGATGCACTATAATACTACCAAGGGCAACAGATACATCACTGTCTATAGAGACGAATTTCTCACACTGATTTATGGGGAGTCCTGAGCAAAATGATACCCATCAAGAGCAATGCTGTGGACGTTTGCACAGCTCTGAAATTGACTGGTGTCTTACCAGATGTCTTCGGTCCTGCTTTTACAGACAAAGGTGGAACTGCATACGACTCTTAACTGATTGTAGCCAGAGACTCCTAAGCCTTGAAATGTATATGTGATGACTGAGAGAGAACATCATTCTTTAGGATGCAGAGAGATAGATGGAGGCTGGAGCTTTCCTGCTGAATCAGGGAACTCACAGGAAACCTTGGGAGAAAACCAGAGAATGAATACAGGGGGAAATGAAGTGCTCCACAAAAATGCCTTAAAAAAATAATCCTGAAAAGGAATGCGGTATTGTCCTCTTACTGGTTTTGGTTCACACTGTTCCTCTGCTGATACGGGCTGAATTTAAAATCTGCCTATGGGAAGTGTCCACATAGTGTCCTCATTTTACTCGTTCTGCCAGGTGTTCGCCTCTCAAATATAAAAAAAAAAAATCTTGTTTCCTCTCCAAAGACTTTTCTTTCTCCAGGTTAATCATGCTCAGTTTCTTCTCATTATAAATTTTAAAACATTTTTGTTTTTTTAAGAAAACTTTTATTTAATAAATATAAATTTTTAAAGTTCAACTTTTGGATTAAAGCAGTTTTTTTCTCCTATAACCACCCTCCCACCCACAAACTATTCCGTTTCCTACTCCCTCTCCCATCCCATTTTTCATTAAGATTCATTTTAAATTATCTTTATATACAGAAGATCAACTTAGTATATACTAAGTAAAGATTTCAACAGATTGCACCCACATAGACACACAAAGTATAAAGTACTGTTTGAAGACTAGTTTTACCGTTAATTCGCATAGTACAACACATTAAGGACAGAACATTTTGGCTTCATTCATGAGATAGAGACACAGAAAGCTCTCATCTGTTGGTTCATTCCCTAAATGACCTACTGGACAGGACTGCAGTGGGCCAAAGCTGGGAACTAGGGTGGCAGGAAGCCAACGACTGGAGCCATCACTGTTGCCTCCCAGGGTCTGTATCAGCAGGAAGCTCGAGTCAGGGGCTGGAGCTAGCAATTGAACTCAGGCATTCCATTGCAGATGCAGGCATCTGAACCACTAGGCCCCAGTGCCCACCCCAGTCTTCTTTATAGGATCCATTCATGTATTCAATCAACTCACATGAGTCCTATTATGTAGTTACATGGAGAAAACAAGAATAATAATGCTGGCACACCTATACACTACCTGTTTCAAGGCTTATTTCCAACAAGCAAAAAATGCTGCAAAGGGCATGATTTGCAATGAATTAAATTATCACTCCAGGCAAGCTATTTCAAAATGATGTTCTCTGGATATTTTTTGAGAAACTTTTATGTATAGAGCCTATTTTAGGCATTTCTGAGCCTGAGGATCCTTAACAAACAGAAGGCAGGTAAAGCATGTTTTCCCCCAAGGACTAAGGCTATAAGTTTACTGCTGGTATATTCTGGCTATAAAGCTATTTTCATTTCCATTAGTTAATTATATGCACTGTCTACTAAAGAGCAAAGATTGTGCTTCTTTTTCTTTGAGAAGCCATAAATGTAGTTAAGTTATAGTGTTGTATGGTGTGTTTGTATGAGTTTGCATAATAATAAGCATCTGTTTTTTCTAAAGTTTTATTTATTTTTTGAAAGACAGAATTACACAGAGGGAGAGACAGAGGAAAAGACCCTCCATCCACTGGTTCACCTCCCAAATGGCTGCAATGGCCAGGAGCTTCATCTGGGTCTCCCACATAGGTAAAGGGGCCCAAGTACTTGGGCCATCATCTACTGCTTTCACAGGCACATTAGCAGGGAGCTGGGTTGGAAGTGGAGCAGCTGGGGCTCGAACCAGCACCCATATGGGTTGCAGGCAGCAGCTTAACTCGTTATGACACAACGCTGGCCCTCAAGCATCATCTTTTTTAAAAACCATTTTATTGAGGTATGACTGACAAGACAAAACTTGCACATATTTGAAATATTACTCTATTGCAAAAAAAAAAAAAGAGTGAAATCCTGTCTTTTGCAACAAAATGGATGCAACTGTAAACCATTGTACTTAGTAAAATAAGCCAGTCCCCAAAATGCAAATACTAAATGTTTTCCTTGGCTTGAGATAACTAATAGAGTACCAAAAATGTAATGTATAGGAGTGAAATTGACATTTTGAGATCAATGATTGTTTATAGCCCTTGTCTCTACAGTTAAGGAATAGCATTTTTTTCTTCTATTTGTTGAACATTTTACTTAGTGTAGTGGTACTCTTACAAGTATAAACTGCAAGCAGATAATTGTAAAAATTGAGAGGGAATAAGAGAGGAAGGAGGAGGAAGGGTGAGAGCATGGGCAGGAGGGAGGGTAAGGAGGGAAGCGCCACCATGTTCCTAAATCTGTATATACAAAGTATATGAAATTTGTAAACCTTAAATAAATTTTTTTAAAAAGTATTATACAGAAAAAAAATGTTGCACATATTTGATATATACAATTCAAGGAGTTTAAGGGATGTATACACCCATGAAACCATCTCCAACATCAAGGCCACGGATATACACATCACCTCCCAAAGTTCCTCCTAGCCCCTTGATGATGATGATGATGATTACTACTACTGGGGTAGAAACACTTAACATAAATTTACCCTCTTGGAAAAAAAAATTTTTTTTAAGCCAAAACATTTATTTCTCACTGATCTTTGAAATCCTTATAATGCTGCAATGGTTGCCCCCTGTAGCTAGTTTTCCTTCACGCAATCCTCACCTAAAGCCATGGTCGAGTAGTTTCAGGTGTTTCATTCAACCAGTGGCAATAGTGTATATGATCTTTTAGTCTTTTTTTTTTTTTTTTTTTTTTTTTTTTTAAGATTTACTTATTTGAAAGCCAGAGTTACACAGAGAGAGGAGAGTTCTTCCATCCAATGATTCACTCCCCATTTGGCTGCAACAGCCGGAGCGGAAGTGGAGCAGCCGGGACTCGAACTGGCACCCATATAGGATGCCAGTGCTTCAGGCCAGGGCGTTAACCCACTGTGTCACAGCACCAGCCGGCCCCGATCTTTCAGTCTTGACAATCTAGTTAAATGCTCCCTTCCATTTGCTGGAGTAGCCACATTTGCTGAGGTTGACTTTTGCAGGTGGTCAGCCTTCGAGTCACAGCAGCAACACACCACATTTACCTCATTGTGATGCTTTCTGGATGATGGCATTCCCCTCATCATCTCACTTCTGTGGCTGCAGCCAGAGGGCTCGGAATATTGTAAGCATGCATTATTATCTAAAAGCAGTATGCCGCATAGGAAATCTCCAGAACTTATTTATCTTGCATAACTGAAACCTTCCACCTTTGCTTTACTTCTTTCTGCATGTACAAGCCTCTTAGCATTCAATACCAATCAATGCACAAAATAAAAATAAAAAATTGTGAGGTGGGCGCTGCGGTGCTGCGGGTTAAAGCTGTCTCCCATATCGAAGATGGCCCAAGGACTAGGGTCCCTGCCACTCATGAGGTAGACCCAGATGGAGTTACTGGCTCCTGGTTTCAGCCTGGCCCAGCCCTGGCTGTTACAGGTATTCAGGGAGTAAACCAGCAAACTGAAGCTCTCCCTCTCTTCCTCTGTTGCTCTGCCTTTCTCCTTCCTAACTTCCTTCCTCCCTCCCTCCCCCTCCTCTTTTTATTTCTTTCTATGATGTATTTATTTGAAAGTCAGAGCTTGGGGCCGGCGCTGTGGCTCACTTCGTTAATCCTCCGCCTGTGGTGCCGGCATCCCACATGGGCGCCGGTTCTAGTCCCGGCTGCTCCTCTTCCAGTCCAGCTCTCTGCTGTGGCCCAGGAAGGCAGTGGAGGATGGCCCAAGTGCTTGGGCTCCTGCACCCTCATGCGAGACCAGGAGGAAGCACCTGGCTCCTGGCTTCGGATTGGTGCAGCGCCATTTTGGGGCTAAACAAACGGAAGGAAGACCTTTCTCTCTCACTGTCTGTAACTCTACCTGTCAAATAAAAAATAAAAATAATAATAATAAAAAAAGAAAGAGCTGAGAGAGAGAGAGAAGGAGACAGAGAAGATCTTCCATCCACTGGTTTACTCCCCCAAATGGCTGCACCAACTGGGGCTGTATCAGGCCAGAGCTAGGAGTCAGGAGCCAGGAACTTCTTCCAGGTCTTCCATGTGGGTGGCAGGGGACACAAAACAGTTGCTCATATGGGATGATGGTATCACAGGCAGACACTTTACATGCTATGCCACAAGGCCATTCCCTGTTGCTCTGGCTTTCAAGTAAATAAAAATAAATATTTTAGGGGCTGGCGCCATGGCTCACTTGGTTGATCCTCCACCTGTGGCGCCAGCATCCCATATGGGTGCCAGGTTCTAGACCTGGTTGCTGCTCTTCCAGTCCGGCTCTCTGCTGTGGCCCGGGAGGGCAGTGGAGGATGTCCCAAGTGCTTGGGCCCCTGCACCTGCATGGGAGACCAGGAAGAAGCACCTGGCTCCTGGTTTTGGATCGGATCGGCACAGCTCCAGATGTGGTGGCCATTTGAGGAGTGAACCAATGGAGGGAAGACCTTTCTCTCTGTCTTTCTCTCTGTCTATAACTCTGTCAAATAAAAAATTAAAAAAATAAATATTTTAAAAATCATTTTTTCATTCACTTATTCAGTGAATATCTGAGTGCCTATCGTATACCAGGCAGTGCCCTAGGCTCTAGAAAAACAATGGTGAATATAAGAGCTGCAAATTTCTGTGCTTGTGGGATTTATTAAAAACTATACTTCCAGTGTTTGAAGAATATACATATGCGTGGATTCCAATTTTTTTATGTATTTGACAGATAGAGTTGGACAGTGAGAGAGAGAGAAAGGTCTTCCTTCCGTTGGTTCACCCCCCAAATGGCTGCCGCGGCCAGAGCTACACCGATCTGAAGCCAGGAGCCAGGTGCTTCTCCTGGTCTCCCATGCGGATGCAGGGCCCAAGCACTTGGGCCATCCTCCACTGCCTTCCTGGGCCACAGCAGAGAGCTGGACTGGAAGAGGAGCAGCCGGGACTAGAACCCGGCACCCATATGGGATGCCGGCGCCACAGGCGGAGGATCAACCAAGTGAGCCACGGTGCCAGCCCCAGGATTCCAAACTTTTTTGCATCAAAATTAGCATACCTTTTAATTCCATTTCCCCACATTTTTGAAGTACCCTCCTAATGCTTTGGAAAATTGCTAGCAGCTGAAGCATTACCCCAAACAAAACAAAAAGCCTAAGATTAATCATCTGTTTAAAAAGTGTTCCAAGCATTATCAGTCATTACATTGCCAGTTAGCTCATCTGCTCTTCTTTTTCATATATCTTTATTTTTCTGTAAATTAAGATAATTATTCAAACCCATTCCACAGTAATATTGTGAAGACATATGGTAGCACCTGAAAAAAAGTGTTTTTTTACATTTTTACTTTAATAAATATAAATTTCAAAAGTTCACTTTTGGATTATAGTGGCTTTTCCCCCCATAACCTCCCTCCCACCCGCAACCATCCCATCTCCTACTCCCTCTCCCATTCCACTCTTCATCAAGATTCATTTTCAATTATCTTTATATACAGAAGATCAACTTAGTATATACTAAGTAAAGATTTCATCAGATTGCAATCACACAGATACACAAACTATAAGGTACTGTTTGAGTACTAGTTTTCCCATTAATTCGTATAGTACAACACATCAAGGACAGAGATTCTACATGGGGAGTAAGAAAAAAAGGGTTTAATCGGCCTGCACTGTGGCTCAGCTGGTTAAAGCCCTGACCTGAAGCGCCGGCATCCCATATGGGCACCGGTTCTTAGTCCCAGCTGCTCCTCTTTGATCCAGCTCTCTGCTATGGCCTGGGATAGCAGTAGAAGACAGCCCAAGACTTTGGGCCCCTGCACCCACATGGGAGACCCGGAAGAAGCTCCAGGCTCCTGGCTTCTGCTCCGTTGCGGCCATCTGGGGAGTAAACCAGTGGATGGAAGACCTTTCTCTCTGTCTCTACCTCTCTCTGTAACTCTGTCTTTCAAATAAATAAAATAAATCTTAAAAAAAAAAAAAAGGGTTTAAGAACTACCACATGTTTTACCATTGCTGGGATTGATTTTATTTTTATTTTCAGAAATTAAGGAAATTCTTAATTAAAAGGAACAATTTCCTAAATAATACATAGATGAGCTGTGGCTCAAACATACAACTGCAATCATGATGACTTGGATGTTTTTTTACCCACTGCTCAGAAACATTTTACAGTATGCAGTAATCTTGCTAGAAACTGCTACTTAAAGAAACTGGAAACAGATCAAGGTGCTATTAGGGACATCTTTAAAATGTAAGCTAATCCCAGTAATTCAATATTTTAAGGAAAAATAGTTTCTTCCACCTCTGCTCCCCATTCATCTGGCACCCCAAAAAGTTCCCTACCTAGCTGAAGGACTCTTTTCTAAAAGATGAGAAAAATCAAGTCTACATATGCTGACCATCGGATCTTCATTGTAATGGTCAGCTGAATCCACCTGATTCCTATTCCTCTCCATCAGGGTCTTTGAAAGACGACCAACCAATTACTGAGAATAAATGCACATGTAAATTGACTGTACAAAATTTCCTTGGCTGTGAACTCAGGCATGGATACAAAATAAGCTATAGAAAATATACCCTATGATGCTGGTTTAAATTTGAGTGCCCCTTTGTGAGTAAAATGGTATAAAACAAATCCATCCTGCTTACTTTCAGAGCCTCCTCTTTTCTAAGCTTGGTGCTGGGTTGTCTGTTGTTGGAAACCCCGCCTTCCCCAGGCCCACGTGAAAGCTCAGAGCAATCACAATGATCACAGTCCTTCCATCAGAGCTTTCGTGTTACCCTCACCAATCAGGATGCCAGCTGTATGCACTGTACTCCACAGAGATCATGGCAGATTATAAAGACCAAGCTAGTCCCAGACAATGCAAGCGCCATCCTCAGCAGGTGTTTGGGACACACCTCATTTTCCCCATGTCTTGGGAAGGCCTTGATTCAAGCTTTGTCTCCCAGTTTTGCTCTCAGTTCTATTCATTGGACTTGAAGATTCACCTTATTTTCTTCAGGTTGTCCACTGGATCACTCCAGTGTCTTTGGCTTTAGCATCCAGCTTTTTCTGTCACATATATCAAGGCTCCTTCTCTTCTTCCTGCAGAATAGTCCTTGCTATCCAATGAAAGTTGCAAGGGTACTTCAAAACGTTCATGGACTTGGGTAAGCATTGCCTCTGAAGGAACTAACTCACGCGTGTCAGAGATATAGGGTTCTATGGCTTTTCCATAAGCTTCTAAAAGAATGTTTCAAGAGACCCAAAGAAGTTCTAGCAGCTACTTTTTACATTCTGAAATTAACTTTCTCCTACTTTCCTCTCTGACCTCTACTTTTTCTTTATTTAAGGGAATGGAAAATGTATTTCTCCAAGGGTTTGTTTCAGAGAATCCCCTTCTCGTTTGGCCCATTTCCAAGTAAACAGTAGTTTCCAGATGACTAATAGGTCTAGTGGGAATTTGAATATCTTCAAAGCACTGGCTAAAGAGCACTCATCAGTTTGAGGGGACTGATGAGACCAGGTTCTGCTCTCTGCTTTTAGCAGTAATCAACCAGAGACTTTCCATGGGCAGTGGACATCCCTTGGTGTGCCCCACTCATGCTCTCCTGTTTATCTTCCAGTCCCCTCCTTTGATGGCACTTACTCGGGTCCTACTGAGTAAGAGAGTCAGTTTCCCAGGCCTCAAGAGCAGAAAACTCATGAAAGACCTAGATGTAACCTCTGAAAATGAGATCCTATTGACCACAACCTTTTCCAACTCCACCAATAATTTACACTTATTTTGCGGTTTTCTTAAAGATAGGACTTGACCACAGTACTCCACTCTCTGTTTATCAATAGACACATTCATAATGCAAGAAAGACAGGCCAAATTTATGGAGAAAAAAGGTGAACAATCCAACAGATACTTTACAAAACAGGAAATGCAAATTGCCAGTAAAAATCTATCAAACCTCATTAGTTATGAAATACACTATTCTAGCACCAGAATAACTGCAATTAAAGGGAAATTTAAAACAAAGATGCCAAGTGTTGGCAGAGATGTGGAGGAATTGGAACTCTCATACATTGTTGGTGATATTACAAATTGGAACAACCATTTTGGAAGATAATGTGGTAGTCAGTTGAAGATGCACAAACCCAGAGATCTAACAGTTAAGTTCCTGGCATCTATATTACAGACATGTGAGTACATATGCACCAGAATGGATTCATGAAAAGGTACAGGGACCGGCGCTGTAGCGTAGTAGGCTAAACCTCCACATGCAGCACAAACATCCCAGATGGGCACCGGTTCACGTCCCAGCTGCTCCTCTCCCATTCCAGCTCTAGGCTTATGGCCTGGGAAAGCAATGAAAGATGGCCCAAGTGCTTGGGCCCCTGCACCCACATGGGAGACCTGGAAGATTATGGTTCCTGGCTTTGGATGACTCAGCTCTGGCTGTTGCAGCCATCTGGGGAATGAACCAGCAGTTGGAAGACCTTTCTCTCTGTCTCTCCCTCTCTCTGTCTGTAACGCTACCTCTTAAGTAAATAAATAAAATCTTTAAAAACAAAACAAGAAAATGTACATAATAAGCAACCCATTTTCAGAATAGATAAAATTGTAGTATATTCATACAGGAATGTCATTCAACAACAAAATTAATAAATACAGCTACATGCAATACTCTGAGTAAATTTTAAAACATAATGTTGGGGCCTGTGCTGCGGCACAGTGGGTTAATGCCCTGGACTGAAGTGCTGGCATCCCAGATGGGCACTGGTTCAAGACCCCGCTGCTTCACTTCCAATTCAGCTCTCTGCTATGGCCTGGGAAAGCAGTGGAGGATGGCCCAAGTCCTTGGGCCCTACACATGCATGGGAGAACCAGAGGAAGCTCCTGGCTCCTGGCTTCAGATCAGCGCAGCTCCGGCCATTGTGGCAAATTGGGGAGTCAACCAGTGGATGGAAGACCTCTCTCTCTCTCTCTCTCTGCCTTTCTTCTCTCTGTGTAACTCTGACTTTAAAATAAAATAAATAAATCTTTAAACAAACAAACAAAAAACATAATGTTGAGCCAAAAAGAAAAGACACAAAGGATAATATTCAATGTTATTTGTATAAAATTCAAAAACAGTTAAAAACTATGCAATCTAGTTTAAGGCTGTATACAGATAAGGTAAACGTATAAAGAAACTCAAAAAAATGATTAATATAATAGAAAGATAACTATCCCCTCAGGGATTTTGATCAAAATTTGATACAAAGATTAGGATGTGCTTACAATGTTTAATTTCTTAATCTGAGTACCATTCACATGGTTGTTTGCCTTATAAAAGTTTGTTAAACTGCACAAAGAAGTTGATGCATATTTCCAAACAAAGGTGCACTATTTTGCAGTAGAAATGTTTTAAAAAGGGTCCAGCACTGTGGCACAGCAGGTTAAAGCCATTGCCTGCAGTGCCAGCATTCCATACAGGTCCTGGTTCATGTCCCAGTTGCTCAACTTCTGACCCAGCTCCCTGCTAAATGCCTGAGAAAGCAGCAGAGGATGGCCCCATTACCTGGGCCCCTCTTCCCATGTGGAAGACCTAGAAGAAGTTCCTAGCTCTTGGCTTCTGCCTGCCCCAGCCCTGGCTATTGTGGCCATTTGGGGAATGAATCAGAGGATGAAAGATCTCTTTGTCTGTCTCTCTTCCTCTCTGTAACTCTCTACATTTCAAATAAATCAATAAATAAATAGAAAAATGTTTTAAAAGATAGGGGTGGGGCAAGTCTCATAACCCTATTGATCATCTCCCTCAGCCTCTTACCTGTGCCATTCATTTTGATGCTTTTTATTTTGAATATCACTACCCGTCTGGGAAGTGCTTTCTTTAAGAAGCAATAAAAACTTCAAAGGTGATTTTTATCTAATAGATACCCTGCACATGAATAGAAGAGCAGAATAAAAGAGAGCTCAGCAGAATAAAATGAAGAATTAATTCTGCTATGGTGAAGACTAAATATTCTAATGCTCATTTTACTGAAATATCTGTAACATAAATCTCTCTGTTCTCTATGAATCTCCATCAGTCAGCAGAAAGAGAAAATAGTAATTGCCTTCCTCTCCAAGTTGGGGAGAACACTTGCATCTAGAGCCTACAAAACTTCATTCAAATCTCACTGTATGAAAATAGACTAGCAGGGACAGCATTGGGTGTAGTGGTTAAGAAGCTGATTGAGATGCCTGCAACCCATATCAGAGTGCCTTGGTTCAAGTCCTGGCTATGCTCCCAATTCCAGCTTCCTACTAATGCACAACCTGGGAGACAGCAGGCAATGGCTCAGGCACTTGGGTCCCTCCCACCTATATAGGAGACATGAATTGAGTTCCTGGCTCCTGACTTTCGCCTTGCTCAGCCCCAACTACTGGGGTGTGAAGCAACAGATGGGACAATCTCTCTCTCTCTTTCTGCCCCCTCCCATATCTGCCTTTAAAATAAAGTAATAAATAAAATAAATCAAACAAAAAAGCAGAATGACTTCAGGAAAAAGTAACTATAGTAAAAAAAAATGGATGATGCAGAACAAAATTACAATGTTGAAAAATCCATGTATTATTCACTTATATCAGGGATTCCAATAACCCATCCTCCATTCATTCATTCATTCATTCCACAAGCATTTATGGAGCCTCTGCTACTGTTAAGCATTGTGGGAACTCAACAAGACATGTTACCTGTCCTGAAAGGGTTTATAATTAAGTAAAAAAGAAAACATCCCTGTATACTTTCTAGTTAGCTCTCAATTTTTGCCAAGCACTATATGCTAAACCATTAATCATTATTATCTTATTTAATCCTTATTTTTTTTTTGATAGGCAGAGTTAGACAGTGAGAGAGAGAGAGAGAGAGAGGGAGAGAGAAAGGTCTTCCTTCCGTTGGTTCACTCCCCAAATGGCCGCCACGGCTGGTGCTGCGTCAATCCAAATCCAGGAGCCAGGTGCTTCTCCTGGTCTCCCATGCAGGTGCAGGGCCCAAGGACTTGGGCCATCCTCCACTGCTTTTCCAGGCCACAGCAGAGAGCTGGACTGGAAGAGGAGCAACCAGGACAGAATCCAGCACCCCAACCGGGACTAGAACCCGGGGTGCAAGTGCCACAGGCAGTGGATTAGCCTAGTGAGCCGCGGCGCCGGCCATTTAATCCTTATTAACAAATCTTTTGAAGGAGAATTATAGATATGAACACAAACCCAAAGAGATTAAGCAATGCATCCAAGGTGAAACCCCAGTAGCTGGAATCTGTACTTGGCTCTCAGCCCAAGCTCATTAGCATACTGCTTCAGTGTTTAGAGAACACACAGAGAATGAGCTAAATGACATATACAAACCAAATGTTGATGAAAGCATGCTTCTTTAAGGCTCAAATTTATAACTATAACTTGTATTTCTTAAGTAATTTTTAATGAAAACAATTATGCTTTGGAATGTTGGACAAACCAGTATGTATTACCTTAACATGAGGTCTATCATTTCCTGAAGTCTTAATTTGGCGATATTGAGTGGGAAGATAAATTCAGCCAAAACAATTCTTGAATTCTAAAGTTTTCCTACATTTGAGATTTTAAAATTGCATACTTGACATACAAGGGTACTTCAGAGAGTTCATGGGAAAATGGAATTCAAAGATTATTTTGGTGCACAATTATTTTTAAGTTCATGCATTTTTCATAATATATGTATTTTCCATGAATTTTTTAAAGATCTACTTATTTATTTGGAAGTCAGAATTAGAGAGAGGAGAGACAGAAAGAGACATCTTCCATCCACTGGTTCACTCCTCAAAAGGCCATAATGGCCAGGTCTGAGCCAGGCCAGAGCCACAGGCCAGGAGCTTCATTCAGGTTTCCCACATGGGTAGCAGGAGCCTAAGCACTTGTGCCATTTTCCACTGCTTTTCTCAGGCCATTAGCAGGGAGCTGGATAGGAAGTGGAACAGCCAGGACTTGAACTGGTAGCCTTATGGGATGCCAGCACTGCAGGCAGCAGCTTTACAGCAACTTCAGCCACTATGGCGTGACACCGGCCCCCTCTCTGAGTTTTCTGAAGACTCCTTGTCCTTCGATTTTTTTTTCCCACATCCTCAGTAGGATTATGTATCACTTCTTCCCTTCTAACATTTCTAATTTCAGAATTAATATGGGTGATTAGGGACAAATAATTAGTTTCCCCTTGTGCTTTTATTGTTGTGACATAGGATGTGCCCTTCACCTTGAGTGCAGGAAGAGGAGGGCACTCTAGGCAGAGGAAAACAAGGGAGGGTCTTCCTTTTCCTTTACTGTGTCTGGGAGCTGCTCACACATCCTCCAAGCAGCTCTCGGCCACAGCACGAGGCCAGCAGCAGAAGGCAGCAACAACCAGCTAAGGAATGGTCTCTGTGTGCCTGCCATCCCACTCACTCAATAGAAGGGGAATGTTCACAAACTGACATCTGGAATCTTGTCACACTCATTCCTAGGTTTTCACACCCCAGGTGTATTCTGGTTGGGGCAACCTGACCTTGACAGATTATGGATACAAATACCAACATATGAACAATTTCACAGACAGCTTAAAGAAACTGTACTTTCAACTCTCTTTCCCCCCGGAAAAAGTAATTTTGACTTTGTCTTTCACATATTTTTGCAATCATGGTGAAAAGACAGAAAGCAATTAAATAGAGTCAACAGGAGGTAGGGGTGTAAGAGGCAGGATTTTCTCAATACTCAAATATGGCCCAGTGCTTTGAAGACTGAGAAAAAATATTATGGGAATTGAGATGAGCAAGGAGCTGGCAGGGAGGCATTGGGCTCAGACATTTTGTCTTAAAGATTTATTTTATTTAGTTGGAAGGCAGAGCTACAGACAGAAAGGGAGAGAGATTTTCCATCTACTGGTACACTCCCCAAATGGCCACAACAGTCAGCTCTAGGCCAGGCCAAACCCAGGAACTGGGAATTCCATCCAGGTCTCCCACATGTGTGGCAGGGAAAAAAGGATTTGGGCCATCTCCTGCTGCTCTCCCAGGAGCATTAGCTGGGAGCTAGATCTGAAGTGGAGAAGTCAGGACTTGAACCAGCATCCACTTAGGATGCCAGCATCACAGCAGCTTAACTCATGCACCATAACATTGGCCCTTGCACTGAGACTTTTGAAGATTAAGTATGGTAGGCAGAAGGAGGCTAGTGAGGCATTACAAGGAAAGTGCAAGGCCTGTTGAGGAAATCTGGACAAGTCCAATTTTGCTGTCACCTGGTTCGGAGAGGAGAGCAAAAGCAGATTAAAAAAAAACAAAGTTTGAACAGAAGAGAGTCCCTAATGGTAGACAGTTATGAAAACAAGGTGAGGGGCTGGCACTGTGGCATACGGGTTAAGCTGCCACCTGCAGGGCTGGTATCCCATATGGGTGCTGATTTGAGTCCCAGCTGCTCCACTTCCAATCCAGCTCCTTGTGAATGCTCCTGGGAAAGCAGGGGAAGATGGTCCAAGTGCCTGGGCTCCTGTATCCACGTGGGAGACGTGGAAAAAGCTCCTAGCTCCTGGCTTCAGCCTGGCCCAGCTCCAGTCATTGCAGCCATTTGGGGAATGAGCAGTGGATAGAAGATCTCTGGATATCTCTCCCTCTCTCTCTCTCCCCCCTCCCTCTCCTCTGTAACCCCATCCTTCAAACAAATAAATAAATCTGGAAGGAAGGAAGGAAGGAAGGAAGGAAGGAAGGAAGGAAGGAAGGAAGGAAGGAAGGAAGGAAAGAAGGGAGGGAGGAAGGGAGGGAGGGAGGGATGGAGAGAGGGAGGGAGAGAGGGAGGAAAACGGGCTGACACTGTGATGCAGTGGGTTAAAGCACTGGCCTGCAGCACCAGCATCCCATATGAGCAGCAGTTCGAGTCTCAGTTGTTCCACTTCCAGTCCAGCTCCCTGCTAATGCACCTGGGAAAGCATCAGAAGATGGCCCAAGTGCTGGGGCCCCTGCACCTACATGGGAGACCTGGAACAATCTCCAGGTTCCTGGCTCCTGGTTTTGGATCCACTCAGCTCCTGCCGTTGGAGCCATCTGGGGAATAAAACAGCATGGAAGACCTCTCTCTGTCTCTACTTCTTTATGTAACTCTGTCTTTCAAATAAATAAAATGAAAGGAAGAAAGGAAGAAAAGAAAACAAAGAAAGGAAGGAAGAAAAAAAGAAAAGAAATGAAGAGAAAACAAGGCAAAGGCATTTGAAAAATTCAGCAGGTCATATTTTAAGCATATGATTCAATGGCTTTTAGCATATTTATACAGTTGTGCATCTGGCACCACAATTGGTTTTATTTCCCAGAAAAGATGTCCCAAGCCCCTAAATGTTACATCTTTGATACACCATTTCCCCCAAACCCTAGGAAACCACCAATCTATTTTCTTTCTCTATAAATTTGCCTACTTTGGGTGTCTCATATAAGTGGCATTTTATAGTATTTTCTAGCTAGCTTCTTTCAATTAGCATAATGATTTCAGGGTTCATCCATGTGGTAGCATGTACTTTGTTTCTTCTTATTGCTGGATAATATTCCATTGTGTGTACATATCACATTTTATTTGTCCATTAATCATTAATGGACATTTCAATTGTTTCCACATTTTGCTATTATGAATAACACTGCTCTGAGTATTTGGTTCCAAGTATATGGAACCAAGCTTTGGTTCCATAGGTTTTCAATTTTCTTGGATATATACCTAGGAATGGAATTGCAGGGCCACATGATAACTCTCTGTTTAACTTTTTGAGGAACTATCAGACTATTTTCCAAGTGTGCTGTACAATTTTCTTTTAAGATTTATTTATTTTTTTGAAAGAGTTACACACAGAGAGAAGGAGAGGGAAAGAGAGGGGGGGTGGAAAGAGAGATCTTCCATCCGCTGGTTCACTCCCCAATTGGCCACAATAGCTGGAACTGTGCCGATCCTAAGCCAGGAGCCAGGAGCCTCTTCTGGGTCTCCCAAGAGGTTGCAGGGGCCCAAGGACTTGGGCCATCCTTTACTACTTTCCCAGGCCATAGCAGAGAGCTGGATCAGAAATGGAGCATCCGGAACTCAAACCGGTGCCCACATGGGATGCCAGCACTGCAGGCAGCAGCTTTACCCTCTGTGCCACAACGCTGGCCCCAATGTACCATTTTCTATTCTCCAGCAATGTATGAAGGTTCCAGTTTCTCCATATCTTCACCGGCACTTATTACTGTCTGTCTTGTTGATTATAGCCATCCAAGGGTGTGTGAAGTGGTATTTCATTGTGGTTGTGACTGGCATTTTGCTGATGACTAATGACACTGATCATCTTTTCATATGCCTACTTGGCCATTGTAGATCTTCTTAGAAGGGTATCTCTTCCTTTGCTTATATTAAAATTGAGTCATTTGTTTTGTTATTCCTGAATCATACTAGTTCTTTATATAGTCTATCAAATGTATGATTGCAAAAATTTTCTCCCAATCTGTGAGACATGGTATCCTCTGAGCCATAAAACTTTTAATTTTAGGCCAACACTGTGGCACAATGGGTTAAAGCCTTGGCCTGAAGTGCCAGCATCCCATGTGGGCGCTGTTTCTAGTCCCAGCTGCTCCACTTTTGATGCAGCTCTCTGCTATGGTCTGGAATAGCAGTAGAAGACAGCCCAAGTCCTTGGGCCCCTGCACCAATGTGGGAAACCCAGAAGAAGCTCTTGGCTCCTGGTTTCAGATTGGCGCAGCTCTGGCCATTGTGGCCATCTGGGGAGTGAACCAGCGGATGGAAGACCTCTCTATGTAACTCTGTCTTACAAATAAAATAAATCTTCAAAAAAACTTTTAATTTTAGTGATGCTCAATTTATCTTTATCTTTTGTTGCTTGTGCTTTTGGTGTCATATTTCAGAAACAATCATCTAATCTAGAATTCACAAAATTTAAGCCTATATGTTCCTCTAAAAAACTTGTTGTTTCAGCTCTTACATTTAGACCTGTGATCCATTTTAGGTTAATTTTTTACATGGTGTGAAATAGGCTACTTTTAAGCTTTTAAACTGATCAAGGTGTTATAAAACTCCCCCAAACCTGGATGGAGGGAGCTCTATAGAACCCCCAAAACTGGGTCTGCTTACCCAACATGCATTAAGCCAATTACTTACAACAGGGTAGTGAAAGAAAGTAGATGTTGATTGCAAAGCTCAGAGCAAGGATCCAGGCAGCTCTCACTTAATTCCTAGGCTCCTTGAGGGGTTAGGGGTGAAGGTTCTTATAGAGGGAAGTTGGCACTATGAGGTGTGTTTTCAGCTCATATATGTGTTTCTGGCTGGTCTGCAATTCTCACAGCCCTCCTTTTGTTGGCAATATCATACCCTGCAGCAAATTGTGATGGTGGCAAACTGGCCTCCATCCACTTAGTCTGGGGGCTACACACAGGTGGTAGTTATTTTTTACTCAGGATCTGGGGTTCCTGGAAAAGAAAGCCCTCAAGACAAGACTGAACACCAAAATGTTCTCTATGGGGGTGGGAGGCGGTAAATGACCTCATGGGTCTTCTGTTCTGGGACTCTATGGAGCCAGCTGCACCACTCCCTCAATTTAGTAAGCTAATTTTCATAAGAGGTTGATTTGCAGTCACAAAAGCAGAACAAGGGCACTTTAAGCTAAGGGAGGGAGATTTGGAGGCTGAAGGAGACTAACACCTGATGATATCTAACATATACATCCAAGGCACTGTACAGTGGCTCTGCTTCAAAGAGAGAAAGATTAGCTTGGTTAGTCTGGTGGGAATATGTAAAAGGAACTAATTTGGTAAGAGACTAACATGATTAAAAAATTAATTTGGTAACAGACTAACACATGCCATGTGGGCACCAGTTGGAGTTCTGGCTGTTCTATTTCCAATCAGCTCCCTAATGGCCAGGGAAAGTAGCAGGAGATGGCCCAAGTGTTTGGGCCCTGCCACACATGTGGGAAACCCAGAAGAAGCTCCTAGCTCCCAGCTTCAGCCTGGCCCAGTGCTGGCCTTTGTGGCCATCTGAGGAGTGAACCAACACATGGAAGATATCTCTCTCTCTCCTCTCTCTCTCTCTTTCTCTGTAATCTGACTTTCAAAATAAATCTTTATAATATATGAAAAAAATTAAAAACATAATTGAGGAAATTAAACTTTTGGGGGTAGGAACTTAAGCATCAGTGGATGTTTAAAAGCTCACAAATGGGGGCCTGGCGCTGTGGCTCACTTGGCTAATCCTCCGCCTGTGGCGCCGGCATCCCATATGGGTGCAGGGTCCTAGTCCTGGTTGTTCCTCTTCCAGTCCAGCTCTCTGCTGTGGCCCGGGAGGGCAGTGGAGGATGGCCCAAGTGCTTGGGCCCCTGCACCCGTGTGGGAGACCTGGAGGAAGCTCCTGGCTCCTGGATTCGGATCAGCACACCACCGGTCATGGCAGCCATTTGGGGAGTGAACCAACGGAAGGAAGACCTCTCTCTCTCTCTCTCTCTCTCTCTCTCTCTCTAACTCTACCTGTCAAATAAATAAAATTTAAAAATCTTTAAAAAAAAAAGCTCACAGATGATTCTAATGTGCATTCTGAGAGGAATAGGTAAGAAAAGACATTGCAGAATAATGAACTACAGAGAAATGCAGGAAGGTTCTTCTGTGTCTAAGCAGGGTTAGTCCTGGTGTTGCTCTGGTCTGAACAATCTACACTCCTATACAAAAGAAAATGTACAGAGGATAAGATGAACTTCTTAGCGAGAGGATGGAAATATCCATCACATCAATGCCCTGAACAGATGAGCACAGGCTGGGAAAACTTCAGAAAAAGTGCTTCAGAATTGGTAAGCTTGAGTTCTTGCTGTAAGTGACCTATGACACACAATTTCTCTCTTGTAGGAGGTAAAAGTGCTCCTGTTTTGGATGCTATCTTTATTTCCTGAACGGGAAAATGTTGTGGAGCTCAGTTACAGCTCCGGCCAGGCTAAGGGATTCCCAGCTTGGAGTCATGGAAATTCACCTGATGAGACAAGTACATTTAATATGCAAGTCCAAGCACAAAGGAAAGAACTGCCCTTTGGGAAATGCTTTCTCCATTCAGAAGCAGGAGATTAATTACAAGAAAACACCTTGGCAGATGGAACACAGGGACTAACATGCTAGGTTAATTAGAATTTCCACCCTGGGGAAGCTCAAAGATGCTGTAGCTGACCTTTGTGAACTAGGTTAACCATACCTGTGTAGGCTTTAATCCTAAGAATTCTGATTTAAAGTTGCTTAGCACACCTTATAGACTAATTGAGTGACCCTCAACTCTGGCCTCTCATTAGAGCTACTTGATGCATTGTAAACATATTGTTTTTAATTCTATGCCCTGGTTCTTACTGAAGAGTTCCATGATGAGATTATCCAAGGTGGGTTCCAGGTACCTGCATTTTCAGGAAGCTCCACAGGTGATTCCTCTGCCAACCAGGACTTAAATAATTAGGTTGGAATGAAAAAATCTGGTTCTAACCTAGGTCTGCCATAATTAGTCCTTTTAGCTTTGGACAGCTCCCTGAAATCTGTCTGAGCCTAGATTCCTCATGAAAAAAGAGATAATAATGATCATAACTACCTCCCACTACCTCAGGTGAGAGCAAAATCCTGAGACTCCAGATTTTATAAAAGTGCTCCAAAATGTATTACTCAGGATTACTGATATTATCAAATCAATACAATGCTCATTCATTTCAGTTTACTAGAATTTGAATCATTTAGCCTCCTTCCTTCTTTTTTTTCTTTTTTAAGATTTATTTTAAAGGCAGTTGGAGAGAGAGAGAGATAATTTATCCGCTGGCTTACTACCCAAATGGCTGCAATGACTGGGGCTGTGCCAAGCTGAAGCCAGAAGCCAGGAATTCTATCAGGGTCTCCCACGTGGTTGGCAGAGGCCAAAGGGTTGGGAATCTTCTGCTACCTTCCCAGGCACATTAGCAGGGAGCTGGATCAGAAGCAGAGTGGCTGGGACTTGAACTGGCACTCAGATATGGATGCTAGTGATTTAACCTGCTGTGAGCCACAATGCCAGCTCCCCTGCTTCTTGAAACAGTCTCCTCGTGGCTCCAGCGACATGATGCTCCCCTGGTTCTCTCCTATTCAAGGACCACACCTCTTTGATCCTTTTTTTCTGGTTTCCCCTACTTCAATAGAGCTCTAAATGTTGGACCACCAGGACTCAGTTGTGGTTCCCCTTGTTTTTTCTGCATCTACACTCTTCCTTAATGATCTTATTCAATCATGAGACCCATGGTTTAAAATAAGCATCTGTAAAATCATCTCTCCAGCCATTGTGCTTATTAGCCACCCACATGCCTTTCTGAGCTCTGTATCTGGAGATCTACATAATTTAAACTGAGAATGTCTGAAAGAGAAGTCCCTATTCCCACCCCCAGAACTGTTCCTCCCATTAATACTTTCCACTGTGTGTGTGTGTGTGTGTGTGTGTGTGTGAGAGAGAGAGAGAGAGAGAGAGAGAGAGAGAGAGAGAGAGAGAGAGAGAGAGAGAAGCTATTACAAGGCTTATGTAATCTTATGAACTACCTAAGCAAACCCAAAACCTTTAGGGCAGCCAGTCAGGAAGGGAAGGTCTGGTTGAAACCTCACAGGCACAGGCTGAAGACATCATATCCTCTCTCCCTTCTCCCCCTTTTCCCTAAAAGGCTATCTGGCAATAGTCAATAATCAAGATATTCAAAGGACATTCCGTGCTCCCTGCCACATGTGGGCATTTGGTATTGTAGCATACTGAAACAGCCTCTCCAAAAATGCAGCTCAGAAAGATTTAAGGATTTCTTAGGCCATCTCCCTCACCTCCTTCTGGTCCACACACTTTAGTAAGGCAGTTTGGTCAATGAATGTGGCTATCACCAGAGAAAGACCATTTTCTACATAACAATCAGGAAGACAGAAGACCTGTTTTGAAAATGAGAGATTCCATTCTGCACATAATGCTTCCTTCATTCCCTTCACTGCACCCACAGACCTGTGTGTTTGGCATACCCTCTAGGTAGCAGCCAGGCCAAAAGGAAGCCTAAGATTTAAAACTTACTTTTTAATTATCTTATTGAATTAAACTTATCAGATTGACATAGTCCTAGATCCTAAAAATAATGATTACTTGATTGAGGATCAATGGCCACGTCCTTGGATAGTAGCCCCTGTGGCCAAGGTGAAGGATACAATGGATCTTCATAAATTTTATGAGTGTCTGTTGGAACCTGCTAGGCCACTGAGGCCTGAAACCTCTGGCCTGATGACACTAGGCACAGATTGGTAATCTAAAGGCATGGAATGTGTATTGCTCAGGAAAGCCCCCACCTGGGACATTCCAAACTGCTAAGACAATGCTTCGTAAACTTTACCAAGGAACCCTTTTGCATGTCCTCCACCTGCTTTATTAGAGTCTATGTGGCTCTCTGTACCTCCCCTCAACAAGCCACTTAATAAGGGACTCTGCCTGCTGCCCAGATGGAATGAAGCCTGGCTTCAAACTCCCTGCCCTTGTCCAGGCAGCCTGAAGCCCACCTATCTTTACCCCACCAACTGTATCCCCTGCAAAACAAAGTCTTTCCTACTTTAACTGGCCTCCTTGCCCTCTTCCATCCTAAAATCCTTAAACCCACAGTACCCATGTCCCTCTCTTACCTTACCCCTTTGGGTACACATAAGCGAACCTCAGAAAAAAAGATGACATCATTGCTACTTGAACAGGACACATCAATTTCACAGGTAGGGAAGGAAAACGCTAACACAAGGGAGGGGATACCTTAGACCCTAGGAGCACGGGGAGAGGGATAAACAGCTTATGTTGTCTGGCAAAACAATCATGTGGTCCACCTGTATCGGGCAACAGCTGTGAGGGGCAATCAGACACTGATTGTGTCATCCCTGTCCATATTCCAAGAAAATACAAAAACTCTTGCATACGTGTCTGAGACTGAATTTCTCCTGTATCTGAAGCCATCAATGACAGCCCCTAAATGTGTCCACTCATGCCCTCATATGTACAGGCACAAGCACCAGCACAACTTTGTTTCAGCCTCACAGATAACAAATCCATACACTTCTCTTGTCTTAGAAGCTGAGATATGGTTTGTTGGGAGAGGCTCCACCTTGGGATTCCTCGGATACTGTTGCTGAGAATGCCAAGAACACAAGGCCCTTGGTGCCCTTTCCCAGGCCATTTGTCAGGATTCTTGCTACAGTGAGTAACCCTGTAGGGATAAAATAATGTCTCCTTCCAGGACAAAGTGGCAAGTTCCCCAGACTCACTGATTTTCTGTAAGGCAACTCACTGCACATGCAAGCATCCATTGGTTCATCTATGTCACCATACACGGCTTGAGAGACAGGGAAAGCAACCGAAACACACTGATGCTCATGTAACTTGCTGCACTATGGATATTAAATCCTTTTTCTCTGAGCCAGGAGTCTCATGTCTCTGCCAGCATCCTTGAAAAGTAACAGCTAACTTATTAGCTTATAAATAGTGTCTGGGTATAATCAGACCCCAGATCTGTTATATATGTAAGGACAAACCTTAATTTGAAAAATTCATGTGCGTGTGAATTTTCTAACATATCTGTACCTCCCCAGTGGTTCTGATTTTTTTATTGAACATTCACTGATAGATCTGTTAAAGGATTTCTATTCAGAATATAACAGAACCCTTTTGAGCTTTATAATTCAATAAGATAAATCATTCAATTAAAAATAATTTGCAAAAGATTTTAATAAATAGTTCATCAAATAAAGATATACAAATAGCATGTGGGAAGTTGCTCAATATCATCAGTCATTAGGAAAATGCACATTAAGATCACAGTTATACAACATTATATGCCCACTAGGCTCACTAGAATAAATAAGACTGAAAATATCAAGTTTGAGGAGAGTCTGGAGAAACTGAAACCCTCACAAATTGCTGATGGGAGCATAAAGTGGTTAAACCAATTTGGAAACAACTTGGAAGCTTCTATAAAAGTTAAACATAGGGGTCAGTATGGTGGCACGGCAGATTAAGCCACTGCTTGTGACACCAGCATCCTGTATCTGAGTGCTGGTTTGAGTCCCTTCTGCTCTGCTTCTGATCCAGCTCCCTGTTAATGTGCTTGGGAGAGCAAAAGACAGACCTAGTACTTAGATCCTACAACTTATGTGGGAGACCCAGATGGAATTCCTGGTTCCTGACTGCAGCCTGGCCCAGCCTAGGCTATTGTGGCCATTTGGGGAATGAACTGGTGGATGGAAGATCTCTGTCTCTTCTTCTCTCTTTGTCACTCTGTCTTTCAAATAAAAACCAAATAAGTGCCCAAATATTCAAACTATAGTACACCTACACCATGGAATACTTCTCCACAATGAAAAGGAACAAACTATTAATATATGCCACAAATTAAATAGAGGAACTATGCTGACTGAAAGAAAAAAAGCAAATTTCAAAAGGCTATAAATACACCATTACATTTATATGATATTTTCTAAATGACAAGATTGTAGAGATGGAGAACAGACTAATAGTTGCTGGGTTAAAGATGGAGTTGAACAGGGAACCAGGTTAGGCTTGAGTATAAAGGACTAACAACAAGGGATCTTTGGGGTAATATAATAGTTTTGTAACTTTTTAAAAACATTTATTTATTTACTTGAAAGACAGAGTTACAGAGAGTGGGAGAGGCTGAGAAAGATCTTCCATCTGCTGGTTCAGTCCCCAAATGGCCACAACGGCTAGGGCTGGGCAAGACTGAAGCCAGGAGTTAAGAAATCCATCTGGGTTTCTCACATGAGTAGCAGGGGCCCAAGTACTCAGATCATCCTCCATTACTTTTCCAGGTACATTAGCAGGAAGCTGGGTTGGAAGTGGAGCAGCTAAGACTCAACCAAGCTCAAATGGAATGCAAAAGTCACAGGCAGCAGCTTAACCTACTGTGTCACAATGTCAGCCTTGATAGTTCTGTACCACGATTATGATATTGGTGAAACTAATCTACACATGTATTACAGTTGCAAAGAACTATATACACAGGCACACACAATGATTGTGTGTAAAAGTACAGAACTTTGAATTAGTTCTACAGATTACACTAGTGTCAATTTTCCTGGGTTTACTATTGTACTATTGTTTTCCAAGATGTTACCATTGGAGAAAATTGGGTGAAAGGTTATACAGGACTTCTCAATACTGTTTTTGTAATGTCCTGTGAATTTATAATTCCCTTCCTCCTCCACTCTTCCCTACCACTCAAAGAGAACTACTACTACATGCAACAACTTGTACAGATCTCAAACACATTATATGAAATGCAAAAACAAACACATTGAATGATTCCACCTACATAATATTCTAGAGATGCAACAGATTAGTGGGTATCAGAGGTTACCTGGAAAGTGGCAATAAAAGCGTATGTGTGATTATAAAGCTATAGCATAAGGGAGATCCTTGTGGTGACAGACAAGTTTTCTGTTGTGATGGCAGTTACAGGAAATCACATTTGAAAATGACAATTTAGGATCATACACACACATTGTACCAGTGTCACTTCCCAGGTTGTGATATTATACTGAAGTTACATAAAATAGAACTATTGGGAGAAATGAGTGAAGGATACCCAACCTCTCTATAATGTCTTAGCAAATTCCTTTTAATATGGTCAGCTCTCCATATCCACAGGTTCTGCATTCAGGGGTTCAATCAACTTCAAACGGAAAATATTGGGGAAAGAGGCTGTATCTATAATGAACCTGTCATTATCTCCTAAACAACAGAGTGTAACAACTGTTTACACAGCATTCACATTGTATCAGGATCATGGAAAGAATCTGTCAGAGATACTGAGAGGCAACCATATTTCAAACTAAGAGGGGTCAGCATTGTGGCACAGCCAGCCACCACCTGGGATGCCAGCATCCCATATCAGAGTGCCAGTTATAATCCTGCCTGATCTACTTCTAATCCAGTTCCCTGTTAATGCACCTGGGAAAACAATGGGAAAAGGCTCAAATGCATTGGCTCCTACCACCCATGTGGGAGACCTGGATAGAGCTCCAAGCTCCTGGCTTCTGCCTAACCCAGCCCTGGCTATTGTGAGCACTTGGGAAGTAAATCAACAGATGTAGGGCCAGCGCTGTGGTGTAGTTGGTAAAGCTGCTGCCTGCAGTGCCAGCATCCCAAATGGGTACCAGTTTAAGTGCTGATTGCTCTACTTCCGATCCAGCTCTCTGCTATGGCCTGGGAAAGCAGTGGAAGATGGCTCAAGTCCTTGGGCCCCTGCACCTGCATGGGAGACCCAGTAGAGTCTCCTGGCTCCTAGCTTTGGATCAATGCAGCTCCAGCTGTTGCAGCCAACTGGGGAGTGAACCAGTGGATGGAAGACCTCTCTCTCTCTCTCCCTCTGCCTCTCCTTCTCTCTGACTTTCAAATAGATAAATAAATCTTAAAATAAGTAAATAATAAATACATCTTTAGAAAAATCAATAGATGTAAAAACTTCTCTCCATCTGTCTCTTAGTCTTTCAAATAAAGTGAAAATAAATTAAAATGTTAAAATAGCAAGTTAAAAAATAAAAATAAGAAGTTAAAAAAATAAGATCCCTCAGTGTTTTATATGCAGCCAAAACTTTGAGATACAGTGGTTCTGTTTGTTAACAGTGCTATGGCTTGAATATTGGATCTCCCTGAACTCAGGAGTCTTATGTTTATGACACTAAGAGGCTGAAAGTTTAATTACAGAGGTGGGACTTTTGGAAAGCAATTACAGTGGGTGGAGCCCCATAACTGCATCCTGGTGTCTTTATAAGAGACCACATAGACATACACAGATACACACACTCCCTGTCCCTGCCCCATACTGTTTTAGGACTCTGCCCACAAGAACACCCTTGTGAGGGTGGGGTCTACCTGAACCTTCAAAGCTGTGGACCAAAGTAAGCTTTTCCTTTGTAAAGTTAGTTTGTTTCTAACTTCACTACAGTAGCAAAAAGCCGACTGACACACTCAGTTACAAATGTGAAATGAGCAGGAATAGGAGTTATGATTTGCTCAGATTATTGAGTAACAGCTTAATCACCTGAGGAGCTGGCAGAAGAAAGGCCTGACCTCCAGACTAAATCAGATCCTGACACAGTGGGGCCTGAGATTTTACATTTCTAACAAACTCGAAGATGAATGGCAAAGTCCAACACCTGCCGAGAAGGGAGTGAGACTGGACCAGAAAAGAGGCAGCATCACCGTGTAGAAGCTTCTGCTGATATGCATGGGAAAGGTGGTCTCTGTTCTATTCTTTTTCTTTATTTCCTCAGCAAAACAGTAATAACCACTGCTATTGAAACTGACCCGCATACAGTGTCTTTAAAGCAGGGGCAGGATATCTCAGTCCCCCGGCCTTTCAGCCTTAGCTCAAGGTGTCCTTGCCCTTCCTTTAGGGTTGTTGGTTAACTACTCATCAAAAAGAATGTGCCAAATGGAGGGGATAGTGCAACTGACCCAGGAAAATTCTCCCATCATTAACATCTACCACCCATATCTTCTCACGCAGTCTCACTTTAGGGGAGTTCCAGTCCAGGGTGGAAAGCAGCTACCACCTACACATAGCCCCTAGTCTGACTGAAGCCCTCCAGGCCATCATAAAAATTCCCTGGAGAGCACAGCATCACCAGCCACCAGTGACCAACCAGGAACTTGTACATGAGCTGAACACGTACCTCCCAGTATGAACTTCATCCTACAAGAACCTTAATCTCTAACCTCTCAGGAGCCCAGGAATTAAGTGATACCCACCAGGCTCCTTATCCTGTGCTTTACAATAGATTTCTTTTTTCTACCACCCTGATGTCAATGGCTGGTTTTCTCTGTGTCAGGCAAGTGGACCTAGGATTGGGGGTTCTACAGCAACATCTGCGACCAGTTTCTTGGATTGTTCTGTAACACTATAACTAGAAAACATTAGAAGGTTCCAGATTGTTCTGATAAAAGAAATAATTTGCAAATAAAACTCTACTTACAAATATTTCCATAATCACCAAAAATAAAAATATCTTCACCAGGAAGAGGGGTCCTGAAGACACCAAAACACCTTTCGCCGATAGACAAGAGGGCTGTGTGGGAAGAGCGTAAGTCATTATTATAACTGGAGCTGGGAGGAAGAGCCCTTTGCTCTCAGTAAGCACAGCTATGATGAGTCCAGAACTGCTAGGAGCCACCTGTTTACTCTGTGACAGCCTTGCTAGTGCTTCAATCCCTAGGGAGTACTGGTAAATCTGACCCATGGTGAGGGAGAATGGATCAGATGCAAGAGAAAAACACGAGAAAAGAGACTATTTCAGGGTTCTACTTGTTTCGACCTTTCCCTTTTCCTGTCTCAGTTATTATGATTTCTAAATTTTTTATTTTATGTTTTTATGAACCACACTCAGCTTCTATTTTTTTCCAAATGATTTTATATTTAATAACCTGCAGCTTTTTCATGGGCAAGGGCTTTTCTAACTTGGCAAATGCCAGCTAATGACCAAGCTGGGGTTGAACTGGTTGAGGAAGATTGCAGGGGGTAAGCCTTCTCAGCAGAGCCAGGACAGGAACCTGCTCTCAGTCATGTAGGCAAGGATCTAAAATAGGTCTAAGCTTTTATCCTTGATCCATCAATGCTTGCCTTACACAGCATGAGTAACGGCAGTAATGAGACTGACGTCCAGGCAGCATGGGTGGGAAGAGGGATTCTCGCCTCAGAGATGGAAGTGGGGCTTTTCTTGTTTCTTTTACATGGAGTCTTCCAGGAGTAGCAGGCCGCAGAAGAAACAAGAAACATGACATTTATTAAGGGACCCTCAGAGCACAGGACAAGGCCACTGGATCATGAGCAGCTTGAAGCGTTTCTTGGTGATGATTCAATGTCACCAATATTTATCATCTGGAGAGAACTGAGCAGAATGGGTTGAGCACATGTGCTGTCCCATAGGATCAGATGTCTTCAGTGTATACACCAATCTCCCTGCTCCTTCAGATAATGCTGGAGAAACACAACCTCACTTCAGCAGAGACTCCAATGTAGTCTGCCCCCCACCCTGTTTTTTATCCAAAAACTTTTTGTCCCTCGCATCCTTCCTATAGTAATCAGCATTCTGTGTTCAAATTGAGTTTTTTTTTTTTTTCTTTTAAGTAAATTAGCTCCCACATCTAAGGAAGGACATGGGTATTTGTCTTTCTGTGTCTGGCTTATTTCACTCAAAAAAATCCTCCTTTATAAAATAAGATTTTATTTATGTCATGTTATATATGTAATTTTAAAATAAGGGTTTTTTTAAAAAAAGATTTATGTATTTATTTGAAAGTCAGAGTTACACAGAGAGAGGAGAGGCAGAGAGAAAGAGAGAGAGAGGTCTTCCATCTGATGGTTCATTCCCCAATTGGCTGCAACAGCTGGAGCTGCGCTGATCCAAAGCCAGGAACCAGGAACTTCTGGGTCTCCCACATGGGTGCAGGGGCCCAAGCACTTGGGCCATCTTCTACTGCTTTCCCAGGCCATAGCAGAGCTGGATCAGAAGTGGAGTAGCTGGGTCTTGAACCAGCGCCCATATGGGATGCTGACGCTTCAGGCCAGGGTGTTAACCCCCTGCGCCACAGCGCCGGCGCCAGGATTATTATTATTATTATTATTTTTAAAGCAGAGCTACAAAGAGAGGGAGATATGTAGAAAGAGGGATCTTCCATGGGGCCGGCTTGGTGGTGTAGCGGTAAAGCCACCGCCTGCAGTGCCAGCATCCCATATGGGTAACAGTTCAAGACCCAGCTGCTCCACTTCCAATCCAGCTCTCTGCTATGGCCTGGGAAAGCAGTAGAAGATGGCCCAAGGCCTTGGGCCTCTGCACCTGCATGGGAGACCTGGAAGAAGCTCCTGGCTCTTAGCTTCAGATCAGCACAGCTGCTGCCTTTGTGGTCACGTGGGGAGTGAACCAGTGGATGAAAGACCTCTCTCTCTCTCTCTGCCTCTCATTCTCTCTGTGTAACTCTGACTTTCAGATAAATAAATACATCTTAAAAAAAAAAAAAAAAAAAAAAAAGAAAGAAAAAAGAGGGATCTTCTACCTATTGATTCACTCCTCAAATGGCTTTAACAGCCAGGGCTAAGCCAGGCTGAAGCCAGGGGCATGGAACTCCATCCAGGTCTCCCATGTGAATGGCAGGGGTCCAAGCACTTGGGCCATCCTCTGCTGCTTTCCCAGGCACATTAGCAGGGAGCTATATTGGAACTGAAGTAGCCAGGACTCAAACCAGTGCCCATATGGGATGCTGGCGTTATGGGCTATGGATTAAGTTGCTGTGCCACAATGCCTGTGGGCCCCTATATGTACATCTTTTATTTGTTTTAAAGCTTTTGTTTAATGAATGCATTTTTCATAGGTACAACTTTAGGAATATAGTGGTTCTTTCCCCCATACATGCCTTCCCACCCCACTCCCATCCTACCTCCTACTCCCTCTCCCATTATTTTTAGTTTAACTTTATATACAGAGGACTAACTTTATGCTAAGTACATATCAACGGTTTGTACCCCCCACACACACAACATATAAAGTACAGTCTAAGAACAAATTCTGCAGTTAATTCTCATAGTATAACTCATTAAGGACAGAGGTCCTACATGGGGAGTTGTCGCTCCCCCTCTTCGTGGAGGAACGACACAGGACCCTGCGCTGTTCTTTTGTCTGCTCGGCCCTCCCCGGGTTTGCTGCTGGTTCTTCCCGGGTTGGCTACTGTCCCTTCCACCTCCGTGGAAGGGCAGTTCCCCCTGGCCACATTCCCCACTTCCGCAGGGGAGCGGCACACCGCCGGCCAGCTCTCTCGGGGGCTGCACAGGTGTTCCCCTTAGATGTTCCCTTAGATGTTCCTGGTGCATGCCGTCTCTCTCCTCCTTTATAGTCCTCCTCTGCCAATCCCAACTCGGCTGCCCACACGCCGAGTACGCCGCTCTCCTCCAATCAGGAGCAAGTCCTACAGTTTATTGGCTGAACTGGAGGCAGCTGTGTAGAAGCTGTTTTCTTCTCTCCCAGCGCCATATTGTGAGAGAGCAGATGCATAGAATAAGTCTTAATTCCAGTAACTTAGTCTAGTCCGAGTTGCTCCCCACAGGGAGTAAGTGCACAGTGACTCCTGTTGTTGATTAACAACTGACACTCTTATTTATGACATCAGTAATCACCCAAGGCTCTTGTCATGAGCTGCCAAGGCTATGGAAGCCTCTTGAGTTCACCAACTCTGATCTTATTTAGACAAGGCCATAATCAAAGTGGAAGTTCTCTCCTCCCTTCAGAGAAAAGTACATCGTTCTTTTTAGGTAAATCTTTTAAAAGTGAATTGTTCCAGAAGGCTTCTAACAAGCAACAACAGGGCTGGCGCCGTGGCTCAATAGGCTAATCCTCCGCCTTGTGGCGCCAGCACACCAGGTTCTAGTCCCAGTCGGGGTGCCGGATTCTGTCCCGGTTGCCCCTCTTCTAGGCCAGCTCTCTGCTGTGGCCAGGGAGTTCAGTGGAGGATAGCCCAAGTCCTCGGGCCCTGCACCCGCATGGGAGACCAGGAGAAGCACCTGGCTCCTGCCTTCGGATCAGCGCAGTGCACCGGCCGCAGCACGCCGGCCGCGGCGGCTTGGAGGGTGAACCAACGGCAAAAGGAATATCTTTCTCTCTGTCTCTCTCTCTCTCACTGTCCACTCTGCCTGTCAAAAAAAAAAAAAAAAAAAAAAAAAAAACAAGCAACAACAGTGCCTTTTTCCACCCTTCCCTGCACTCAGTTTCTGTCCCTGCAAGCAATGACTTTCAACTCTTTTGGTTATGTTGTCTGACACATCGCTCCATGTTTCTAAACAACATGATTACACAGGAATCTGATTGTTGAAATTCAGATATTTTCTATTGGCATCCTACTCCTGTTCAAAAAGGCTTAGATATCTTATACCTTCATCCATTTCTGAGGACCAACAGCTTCCAACTCATTACCCACATCCCCTCCCTAACAGTTACTTCTGTTAAATATTTAGTATTTATATAACAACAACTTTGTAAATATGTATTACTCTTACCCAAGCCATTCCACTTCTAATTTTCCCTGGAGTTAATATGTGTCTCATTTAACTTAATTTCTAATTCAAGCACTGAGTCAGAAGTGTAAATTTCGTTTTCTACTTCAGAAAAGCTCAAGTACCCTGTTTTTAAGTTGAGACAGGTCTGGAGTTCTCTGCCCTGCTGTGGTCTAGTGTGTTTGTATCATAGGCCTCTGACATTACTGTGTTGTGGGAACTGTCCTTCCCATCATCCTGGGAATTCTCACCTTTCTCTTGCATTCCTTATTATTTGAGGTCCCATAGACCTTTCTTTTTTTTAATTTTTTTTTATTTTTTGGGCACCAGTTCTAGTTCCAGCTGCTCCACTTCTGATCCAGCACTCTGCTATGGCCTGGGATAGCAGTAAAAGATGGCCCAAGTCCTTGGGCCCCTGTACCTGCATGGGAGACCCAGAAGAAGCTCCTGGCTCCTAGCTTCGTATCCACACAGTTCCACCCATTGCAGCCAACTGGGGAGTGATGCAGCGGATGAACGACCTCTCTCTCTCTCTCTCTCTGCCTGAGCCTCTCTGTAACTCTGCCTTTCAAATAAAATTAATAAATCTTGAAAAAAAAGACTATATGAACAGATCTTAAAATTTTTTATACCAAGGTAATTTTATCTTTTAGTTCTATTGCTGTGCTAACTTTTTTTTTTAAAGATTTATTTATTTATTTATTTATTTGAAAGACAGAGTTACAGAGAGAGGTAGAGACAGAGAGAAAGGTCTTCAATCTGCTAATTCACTCCCCAGATGGCCACAATGACTGGAGTTGCACCAATCCAAAACCAGGAGCCAGGAGCCACTTGCAGGTCTCCCATGCAGGTGCAGGAGCCCATGGACTTGGGCCATCTTCTACTGCTTTCCCAGGCCACAGCAGAGAGCTTGATGGGAAGAGGAGCAGCCAGGCCTAGAAATGGTACCCATATGGGATGCCAATGCTTCAGGCCAGGGTTTTAACCCGCTGTGCCACAGCGCCTTCCTCTGCACTAACTTTTTGAAGTACCTTCGTATGGTAGTTACAGAGTTCTAGACTGAACTTCATTTTTCCTTGGAAATGAAGTTGTTGCTTCCATGTGGTCCAGCTTTTCTATTCTTGGTATGTGACCCATTCTCCTCCTCATGCCTAGAGTCTAAGATTCTCCTTTTTAATACGAATGTTCTAAAACCTCACAATGCTTTGTCTTGGTGCAGGATTTTTTTCCCCATTCATTTTGCTGAATGCTCACTGGACTTTTCAATCCGAGGACTCATATACTTATTTTCTAAGAAAGTTTCTGGTATTATTACTGTTAGGAAAATGGCACAGTCATATCTATGGTGCGATCTACACCCTGATTTACATCCTAGGCCCTAGTCCCCTCCGCCATTGCTGAAAGCCAGGTGGCCACATGGCCCAACCACCGGTATTAAGCTCCACCCCCATCCTAATGGGATTCGATGCTCCTGCTTCCCTGCCCACCCTCCAGCGAAGTTTTAGAAGGACCTGTTGCTGAACACATGGCTCTCTCTAGCCTCCTCCTCTCCTCTCTCTTTCTCTCTTACTCTCCTTTTCCCTCTTCACCCCTTCTCTCCAGTCTGCTGGGTTTTCCCCAACAAACGCTTTCCCTTACTCTAGTGTTTGGTGTGTTTTGTGACGGCATAACAATTACTCCTTCATCTAAGTATAAGACCTAATCGAATGACCCTACTTCCTACTGATGGAACAAGGACATAAATCTCAGCCATTCTTGCTCATTGCCCAAAAGATAAACTTTGGAATGTATTCCTTGCCCTTGAATCTCAATTGGGTCTCACACACTATTGCCTTCATACCGTACTCTGCATTCTTTTCCAGGTTCCCAAGGCCCCGCCCAATTCCAGGAATTCCCCTCCACCTGCTTACCCCTACCTCCACCCCCATCCTTAGCCCTCCTTAAAAAGGCCCGGCCCCTGGGAGTCCAGGCCTTCTGCCACCTGTTCCATCAATGTGCACACGGGCAGTTGGTCACCCACCTCTATGAATTTATTTTCCCTGAATAAATTCAGTCTGGCTGTAAATTCGTACACTGTCTCCTCTTTTGCTAACATTTTGGTGCCCCTTGTGAGGAGGCACCAATCTGCAACTCTTTTCCTAACACCTACATTACTTCTCATTTGGTTCTCTTTTGGTTGGAGATGTCTTCAACTTTATCTTCCAAAGTTTCTAATTATGTTTTTTTTTTTTTAAAGATTTATTTACTTATTTCAAAGGCAGAGAGAGAGAGAGAGAGAGAGAGAGAGAGATATATCTTGCTGGTTCACTCTCTAAATGGCTGCAATGGCCAATGGAGCTGGGCCAATCAGGAGCCAGGAGCTTTATCCAGGTCTCCCACATGGGTACAGGGGCCCAAGTATTTGGACCATCTTCCACTGCTTTCCCAGGCACATTATCAGAAAGCTGGATTGGATGTAGAGCAGCCAGGACTCCAACCAGAGTCCATATGGGATTCCTGTGCTACAGGCAGTGGTTAACCCACTAAGCCACAGCACTGGCCCCATTATGTAATTTTTTTTAGCTAATGCACTTATATTTTTAGTCTATCTTTAATTTATGCAATAACTATATTTATTTATGGGATATAGGATTATACTGTGATATCTGATTATAGTGTATAATAATCAAACCAAGTTGTTGACAGAAATAAAACTGATCCTATAAAAAGAGTAATGTAATGTTTATTCAGTCAGAGTATGAATGACCCAGGCTTGGGAGACACAAGCCAAACAACTTGCAATGAGTCTTAGGAAGTATGTGGTATTTACCTCTTTTGTGGCAGTGAATGTTCACTTATTACTCAGTGAGTTAGTTTGACCCGAAAAGGCAGGCTTTAAGTAAGCAGGGGCGAATTTCTCAGAGGTTGAAGAATACCTTCTTTAGAACACAATTGGTTACAAACATCATTTCTGAAGACAGACTACCGAAGAGAAGACTACTGATTAATTTTAAGAATGACATTTCTGGGACTAGATAAAGGATGTATAGATAAAAAACAAAGATTGCTCAGGTTTGCTCCAGATGTCAAAGACAAAACAGTTCATTTGTGCATCTCACTCAAGTCAAATTAACCTAGTGCATCAGACACTCCTCACACAGGTCTCAGTAAGTGTTCCTCTTGCCTTTCAGGCTTTTGGGGAGCAACTAGTTTTCAAGGGTAATTAGCATATCCATCATACATAACATTTATCATTTCTTTGTGGTTTGAGAATTTTCTAAAACCTCTCTTCTCACTCTTTTGAAATATACAATAAATTACTGTTAACCAGAATCAATCTACTGTGCTATAGAATACCAGAGCTCATTTCTATTGTCTGACTGTAATTTTGTAGCCATTAATGATCCCCTGCCTCCTCTCCCTCTCCCCTTCTTCTCTTCCCAGCCCTGCTAACTACTATTCTACTCTCTTTTCCCATGAGATCAACTTTCATAGATTCCACATAGGAGTGAGAACGTGTGGCACTTGTTTTTCTGTGCCTGGCTTATTTCACTTATCATAATGTCCCCCAGACTCATCTCTGCAAACAACAGCATTTCATTCTTTCTTATGACCGAATAAGTGGATGCTTTTTTAATTGCCAACAATGCTTTCTTACCTGCTCAATGTTCCTGTTTTAGAGTATCCTATTCCTATTTCCTGAATCACTATCTTATTTTGCTCCCTGGATTGGCTCTTTTCTTCCAAATTATGAAAAGCATTTGTCTACTTTCTCTAATTAAATGCTTTCCTAAGTCTCTTGGTTGGTGCCCATATTTATAAGAAAGGCACAGAAAGCCACTTGAAGCTAAGAGGTGGGCTGCATTCTGGGGTGATCAGACTGAGACCCTCAGTTTCCCTTAGTACCCACATTCTGCTGTTGTCCCTTCTCTCTAGTTTCCCAGGAGAGGACTCACTCTATGTCTAGGTCAGGAAGTCAGTTGAAGTCTGACTATTGTTAGGCAAACTTTCCATTCTTAGTAGGACCTCCGGCCCTTTGCTGTTTCTCATACTCCCAAGTCCAGAGTCTCTCTGGCTCAACCTTCACTCTTTGGGTGTGAAGCGGTAGCCTGGCTAGGAAGGAGTTCCTAGAGGCTTGCCTGCCTTCATTTTCAAGCATTTTCTCATGTTTTCAGATGCAAGTCTGTTGTGTCTTATTTGGCCCTTTCCAGAATTCTGCTGTGAAAATCTGCCTCTTGGAGTCATTCTCCCTGTGGGCAGTTACATTTAAAGAATGAAAATCAGCCCTGATGGTAATCAGACTGCGATGCTCCTAACAGAACAGAACGTAACAGTGTTTCCAAGGCACATGGGCAAGGTCACCCAAACAATGTTTCTATCCAAGACCATAGTATAGTTACAAAATGATGAACAATTCAGGGATGTGGAACTTTTTTTCTGCCAACAACTTTTTGGATATTTATGACATCATTCGGGTGCCATACAAAATTATCAACTTAAAAATTAGCCTGGGGGCCGGCGCTGTGGCGTAGCGGGTGAAGCCGCCACTGCAGTGCCAGCATCCCATATAGGCACCAGTCCAAGTACCGGCTGCTCCACTTCCAATCCAGTTCTTGGCTATGGCCTGGGAAAACAGTAGAAGATGGCCCAAGTCCTTAGGCCCCTGCACCCATGTGGGAGACCCGGAAGAAGCTCCTGGCTCCTGGCTTCGGATCCACAAAGTTCTGGCCATTGTGGCCATCTGGGCAGTGAATCAGCAGATGGAAGACCTCTCTCTCTCTCTCTCTCTCTCTCTCTCTCTCTCTACCTCTGCCTCTCTGTAACTCTGCCTCTCAAGTAAATAAATAAATCTTTTTAAGATTTTTTAAATTTAATTACATGAGAGGCAGAGTTACAGAGAGAGAGGTCTTCCATCTGCTGGTTCATTCTCCAAATGGCTGCAACAGCTGGAGCTGCGCCGATCCGAAGCCAGGAGCCAGGAGCTTCTTCCCGGTCTCCCAAGTGGGTGCAGGGACCCAAGGACTTGAGCCATCCTCAACTGCTTTCTCAGGCCATAGCAGAGAGTTGGATCAGAAGTGGAGCAGCCAGGACTCAAACTGGTGCCCACCTGGGATGCTGGCACTGCAGGTGGTGGCATTACCTGCTACGCCACAATGTTGGCCCCAATAAATACATTTTTAAATAAAAAAAATCAGCCTGCAGTAGATTCATTGAATTTTGAGCCCTGGCTGTGGTTGCCTTGGCAAGGCAAATGATAGGGCCTGTGGGCTTGGTGTTCCTCACCCATGTGAGATGACTGCTGTTTGGTTCCAATGACATCCCCAGTCTGGTTTTGTTCTTCAGCCTCTGGAAATAAGCAAAAACATTTGAAAATAAATTTTTTTCTGAGACCTCCAATTACTGAAATGCCTCCTTCTTGACCATATTACATCCAGACATGAAATCACCTCCCTAATCCTTTCTGAGAATTATAAAGCCCATAAGGGTCCCACCCTATCCCCTCCTTCTCTGAGATGCTCCTGAGGCTCCTCTGGGGGTGTGTTCTCCCAGGATGCAACAAACAAATCCAACCTAAATGTAACTCTGTTGAAACTCCAATATGCTCCTGGTGATCTCTGGATGGTAAACTTACACAGATGCAGCTTTCTATGATCTGCTGAGTTAACTCTTTTTTAAAATTTTTATTTTATTTTAAAATACATTTATTTATTTATTTAAAAGGCATAGTGAGAGAAAGAAAAAGCGAGAGAAAGAGATCATCTTCCATCGTCTGATTCACTCCCCCAAATGCCTGCAACAGCCAGGGCTAGGCTAGACTGAAGCCAGGAGCCTGGAATTTCATCCAGGTCACCCTTGTGGGTTGCAGGAACCCAACTACTTGAGCCATCATCTGCTGCCTGCAAGGTGCATTAGTAGGAAGTTTTATTGGAAGCAGAAGCAGAGTTTACCACAGCTGCTCTGATACAGGATGCAGGCATCCAAACAGCAGATTAACATGCTGTGCCACAATGCCCATCACTAATTGATTTTTAAATTATTTATTTGAGAGGCAGAGCGTGAGTGTGGGTTCTAATCCACACTTATGCTCCAAATCCCTCCAAAGGCAGGACTGGGCCAAACCAAAGGACACGAGAACTAAACCCAGGTCTCTCACATGTGTGACAGGGACCCAATTACCTGGGTCATCACTGCTGTCTCAGCGTCTACATTAGCAGGAAGCCAGAGTCAGGAGCCAGAGACAGGACTCAAACCCAGGCACACTGATATGGGATTCAGATGTCTTAACCTGCATTTTAAGTACTAGGCCAAACGCCTACCCAATAAGTTAATTATGTGTAAGTGCTTCCCACGTCCTAAAATATTCCTGACCTCACACACTCTCCCTCTTTGATGTTGCCACGAATTATATTCTCTGTCCTTCCTTTCCCTCTTGTATGTGAATCAATACTCTTACCCAGGTTGTTCAAACTGGATTTCTGCCACTTGCAAACGTTTTCTGACAGTGTTGAGAGTAGAAAGTATACTGGACAAGAAGCATGAATGAATAAAATCCAACGTCCTGTGCTACATACACAAGCTGTGACAGTGAATCTTCACTACATGTCTATTCCTAGATCTGGTCCCTACAGAAAGTATTAGACTTGCCTACCAAACTCCATCTGTATATCACATTCAACAAAAACCAAACTTAATTCATTCTCTTTCCCCAGAAGACTTGCTCCTCCTCCCACTTTCTCTATGCCAGCTAATCCACCACATCACCAATCACATAAACTGGACACTGAGGATCATTCTAGACTTTTCCCTCTTCCTGTCTCCAAACGTCCCGTTACACAGTTCTGACTCTCTACCTCATAAATATTTCTTGAATCTATCTTGTTCCTTGGTACCAACCACCACCACCACTACTACGACATTTCACATTCTTTATCATGTATCAGAGAGAATTGCAACATGTTCTAACTTTTCTCTTCAAGAAAACAACCCTTACTCCATCGTTCCTATAATTCATTGTTAGAATGCAACTCAACAGTCATTCCACTACTTATCAATGGCTTCCAATTGGCTATAGGATAAAATCCAAGCTCCTTAGTGAGACATACAAAACCCTTCTAGACCTATTTCCTGCCCATTTTAGTAGTCTATGAACACATCTCACTTTAACTATAACCTCTCCTTCCAGAGTCACCAGGATATATTTGTTTCTCATGGCTTTTGTCTCTACATACCTACTAGCTGACAGCCTTCCCCTCCTTGTCACTAACACCATAGTCCTCCTAGAAACCTCCCCTATCCTGTATCTGCCAGCCTAGGTAACATTCGTCTAACCTAGAAGACTATGGGACAGGAACTTTGCTTTATTCAACTTTGCATTCCTCAGTGAATAGCATAAACAGAGACATATAATTCTTTAATAATAATGTTAGTGTTTTATAACATGAATAACCCCAGTACGAAAGAATTATCACCACTCCCTTTTTCTGTTTCTCTCTTTTTTACAAATTGAAGATGCTTCTTTTCATAAATTTGTATGGGGCCGGTGCTATGACATGGCAGGTAAGGCCTCTGCCTGCAGTGCCTGCATCCCATATGGGTGCCAGTTCAAATCCTGGCTGCTCCACTTCCAATCCAACTCTCTGCTATGGCCTGGGAAAGCAGTAGAAGATGGCTCAAATGGGCCATGCACCCGAGTGGAAGACCTGGAAGAAGCTCCTGGTTCCTGGCTTAAGATTGGCCCAGCTCCAGCTGTTGCAGCCATCTGGGGAGTGAACCAGCAGATGAAAGACCTTTCTCTCTCTGCCTCTGCCTCTCTGCAACACTGCCTTTCAAATAAATACATAAATCTTTAAAAATTATAAAAATTGTAAACTTTTTGTAGTTAATAATAATGTGCCAATACTGATCCATCAGCTGAGACAAAATACACCATAGTTATATAAGATGCCAGCAGTTGATGAAACTAGGTAAAGGGTATATGAGGACTGTCTGCACTACTTATAACATTATTTAGTGGAGTGCACATTATATGAGGAAGAAAAGCAAAAGATAATTGTATTTTTAAAAGATTTATTTATTTATTTGAAAGGCAAAATTACAGAGAGAGGGGAAGAAAGAGCAAGAGAGAGAAAGACCTTTCAGATTCTGGTTCCCTTCCCAAATTGCTGCAACAGCCAGGATTGGGCCAGGCCGAAGCCAAGAGCCAGGAGTTTCTTCCAGGTCTCCCACATGTGTGTCAGGGGCCCAAGCACTCAGGCCATCTTCCTCTACTTTCTTTCTTTTTTTTTTTTTTTTTAAGATTTATTTATTTATTTGAAAGTCAGAGTTACACACAGAGAAAAGGAGAGGCAGAGAGACAGAGATCTTCCAGCCGTTGGTTCACTCCCTAATTGGCCGCAACAGCTAGAGCTGTGCTGCTCCAATGCCAGGAGCCAGGAGCTTCTTCCAGGTCTCCCACACAGGTGCAGGGGCCCAAAGACTTGGGCCATCTTATACTGTTTTCTCAGGCCATAGAGAAAGCTGATCAGAACAGGTGCAGCCATGACTCGAACTGGCACCCATATGGGATGCAGGCACTGCAGGCAGTGACTTTACCTGCTACACCACAGCACTGGCCCCCTCTCTACTTTCTCAGGTACATTAGCAGAGAACTGGATTGGAAGTGGAGCAGCTGGGACCCCCAAATCGTGCTCATACAGGGTTCCAGGGCCACAGCTTAACCTATTACCCAAAATGCCTGCCCCAATAATTGTATTTTTTTAAATGCAGAGATTAAAGAAAATTTAATTAAATCAGCATTGCACATTTCACTTGGAGCAGTAAAATATTCATACCAATAGCCTCTATAAATTTCATGTATATACACACACATATATATACATAGTGATTCCTATAGCAAACACTAAGAAAACTGTACAATGCAATATACCAAACCAAAACACTACAAATAAATCAAGACAGAACCCTAAGAATATTCAAATAACTCATAAGATACTAATGAGAGACAGAGTAAACAGAAAACAACTTTTAAAATAGCAGACTTAAGCCCTAACATACCAAAACTTACTTGCAATTCAAACAGTATGAATATGTCATTAACAGAGAGATTAGCAGAGTGGACAATATTCCAGTTACAAGAAACTTCAAGTTCAATAGCATACGTAGGATGAAAATAAGAGGAGAAAAAAAATAAAAATAGCTAAATCTACATCAATTTTATTTTGTAGGCTTCTGATAACATTTACAGTGAAAAAAAGGTTTTTATCACATTCCTATAGAAAGTATAAATTTGGGGCTGGCATTGTGGCACAGCAGGGTAAGCCACCGCTTGCCATGCTTTCCCCCTGTATCATTGCTGGTTCCAGTCCTGGCTACTCCATTTCCACTCAAACTCTCTGGAAATACTTCTGGAGGGCATCAGATAATGGCTCAAGTAGCTGAGTCCTTGCCACCCATGTGGAGATCTGGATGGAGTTCCTGGCTCCTGGATTTAGCCTGGCTCAGTCCTACCTGCCTTTTGGGAGGGAGCCAATGGATGAAAGTTCATTCTCTCTCTCTACCTTTCAAATAAAATAAATAACATAAATAAATTAATCTTTTTTAAAAGAAAATACAAATTTAAAATTCTTATTTATTTGAAAGACAGAGAGGAAAACAGAGACAGAAATACAAAGAGATCTTCCATCTGCTGGTTCACTTCCCAAATGCCTGCAATAGCCAGAGCTATCCAGGTTGAATCCAGGAACCAGGAATCCCTTCTGGGTTTCCCATGCGGTTGGCAGGACTGGAGTATTTGAACCATCATCTGTCATCTCCCAAAGTGCACATTTACAGGAATGTTGTGTTGAAAGAGGAGTAGAGAGGATTGAACCTGGCATTTAGATAAGGGATGCAGACATCCCCAAATGATGGCTTAACAAGCTGTGCCACAATGCCAATTATCTTTAATTTTTTTTTTTTAAGATTTATTTATTTACTTGAACAAGTTACACAGAGAGAGGAGGAGAGGCAGAGAGAGAGAGAGGTCTTCCATCCACTGGTTCACTCCCCAACTGGCCACAGTGGCCCGAGCTACGCTTATCCAAAGCCAGAATCCAGGAGCTTCTTCCAGGTCTCCCATGCAGGTGCAGAGGCTGAAGGACTTGGGCCATCTTCTACTGCTTTCCCAGGCCACAGCAGAGAGCTGGATCAGAAATGGAGCAGCCAGGACTCGAACTGGCACCCATATGGTATGCTGGCACTGCTGGCGGTGGCTTTACCTCTATGCCACAGCGCTGGCCCCTTGATTCATCTTTAAACTCAACCTTTTATTGTTGGATTTATATTTACAGAAAGTTTCAGTTTTGTTCAAAACACACACACAAAAGCACACCTTGAACACATGTGATTTCATATTTGTATTGGTGTGTTTTAAGGATAAAATTCCAGGGACTAGCATTGTGACATAGTGTGTAAAGGTGCTGCCTATAACACCAGCATCCCATATGGACATGGGTTTGAGTCCCAGCTGCCTCACTTCTGACCCAGCTCCCTGCTAATGCACTTGGAAAGCAGCAGAAGATGGCCTGAGTGCTTGGGCCACTGCATCCATGTGGGAGACCTGAATGAAGCTACTGGCTTCAGTCTGGCCATTGCAGCCATTTGGGGAAGTAAACCAGTAGATGGAAAAATTTCCCTCTACATCTCTCCCTCGCTCTGTCTCTCCATCTCTTTCTGTAACTCTGCCTTTCAAATACAATAAAAATCTTTTTAAAAAAAGGATAAATTTCTAGATGTGAGATTTATTGATCAAATGGTAAATTTATCTTCAGTCTTGCTGGTATAGTCCAAATCTTTCACTGAGAGATTGCATTATTTTGTGCTCATGAAATGGCTAGTTCTCTGAGTCTCCCCAAAAGACTTTGTTGTCAATGGGGCTGCTGCTGTGTTGTAGCAGGCTAAGCTGGCATCTGATATGAGCACTGGTTTGTGTCCCAGCTGCCTCACTTCCTACCCAGATCTTTGCTAATGTGCCTCAGAGGGCAGTGGGGGATTGTCCAAGTGTATGGGCCCCTATCACCAATATGGGAGACCAGGCTCCTGGCTTTGGCCTGGCTGGGCCAGGCCATTGAGTCACTTGAGGAGTGAACCAGTGGATAGAAGATCTCTGTGTGTGTCTCTCCTTCTCTCTCTGTAACTCTTGCAGATAAATTACATATATTACCCAAAAGTTTGTTGTCAAATTTCTGTATTTATACCAACTGGAGAGCAAGAAATGATAGTTTAAGGTAGTTTTGATTTCTAATTATATTATCATAAATTAACTTGAACATTTAAAAAATATGCTCAAAGGCCATCTTTATTTCTTTCCCTATGAACTATTCTGTCTCTATATTTTAAAGGAATTTTCTGGTAACTCCTTATCACCTCTGCCTATGTCATTGATGAAATCTCTTTTTTATTTTATTTTATTTATTTATTTTTTTATTTTTTGACAGGCAGAGTGAACAGTGAGAGAGAGAGACAGAGAGAAAGATATTCCTTTTGCCATTGGTTCACCCTCCAATGGCTGCCGCGGCCGGCGCGCTGTGGCCAGCACACCACGCTGATCCGATGGCAGGAGCCAGGTGCCTCTCCTGGTCTCCCATGGGGTGCAGGGCCCAAGTACTTGGGCCATCCTCCACTGCACTTCCCTGGCCACAGCAGAGAGCTGGCCTGGAAGAGGGGCAACCGGGACGGAATCCGGCGCCCTGACTGGGACTAGAACCCGGTGTGCCGGTTCCGCAAGGCGGAGGATTAGCCTAGTGAGCCGTGGCGCCGGCTGAAACCTCTTTTTATAACACCTGTGTCTGTAAGAGAAGCTGGTAGAAGCCATCGCTGTGGCATAGTGGGTAAAGCTGCTGCCTGCAGTGCCAGCATCCCATATAGGTGCCAGTTTGAGTCCCGGCTGCTCCACTTCTGATCCAGCTCTCTGCTATGGCCTGGGAAAGCAATAGAAGATGGCCAAGTCCTTCGGTCCCTGCACCTGCCTGGGAGGCCCAGAAGCTCCTGGCTCTTGGCTTCAGATCGGCACAGCTCCAGCCATTGCAACCAATTAGGGAGTGAACCAGTGGATGGAAGACCTCTCTCTCTCTCTCTCTCTCTCTCTCTCGTGCACACGCGCTCTCAATCTCTGCCTCTCCTACTCTCTGTGTGTAACTCTGACTTTCAAATAAATATATCTTTAAAAAAGAGAAAGAGAGAGAGAAACTGGCAAACATAATTTGTAAATTGGGTATCTTTCAGTTCCCAGTCAAATCAGAATTTAATTTGTAAAGAAAGTGACATATACGGGGCCGGTACTGTGGCTCACTAGGCTAATCCTCTGCCTGTGGCGCTGGCATCCCCTATGGGCACTGGGTTCTAGTCCCAGTTGCTCCTCTTCCAGTCCAGCTCTCTGCTGTGGCCTGGAAAAGCAGTGGATGATGGCCCAGGTGCTTGGGCCCCTGCACCCACATGGAAAACCAGGAAGAAGCACCTGGCTCCTGGCTTCGGATTGGTGCAGCTCCCGCTGTTGCGGCCATTTGGGGAGTGAACGAATGGAAGGAAGATCTTTCTCTGTCTCTGTCTCTCTCTCTCTCTCGCTGTCTGTAATTCTACCTGTCAAATAAATAAATAAAAATCTAAAAAAAAAAAAAATGAGATGTACACCAGATGGGGAACTCTTCGCTTAACCTTTTATTACCATAGATCCTTATAGGTTAAAAAAAAATTAAGCCATTGTTGTGGCACAGCAGGTAAAGCCACCGCCTGCCAGTTGGATCTGGCTAAAAAGCCCATGAGAGTTTCACAGGCATGGAAAGCCAAGACATTGTGGCAAAAATATAAATAAATAAAAATAAAAATTTTTAAAAAACCCAACACCTAGATCTCTGTGAGTGAGATCCCAGCAGAAAGAAGGCAGTACCTTTCTCTGAAGGGAGGAGAGAACTTCCACTTTTAATATGACCTTGTCTAAATAAGATCGGAGCTGGTGAGCTCAAGAGGCTTCCATGGCCTTGGCAGCTCATGACAAGAGCCTCGAGTGATTACTGACATCATAAACAAGAATGTCAATTGTTAAATCAACAACAGGAGTCACTGTGCACCTGCTCCCCTTGTAGGACCTCTGCCCTTAATGTGTTGTACTATGAGAATTAATGGTAAAACTACTGCTCAAACAGTACTCTATACTTTGTGTGTCTTTGTGGATGCAGTCTGTTGAAATCTTTACTTAGTATATACTAAGTTGATCTTCTGTATATAAAGATAATTGAAAATGAATCATGATGAAGAATGAGATGGGAGAGGGAGTGGGAGATAGAATGGTTGTGGGTAGGAGGGAGATTATGGGGGGAAAAGCTGTTGTAATTCAAATGTTGTACCTTGGAAATTTATATTTATTAAATAAAAGTTGAAAGGAAAAAAAAAGTCACCGCCTACAGCACCATCATCCCATCCCATATGGGTGCTGGTTTGAATCCCAGCTACTCCATTTCTGATCCAGCTCCATGCTAATAGCCTGGGAAAGCAGCAGAAGATGTGCTTGGGACCCCACACCCACATGGGAGACCCAGAAGAAGCTCCTGGCCCCCAACTTTGGATTGGCCCAGCTCTGGCCATTGCTGCCATTTGGGGAGTGAATCAGTGGATGGAAGATCTGCCTCTCCCTCTTTCTCTGCAAATAAATAAAATAAATCCTTTTTTAAAAAAATTAAACAGAGGTAGGTGCTGTGGTGTAGTAAGCTAAGCTTCCGCCTGTTAAAGTGAAATGAACACTATGAGAAACAGTGACTTGATCAGCCCTCACCCTGACTGTTGATGAACAACTTAATATGTTATCCCTCTTAGTATTTTTTTTTTGGTTTGTTCTACTTAATACTTTTGGTTGAATAATGTAATCAATACACAATTATTCTTAAATGCTGAAACTTAACTGAAAAGTGATCGCTGTTAAATATAAGAGTGGGAATAAAAGAGGGAAGAGGTGTGCAATTCGGGACATGCTCAAGCTGACTTACCTCAAATGGTAGAGTTAGAAACATACCAGGGGATTCCAATTCAATCCCATCAAGGTGGCATGTACCAATGCCATCTCACTAGTCCCAGTGATCAATTTCTGTTCACAATTGATCATAATGATAGGACTAAGAACCAAAGGGATCACATAAACAAGAATAGTGTCTGCAAATACTAGCTGATAGAATAAAAAAGGGAGAGAACGATCCAACATGGGAAGTGAGATACACAGCAGACCCATAGAATGGCAGATGTCTTAAACAGCACTCTGGCCTCAGAATCAGCCCTTAAGGCATGCGGATCCAGCTGAAAAGCCCATGAGAGTATTTCAGGCATGGAAAGCCAAGACACTCTGGGGGAAAAAAAAAAAAAAAAAAAAAAACCTAAATAAAAGATCTCCGCGAGTGAGATCCCAGTGGAAAGAACAGGTCATCAAAGAAGGAGGTACCTTTCTCTGAAGGGAGGAGAGAACTTCCACTTTGACCATGGCCTTGTCTAAATGTGATCAGAGTCAGTGAACTCAGGGGGCTTCCATAGCCTTGGCAGCTCATGACAAGAGCCTAGGATTACTGATGCTATAAACAAGAGTGTCAATTTGTTAAGTCAACAACAGGAGTCACTGTGCACTTACTCCTCATGTAGGATCTTTGTCCTTAGTTTGTGCTGTACATTGAGATTTAATGCTATAACTAGTACTCAAAAAGTATTTTTCACTTTATGTTTCTGTGTGGGAGCAAACTGTTGAAATCTTTACTTAATGTATGCTAAACTGATCTTCTGTATATAAAGAGAATTGAAAATGAATCATGATGTGAATGGAAGGGGAGAGGGAGTGGGAAAGGGGAGGGTTGCGGGTGGGAGGGACGTTATGGGGGGGAAGCCATTGTAATCCATAAGCTGTACTTTGGAAATTTATATTCATTAAATAAAAGTTAAAAAAATTAAACAGAGGTAGGTGCTGTGGTGGAGTAGGCTAAGCTTCCACCTGAAGCACTGGCATCCCATATGGGTGCTAGTTCGAGTCCCGGCTGCTCTTCTGATCTGGCTCTCTACTATGGCCTGGAAAAATAGTGGAGGATGGCCCAGGTGTTTGGGGGTGTGGAAAACTCAGAAGAATCTCCTGTCTTCTGGCTTTGGATTGGCCCAGCTCTGGCCATTGCAGTCATTTGGGGAGTGAACCAGCGGATGGCAGACATTTTTGTCTCTCCCTCTGTCTGTAACTCTACATCTCAAATAAATAAATAAAATCTTTTAAAAAAATTAAACAGTTCAGGGGTTAGTGCTATGGCATACCAAGTAAAGCTGTCACCTGTGATAATGGCATCCCATATGGGAAATGGTTCATGTCCCAGCTGCCTCACTTCTGATCCAGCTCCCTGATAATGTATGGGAAAAGCAGCAGAAGATGGCTCAAGTATTTGGGCCCATGTCACCCATGTGGGAGCCCTGGATGAAGCTCCTGGTTCCTGGCTTCATCTATCTGAGGAGTGAACCAGAAGACGGAAGATCTCTCTCTCTCTCGATCTCTCTCTCTCTCTCAGACTCAAGTAAATAAATAATTTTTTAAAAAAATTGAAGTCAAAAGTGCAAGAAATATTAATACCAATAAGCTAGGAAAATGATTGTATTACCTATGTTGTATTGAATGCTGCTTTATTTCTCATTGGAAAATGAGAAAATCCAATATATTATGGAGCCAAATAAACTCAGAAAATCATAGCCCTCTTTTCTCCATAAGGCTAATTATTGTTTCAAAGCTTTGCTTTTTGTAAACTTGCAAAACGACTTGGGTACAAGATTCTTTGACGTATAAATTTGGCAATTTTGCTTGTAATGAAATTTAAAACTTTTAAAAAATTTATTTATATGAAAAACAGAGAGACAAATAGAGAGCAGAGACAGAGAGAGGTCTTTCATCTGCTGCTTCACTGCCCACATGGCTGCAACAACCAGGACTGGGCCAGGCCAAAGGCAGGAGCCCAGAATGCCACCCTGGTCTCCCACATCGGTGGCAGGGGGCCAGGCAGGTCTAGGTGAGCTGGAATCCTTGCAGTCCTGCAATGTAACTTTAGCTGTCAGTTTGATATGTCCACCTTCCCTTGGTGCACCTCTATCTCCTCTAGGACCAGGAAGGAGGAGACTATATGATGACCATGAAATTTATCCACATGGAGGTATTCTAAATGTTCCAACAGGCTTTGTGCATGCTAAGACCCACCCTCCTACTTCATAAAAGAGGCTTTTTGCCAGGGACCATGCTTGGAAGTACTACTTGGGTTTCCACTCTCTCTCACACATACATGGACATCACTATGGCCCACTCACAATAGGTATTTCTCAGTGTGGGGTGGCTTATACTCATGCATGGATGTAAGTTTATTCTCTCACCTTTAAATAAATCCTGTTGGGGCCAGTGCTGTGGTGCAGTGGGTAAAACCGCTGCCTGCAGTGCTGGCATCCCATATGGGTGCCAGTTCAAGTCCTGGTTGATACACTTCCCATCCAGCTCTCTGCTATGGCCTAGGAAAGCAGTAGAAGATGGCCCCAGTCCTTGGGCCCCTGCACCCACGTGGGAGACCCAGAGGAAGCTCCTGGCTCCTGGCTTCGGATCGGCGCAGCTCCGGTCCTTGCAGCCAACTGGGGAGTAAACCAATGGAAGAAGGACCTCTCTCTCTTTCTCTCTCTCTCTGTCTCTCCTTCTCTGTGTAATGCTGACTTTCAAAGAAAAAAATAAATCTTTAAAAATAAATAAGTAAATAGATAAATCCTGTTAGCACCTGTGCACATTACTATGCCTCTGCTTAGAATTCTTCTCCTGTGGGAGGCAACAATCTGGAATAAAAATTAAAGTACAGGGGCTGGCTCTGTGTAGCAGTGAGTTAATGCCACAGCCTGCAGTGCTGGCATCCCATATGGATGCCAGTTTGAGTCCCAGCTGCTCTACTTCCCATCCAGCTCCCTGACAATGCACCTGGGAAAACAGCAGAAGATGACCAAAGTCCTTGGGCACCTGCACCCATGTGGGAGACCTGGAAAAAGCTCCTGGCTCCTGGCTTTGGTCTGGCCCAGCCCCAGGTATTGCAGCCATTTGGGGAGTAACCCAGCTGATGGAAGATCTCTCTCTGGCTCTCCTTTTCTGTCTGTAACTCTGCCTTTCAAATAAATAAATAAATTGGTAAAGAAAAAATTAAGGTACATAAGCCCATATTATAAGTCCTTGAACCATTATCTGCTGCCTTCCCAGATGCATTAGCAGGGAGCTGGATTGGAAGTGGAGCATCCAGGACTATAATTGGTGTTCAGATATTACATACAAGAGGCAGATAATCTGCTGTACCACAACATTGGCCCCCAAATTTAAAACATTGGAAAGTAAAAAATATGAATCCATCTTCCACAAATCAATGGCATGAAAAGGGTGGGAAGAGGTCTTTCTGCAACTTAAATGAGATGAAAGGGACCTGAAACTAAGTTTCATGGATGGGTCTGGTTTGGTTTTTGGTTTTGAACAAGACAACTGAGAAAAGACATTTGTGAGATGGAGAAATATGAGTACTGGAGGACAGTAAGGCATTAATGTAATTTTTGCTAGGTGTGAAAATGACATTGTGTTCATGTAAGAAAATAACATGTTTTATAAAGAAGCATGTAGGAATGAAGTGCCCTAAGATTCTCTTAAAACATTTCAGAGAAGAAAGAAAAGAGGGAGAGAGGAAGAAGTAGATAAATAAATTTAAAAAAAGATAAACCAAGTAGAGTGTGGAGAAATCTGGGCAATTATTGAAAACTGGTGATAAGTATAAGAGGACTATTTATTATTCATTCTCTCTAATCTGTTTTTAAAGATTTACTTATTTATTAGAAAGCCATAATCACAGAGAGAGGGTTGGGGGAGAGAGAGAGAGAATGAATCTTCCATCTACTGGTTCACTCCCCCAAGATGGCCACAATGGCCAAAGCTGGGTCAGGCTGAAGCCAGGAGCCAAGAGTTTCTTCCAGGTCTCCCAGATGGGTAACAAGGATCCAAACACTTGGGCCATCTTCTACTGCTTTTCCCAGGCATGTTTTCAGGGAGCTGGATTGGAAGTGGAACTTCAACCACGGCTCAAATGTGATGCTGGTATTGCAGGCTATGCCACAATGCCAGTCCCTCTATTCTCTTTTTTATGTCAACAAAATTTTATTTATTTTGTAAAAAGATTTAATTATTTGAAATGCAGAGTGGTAGCGAGAGATGGAAAGAGAGAAAGAGTGACATGAAGAGAGAGAAAGAGAGATTTTCCATTACACTTGCTCAATCCCCAAATGGTCACAACACCCAGGTCTGGGCCAGGATGAAACCAGGAGACAGGAACTCCATCCTGGTCTCCCATATTGGTGGCAAGGGCCATCTTCTGCTTTGAATCAGGTTGCTAGGACTCAAACTAGCACTCTGATATAGGATGTCAGCATTGCAAGCAGTGGCTTAACTTGATGCACCACAACACTGACCCCCAACAAAACTTTATTTCTAAAAATATTTCTGTGATTCTGACTTTTATAGTTTTATTTTTATTGATAATTAATTACATGGAGCAAAACATGACATATCAATATAAATATACACTGTGTAGGACCAAATTAGAGTAATTAGGACTGGGCATCAAGGTGCTGCAGTAGGTTAAGCCACAGCTCAGGATTCCACCATCCCAACTGGAGTGCTGGTTCAAATCCCAACAATTCTGCTTCCAATCCAGCTTCCTTTTTTTTTTTTTGGTTAAAGATTTATTTATTTATTTATTTGAAAGTCAGAGTTACACACACACACTCAGAGAGAGAGAGAGAGAGAGAGAGAGAGAGAAACAGTGATCTTCCATCTACTGGTCACTTCCCAGTCGGCCACAACGGCTACAGTTGGGCCAGGCCAAAGCCAGCAGTTAGGAACTTCATCTGAGTCTCCCATGTGTGTGCAGGGGCCCAAGTCTTATGGGCTAGACTGGGCCTAAATTTCTGCTCCAGACTCGCCTTTAATTTGGAAAAGAAATCTAAATACAGGCATAAATATAATGTGCAGGGCGATAAGGTTTACTTACAAAGTTTAATTACATGAGGACTTTATTAAGGAGAGTGGGCCAGGAAAGGTAAAGGAGATTTTGTTACCCTTCTCAATCCCCATCCATAAGAAGAGAGAGACAGAGCTTCCGCTTTACCCAGCTTCTTATGAGCTTAGAAAATGGAAGTGCTTACAAGGTACTGCCCTTTGGTCCCAGGTAAGGGGAAGTACTTCCTGGGGAAGAGGTCATCTGATTGACAAGTAGGTGGATATGGTAACATGGAGTGGAAGAGGTGTGGCTTCCAGCTCATGAGCTTAAAATATCTATCTCACTTATCCCATATCACAAGTACTTGGGCCATCTTCTGCTTTCTCAAGCATATTAGCAGGGAACTGGATTGGAAGTGGAGTAGCAGGGTCTCAAACCGGTGCCCATGTGGAATGCCAGCATTGTAGGCAGTAGTTTTACTTGCTATACAACAATGCCAGTACCCCAATCCAGCTTCTTGCTAATGTACCCTACGAGGCAGTAGATGATGGTTCAATTGCTTGAGCCCATGCCACCCATGTGGGAGACTTAGGTAGAATTCACGGCTCTTGGCTGCACCTTAGCCCATCCCTGACTAGGCATTTGGGAAGTGAAGCAGTGGATGAAAAATACTCTCCCCCTTATACTCAGCCTTTCAAGTAAAATAAATAGGTAAATATTTTAAAAATAGACTATTTAGTATATCCATCACCTCAACCCTTTTTCCTTTTTTTTTTAAAGATTTATTTATTTATTTGAAAGACAGAGTTACAGAGAGGCAGAGGCAGAGAGAGAGAGATCTTCCATCTGCCAGTTCACTCCCCAAATAGCAGCAAATGCCAGAGCTGGGCCAATCTGAAACTGGGAGCCAGAAGTTTCTTCCGGGTCTCCCACATGGGTGTAGGGGCCCAAACACTTGGGCCACCTTCCACTGCTTTCCCAGCCAAGGAGCCGTATTGGAAGTGGAGCAGCCAGACTTGCGCTGATGCCCTTATGGGATGCCGGCACTGCAGGTGGTGGCTTTACCCACTGCTTTTTCATTTATTAATGGTGAGAACACTGTCTTCTACCTACTTTGAAATATACATTTTTAAAGATTTATTTTATTTATTTGAAAGGCAGAATTACAGAGAGAGGAGAGACAGAGATAGAGAGATCTTCTATCCACTAATTCACTCCCCAAATGACCATGGACTGGACAAGGCCAAAGCCAGGAGCTCAGAGTTTCATTTGGGTCTCCCATGTAGGCAGCAGAGCCCAAATACTTGGGCCATCTTTTGCTGCTTTCCCAAGCACATTAGCCGAGAGCTGGATCAGAAGTGAGGCAGCCAGGATTGAACTGGCACTCATATGGGATGCTGGCACCACAGGCAGCAGCTTAACCTGTGGCACCACAATGCAGGCCCCAATACACAAATTATTAACTATGGTCACCTTTCTATGAACTAGAACATCTGAACTTGTTCCCTGTGCAAAACTGTAACACTGTACACATGGACTGTTCTCTCCCCATCCCTCCTCCCCTCTGCAGCTTCTAGTAACCAGTATTTTACTCTTAACGTCCTTTTTTTTTTTTTTTAAGAATTATTTATTTATTTGAAACAGTTATAGAGAGAAGGAGAGACAGCGAGAGACATCCTCCTCCTGCTAGTTCACTAGACAAACTGTTGCAAAAACTGAGGCTTGGCCAGGCCCAAGCCAAGAGCCAGAAGCTTCCTCCCTGTCTCCAACGTGGGTGGCAAGGGCCCAGGGATTTGGGCCATCTTCCACTGCTTTTTTTTCCCAGGCACAATAGCAGGGAGCTGGATCGGAAGTGGAGCAGCTGGAACTCCAGTTGGCACCGATATGGAATGCCAGCACTGCAGGAGATGACCTAACCTGCTGCACCAAAGCACCGACCCCTACTCTTAGCTTCTGTAAAATCAACTTTTTTATCTCCCCTATATGAGTTAGAACATGTAGTACTTGTGTTTTTGTGTATGGTTTATCTCACCAAACTTCCTATCTTCCAGATTCATCCATGGTGTTACAAGTGACAGGATTTTGGCCGGCGCTGCGGCTCAATAGGCTAATCCTCTGCCTGCAGCGCCGGCACACCGGGTTCTAGTCCTGGTCGGGGTGCCGGATTCTGTCCCGGTTGCTCCTCTTTAAGTCCAGCTCTCTGCTGTGGCCCGGGAGGGCAGTGGAGGATGGTCCAAGTCCTTGGGCCCTGCACCTGCATGGGAGACCAGGAGAAGCACCTGGCTCCTAGCTTCAGATCAGCGCGGTGTGCCGGCCCCAGTGCGTTGGCCACAGTGGCCATTGGGCAGTGAACCAATGGAAAAAGGAAGACCTGTCTCTCTCTCTCTTACTGTCCACTCTTCCTGTCAAAAAAAGAAAAAAAAAAAAAAGAAAAAAAGAAAAAGAAAAAAATACAAATGACAGAATTTTAACCTTCCTATGGCCAAAGAGCATCCCATTATGTATATATACTATGCTTTCTTTGTCCATTCATCTGTTAATGGACACAGAGATTGATTTCATATATCAGCTATTGTGAATAGTACTGCAATAGTTACAGGGGTGCAGATATCTCTTCAGCATACCAATTTTATTCCCTTCGGGTATACACACCGGGTTGTCAGATTTCTGCATCATAGGGTAGCTCTATTTTCAGTTGTTGTTTTTTTAAGGATGTTAAGCAATTTTAAGACAATAATTTTGGCAAGTAATGATGTGAAACACACATGTTCCTTCAAAAACACAAATTCAGAAAATTGATGTGGAAAGAAAAACATTTTTAACAGCCTCATATGTGTTAAATTTGTTTTTAAAATCTTCTCCCAGAGATAATTAAAGGTCTAAATATTCTCAATTATGAATTTTACTAAACATTTAAGAAATAAAAAATAGCACAATAATATGTCCTTTCAGAAAACAGAGAAGAATCAAATGTTTTCCAATTCATTTTAACAGATCAACATAACCCAGATTTCAAAATCCAGTGAGTACAAGGGGAAAAAAATTACAAAACTAGGGGTCAGCGCTGTGGTGTAGTAGGTAGACACCATCTGCAGTACCAGCATCCCATATGGGCGCCAGTTCAAGTCCCAGCTACTCCACTTCTGGTCCGGCTCCCTGCTACTGCGCCTGGGAAAGCAGCAGAAAATGGCCCAAGTGCTTGGTCCCCTGCACCCACGCAGGAGATCTGGAAGATGCTCCTGGCTCCTGGCTCCAGATAGGTTCAGTTCTGGCCGTTGTAGCCATTTGGGGAGTGAACCAGCAGATGGAAGCTCTCTCTCTCTGTGCCTCTCTCTTTCTGTGTCTGCAACTCTACTTTTCAAATAAATAAATAATATTTTACAAAAGAAAAAGAAAAACATTACAGTCTTAATTAATACAGGTAAATTAACCATTAACAAGATATGTGAGTACAGCAAATCAAATCCAGCAAAAAAGAGAAAACAAGATATGAATCATTAAATTTTCCTTCTTTTTCTGCTTTACTGTTGGAATTTGTACTTGCATTTTTGTGTGTGTGTGTGTGATATTAGTTGTTATTCTTCCACTTCTAATGCAGGACTTCCTTAATCACTTTTTTTTTTTTTTTTGAGATTTATTTATTTATTTGAAAGGCAGTGTTGCAGAGAGGCAGAGGCAGAGAGAAAGAGAAAGGTCTTCCATCCACTGGTTCACTCCCCAGATGGCCGCAACAGCTGGGAGCTCCACCGATCCGAAACCAGGAGCCAGGAGCTTCTTCCAGGTCTTCCACATGGGTGCAGGGACCCAAGGACCTGGGTCATCTTCCACTGCTTTCCCAGGCCATAGCAGAAAGCTGGATCAAAAGTGGAGCAGCTGGGACTCGACTGGCGCCCACATGGGATGCCAGCACTGCAGGCGGCGGCTTTACCCACCACACCACAGCGCTGTCCCCTTGTAGGGACAGTCTGGTGGTGATGAATCCATCAGGTTTTACTTGTCATTAGAAGTCATCATTTCTCCTTTATTTCTGAAGGGTATAGTACTCTTGGCTAGAAATATATTCTTTTAGAACTTTGAATATTTCATCCCATTCTCTCCTGACCTATAAGGTTTCTACTGAGAAGTTTGCTATTAACCTAATGAGGATTCCCCTATGAGGAGTTTGGCAGTTATCTCTTGCTATTTTAGAATTTTCTCTGTCTTGTATTTTTGATGGTTTGACTACAACATGAGTTGGAGAGGACATTTGTGGCTGAATCTATTGGACATGACATGTTTGGGTTTCCTGCAGTTGATGTTCTCATCCCTCCCAGATTTGGCAAGTTTTCAGCAATGATTTCCTTGAGTAAGTTTTCTATGTCCTTTTCCTTTTCTTCTCCTGAAACACCCAGAATGTGAAGGTTGGCTTTCTCAAAAATGTCCCTTAAGTCCTAAAGAGTTTCTTTTTTTATTTTTCCCCCTTTTAAAAAATTTTGACTAGATATTTCTTTTTTGTTTGTTTTCAAAGACTTATCCATTCATTTGAAAGTCAGAGCTTCAGAGAGAGGGAGAGGCAGAGATGGGGAGTACACCATCTGCTAGTTTACTCCCCAAATGACCAAAACAAGCCAGGAGCTTCATCAAGGTCTCCAACGTGTATGCAGGGGCCCAAGCACTTGAGTCATCTTCTACCCTTTCTCAAGTGCACCAGCAGGGAGCTGGATCAGAAAGGTGCAGCCTCATCTCAAACAGGCACCCATATGAGTTGCCAGCGCTGAAGGTGGTAGCTTAACCCACTTCACCAAAAGATCTATCTTCAAACTCAGAAATTTTTTCTTCTGTGTGCTCAATTCTGCTGTTGTGGCTTACCACTTTATATTTTGAATTCTCACTTATGAGTTATTTAGCACTAAGATTTAGGATTATGCCTTTTTATGATTTCTATCTCTGTTGAATTTCTCATTCAGCCTTGCCCAGCCCTGGGAGTTGTTGCCATCTGGGAAGTGAGTCAATGTAAGGAAGATTTCTGTCTTTGTCTCTCCCTCTGTCACTCTGCCTTTCAAATAAATAAATCTTTTTTCAGAAAGCAATTAAAATGCACAAAAGGCATACAGATTAAAATGGAAGGCATACAGAAAAAAATCATTTAATAAGATTATTGTGCAAATTATCTTTTTGAATATACCAAACCTCATCATTTTAATGAGCAAATCAATTACACATAAACCATATAAAAATTCATAAAATGACTTTACATGTATAAAGAGCAGAAAAATCAAGAATGGCATTTCCTTAAATCTTTTTCTTAACAGCTTGAAAATATCTGAAAACTTTGAAGCTGTAACGATAACTAAACAATTGATACTACCATAAATTCGACATCAGTTTTCTGATTTCAAATCAATGACTTCAAATTTCAAAACATATTTTTGACAAACATTAAAATGAGAAGAAATGTTAACAAACCTTTTGCTATTAAACATAACTTTGAACACATAGAATGAACTAGACATTGTATGAATATTTACATTGTGCTAAGGATTTTGTGCATTCCTTCCTTGTGTCCATCATTCACATAATACATATTTATTAGGTGATCCCTCTGTAGCAGCAGTGTACTAGGCTTTAACTGGAAGTAAACAAGGCAGACACACACTTTTCCTATCTTTACAGAACATACAGTCTACCTGGAAAAACACCACGGAACTCTCCTGTGCCCCTGCAATGAGGTTGTTTATGTTGTGATTAGAGGTTATTACAAATAATTATGCTTTGGAGCTTTTTTACTCCCATTGGCAACAACAGGAAAAGCAGTATCGATTTAGGATAATCCAAAGTTCAAGGTAGGTAAACGCTGTGGACATTCTTGATCATCATAGCTGTTCTCCTGAGCACCTGTTTAGTCGACTTTCCACAAACAAGCTTTTCTGCTGAATTATTACTAAGTGAATCTGGAGCAGGTTAAGAATTCATAAAACTGCTTTTTCATAAAACTGCTTTTCACTTGAGGAAAAAAAAAAATAAAGCAAGCTGTTCCCACAGATACCATTTAGTATGTGGCACCACTCGGTGTTAAGACATGAGAATTGCAGCATGAAAATTTGCCCAGTAACTTGAAGTTTTAACAGATTTACAAAGATTTTTTGATGTCACTCTGTAAGACTGCCATAAAAGAGATTAAAAACATATTTTTCAATTGCCTTCTCTACAGTGACTTCCATATTTATCTTGAAAGTAGTAGGCTTTAATAAATGTGTGTTAAATTAATCTAGATGAATCTGCAATAACAAACTATCCCAAAGGCTAAGCATTCAAACAAAACAAAGTTTGTTTCAAGTTCACACGTTTGCTATGGGTCCAGATGACTCCACCACTGAAGAGAGACCTAAGGAACTGAGTAATGGAAATGAAATGTCTCTACTGAGAAGTGACACATAACACTTCTACTGATATTTCAATGGTCAAAGCAAGTCATACAGCTATCTCTAACTTCATGCAGGTCAGGCAATATAATCTCTCCTATGCCTGAAAAGTGGACAGCATTACAAAATTGGATATTGCTGAGTCAACCACCCATACCTACCCTAGACCTATACAATGAATTTTCTTCCTAGGGATAACATGGAAAGTTTTCCTTCATCATCTTTTATTCTCAGTTTCCCTTGATGTGTTCCATCCCTCAGATCTTTGCAGATATGTGTGTCTAAATTCAAGTCTATCAAACGGATACAACACTTGACCTTCAGTCCCAAGTGCTGGAAATATGATCAGTGCTCTAGATCATGAAAAGTGCCACAGAAACACTTTATAAGATATTGTTATTAACTTTCTAACAAGGACTAATGTGATTGCCTGGATTTACTGATTGTTATTCCCACAGCTAAAGCAAAAATGAAGAGTAAGACTGAAAATTGAACACTGAACAGAAAGGTTTTGCAGTCAAGCTGAGACCTTGTTCCAGTAGAGTCTGAACAGGCCACCAGGGATGAGGTTCACAAAAAGAGAAGGGTGGGATGGCATTGTAGCACAGAGGATTAAGCTGCCAGTTTTGATGCCAGCATGCCATGACTGTTGGTTTGAGCTTCATTTCTGATCCAGCTCCCTGCTAATGTGCTTGGGAAAGCATCAGAAGATGGCCCAAGTCTTTGGGCCCCTGCACCCATGTGGGAGATCTGAAAAAAAGCTCCTGGCTCCTGGCTTTGTATAGGCCCAGCCCTGGACATTGTGGCCATTTGAGGACTGAACCAGTAGACTCTCTTCTTCTCTGTCTCTACCTCTCTAATTCTTTCAAATAAATAAAACAAATCTTTAAAAAGTTTGTATAATAATCCTAAAATATAATTTACATAAAAAAATCAATGAGGGGGCTGGCACTGTGGTGTAGTGGGCTAAGCCTCCGATTGTGGTGCTGGCATCCAATATGGGCACTGATTCTAGTCCCAGCTGCTCCTCTTCCAATCCAGCTCTCTGTTATGACCTTGCAAAGCAGTAGAAGATGGCCCGGGTCCTCTGGCCCCTGCACCCACATGGGAGACCCAGAGGAGGCTCCTGACTCCTGGCTTCACATATGCTCAGCTCTGGTCACTGAAGCCATTTAGGGAGTGAACCAACAGATGGAAGACTTTTCTCTGTCTCTCCCTCTCTCTGTCTGTAAGTCTACCTCTAAATAAATAAATAAATCTTTAAAAAAAAAAAATCAATGAGGTAGGGCCAGCATTGTGGCGTAGCAGGTTAAGCCTCCACCTGTGGCACGAGCATCCCATATGGGCCCTGATTTTGAGACCTGGCTGCTCCACTTCCAGTCCAGTTCCCTGCTAATGCACCTGCGAAAGCAGTGGAAGATGGACCAAGTGCTTGGGCCCCTGCACCCATATAGGAGACCAGGATAGACTTCCATGCTCCTGACTTCTGCCTGGCCCAGCCCTGGTCACTGAGATGATTTGGGGAGTGAACCCATGTATGAAAGATCTCTTTCTTCCTCCCTCCCTCTGTCACTCTGCCTTTCAAATAAATAAATAAAATAAATCTTTAAGAAAAAAAAAGATACACAGCCTGTAAAAAAAAAAGTATAAGAAAACAAACTAAATGGACAAAATATTTTTTAAACTGGAAATGACATGACTTTCCACTTTTTTAAAAAAGATTTATTTATTTATTTGAAAGGCACAGTTACAGAGGGGTAGAGGCAGAGGCAGGGAGAGAAAAGGATCTTCCATCCACTGGTTCACTCCCCAGATGACCGCAATGGCCAAAGCTGGGCCAATCTTAAGCCAAGAGCCTGAAGTTTCTTCTGAGTCTACCACATGGGTACAGGGCCCAAGGGCTTGGGCCATCCTCTACTGCTTTCCTCTGTACATTAACAGGGAGCTGGATCGGAAGTAGAACAGCCAGGACTCAAACTGGTACCCATATAGGATGCTGGCACTGCAGGCGGTGGCTTTACCTGCTGCGCCGCAGCACCAGCCAATGAAAGTCCACTATTTAACTCTATAATCACTTACAGTGGTTCTAAGGTGCCATTAATATTTTAATAGCATAAGGGATGATCATGCCATATTAAATGGTGAGGAGAAACTGTTACAAAGCAAAATAAACAATAACACTCTAATTTGGAAGAAATTTATATATGTATACAGGTAAAAAAAATGGAAAGACATGGAGAAAATGTATCCCATGGATTAGCTTGGAGTTGTAGGATTATGGTACATTTTTCTATTTAAAGATAGATAGAGATTTATTTATTTATTTATTGAAGGCCAGAATTACAGAGATAAGGAGCCACAGAAAGAAAGCGCTCTTCCATCTGCTGGTTCACTCCCCAAACAGCTGCAATGGCCAGGACTAGACCAGGCAGAAACCAGGGGCCTGGAACACCATGCAGGTCTCCCATGTAGGTGTAGGAGCTCAAGGACTTGGGCCATTTTCTGCTGCTTACCCAGGTACATTAGCAAGGAACTGGATCAGAAGTGGAGAAGCCAGACTTAAACTGGCACCCAAATAGATACCAACATTGCAGATAGTGACTTAACCTCCTGCGCCATAGGGCCATCCCCTATGGTACATTTTTCTTTTGCTCTTTATACTTTCCTATTTTCTTCATTATATAATAACATATATTCTTTTTTAAAAAAATAAAGATTTATTAGGGCTGGCATTGTGGCATAACTGGTAAAGCCACTGCTTGCAGTGCCAGCATCCCATATGGGCACCAGTTTGAGTCCCAGCTGCTCTACTTCCAATCCAGCTCTCTGCTATGGCCTGGGAAAGCAGTAGAAGATGGCCCAAGTCCTTGGGCCCCTGCACCTGTGTGGAAGATCTGGAAAAAACTCCTGGCTCCTGATTTCAGATTGGCCCAGATCCAACCATTATGGCCATTTGGAGAATGAAACAGCAGATGAAAGACCTCTGCCTCTGCTTCTCTATTAATTCTCCCTTTCAAATAAATAAATAAGTCTTTATTTTATTTTAAAGATTTATTTATTTGAGAGGCAAGGTGACAAAGAGACAAAAAGAGCTTCCATTTTTTCTGGTTCACTTCCCAAATGGCCACAACAGCTGGGGCTAGGCTATGCTGAAGCCAGGAGCCAGGAACTCTATGTTGGCCTCCCACATTGATGGCAGGAGCCCAAGTATTTGGGCCATCTTCTGCTGCCTTCTAAGGCATGTTACCAGGAAACTGGATTGCACGTGAACCAGCACTCCAATATGGGATGCTGGAATCCCAAGTGGTAGCTTAACTGGCTGTGTCAGAACACAAACTCCAGAATCTCTTAAATAAGATTTGAAAGTTGAACTTAGTCCTTGATCCATTGGCTACAGAATGGATGTTGAGTTAATAAGCCTGAAAACAACATAAATCTCAACATACATCTCTATCAGAGGTCTTGGGTACCAAGGTATAGTCACTGAACAGCAATATTTTGAAAGGAATCTTTTCTTCTAAGCAATAGATCTCAACAGTGGGCTTAAAATAGTCACTAAATCATGTTATAAATAGATGTTCTATCATCCAGACTTGGTTGTTTTATTTATAGAATATAGGTAAACAAACAAACAAAATAGGCAGAGTAGAGTTAGCATAACTCTTAAGGGTCCTGGTGATAAATGAATATTAGCTTCAACTTAAAGGCACCAACTGTATTAGGGTCCCTAATACAGGAGAGTTGGCCTGCATTTTGAAACCTTGAAGACAGGTGTTGACTTGTCCTCCCCAGCTATGAAAGTTCTATTTGCAGCTTCTGCCTAAGGCTGTTTCATCTACACAGAAAGTCTGAGTTAGCATAACCACCTTCATCAAGGATCTTAGCCAGTTCTAGATAACTTGGTGCAGCCTCTCTGCCAATCAGCACTTGCTGCTTCACCTTGCACTTTCATGTGACAGACACGGGCTTCCTTTCTTAACCCTCATGAACGAACCTCAACCAAAGCTTCAAACTTTTCTTCTGCAGCTTCCTCACCTCTCAGACTTTGAAGACTTGAAGATCATTAGGAACTTGTTCTGGATTAGCCTTTAAGGGAACCTGTGACTGGTTTTATTTTCTAACCAGACCACTAAAACTTTCTCTATGACAACAGTAAGGCTTTTCTAGTATCTTATCATTCATACATTTTTCTAGAGTAGCACTTTTAATTTCTTCCAATTACTTTGTTTGTATTCAAACTTGGCTAATTGGTACAAGGGACACAGATTTCAGCCTGTGTTGGCTTTTGACATACCTCTTCACAAGCATAATTATTTCTAGCTTTTGTTTTTTTTTGCTTTTTTTTTAAAAAAAGATTCATTTATTTATTTGAAAAGCAGAGTTACAGAGAGAGAGAGAGAAATTCTTCCATCTGCTGGTTCACTCTCCAAATGGCCATAATGGTTGGATCTGGGCCGATCTGAAACCAGGAGCCTGGAGCTTCTTCCAGGTTTCCCACATTGGTGCTAGGGCCCAAGCACTTGGGCCATCTTCTACTGCTCTCCCAGGCCATAGCAGAGAGCTGGATCGAAGTGGAGCAGCTGAACCTGCGCCCATACGGGATGCCAGCACTGTGGACACTGGCTTTACCTGCTATGCCACAGCACCAGCCCCTCTAGCTTTTGAGTTAAAGCAGAGCTGTGACTCTTTCCCTTGAAAACTTAGAGGCCATTGCAGAGCTATTAATTGGCTTAATTTCCATATTGTGCTGTCTTAGGAAATAGGAAATCCTGAAGAGAGGGAGAGAGTCAACAGAAAGGTCCTAGGTAGAGCAATCAGAACACACACAGCGTTTATCAATTAAGTTTGTCATCTTGCATGAACATGGCTCAAGGTACCCCCAAACAATTAGAATAGTAACATTAAAGAGCACAGCTCAGGGCTGGCGTTGTGGCTCACTTGGCTAATCCTCTGCCTGCGGCACCGGCATCCCATATGGGTGCCGGATTCTAGTCCCGGCTGCTTCTCTTCCAGTCCAGCTCTCTGCTGTGGCCGGGGAAGGCAGTGGAGGATGGCCCAAGTGCTTGGGCACCTGCAACCTCGTGGGAGACCAGGAAGAAGCACCTGTCTCCTGGCTTCGGATCGGCGTAGCTCTGGCCGTGGCGGCCATTTGGGGGTGAACCAACGGAAGGAAGACCTTTCTCTCTGTCTCTCCCTCTCACTGTCTGTAACTCTACCTCTCAAATAAATTAAAAAAAAAAAAAATCTTAAAAAGAAAAAAAAAGAGCACAGTTCAAGTCCCAGCTGCTCCACTTCTTGTCTAGCTCTGTGCTAACATGCCTGGAAAAGCAGCTGAAGATAGTACAACTACTTGGGTCCCTGCCACCCTTGTGGGAAACCCAGATAGTTTCAGGCTCCTGGATTCAGGATGGGACAGCCCCGGCCATTGCAGCCATTCAGGGAATGAAACAGTGGATGAAGGATCTCTCTACTCTCTATGTAACTCTACCTTTCGAATAAATAAACCTGTAAAGAAAAAATCACTGATCAAAGATCTACTGTTCATATAATAATGAAAAAGTTTGAAATGTTACAAGAATTACCACAATGTGACACAAAGTTAGCAAATGCTGTTGGTAAAATGGTGTCAACAAATTTGCCGGGTTCAGGGTTGTCACAAACCTTCAATTGTAAAAACTACAGTATCCTCAAAGTGAAGCACAATAAAATGAAGTGTGCTTGTATTCTACAAGGGTGGACAAAATTGGAAGAACGATGCTTGAATGCCCTCTATACCAAAATTATAAAAGTATTTAACAAAAAAACCATTTGGTACTCTTATGAGATTTCAGGGTTTTTTTTTGTTTGTTTGTTTGTTTGTTTTCCCAGCTGCCTCCCTGCCCTGGAGGAAGAGAAGAAAAGAGAGCCACAACATTGCAACTAATCCAAGAACTTTATGTTGTGTTCAATTTGTGATTACATTAAATGTTAGCTGAGGGGCTGGCACTGTGGCGTACTAGGCTAAGCTCCACTGCAGCGCCAGCATTCCTTACAGACACCAGTTCAAGACCTGTCTGCTCCTCTTCCTATCCACCTCTCTGCTGTGGCCTAGAATGTAGAAGATGCCCAAGTTCTTGGGCCCCCACATCCGCGTGGGAGGCCCAAAAGCTCCTGGCTCCTGGCTTTGGATCGGCCCAGCTCTGCTGTTGCAGCCATTTGGGGAGTCAACCAGTAGATGAAAGACCTTTCTCTCTCTCTCTCTGTAACTCCACCTGTCAAATAAATATTTTTTAATAAATGATATCTGAACATTTTAAGGCTCTTCTAAGTGGTAACTGTGAGGATTTTTTAAGATAATACACTTGTGGAAGTGGGGGTGCTCATACCACAAAATATTTTAAAACGAAACATCCAAAATATAAAGATTGACACAAGGCTCTATGTGAACAAATCACTAACTCAAGATGGTGTCAGGACACCCTCTTGTGGCTTCCAATGTATCAGGGAGGGAAAAAGCCCAGCCACACCAGAGAGCAAAAGATACATGCTGTATTTTATAACTTTCACAAACTTGTATGCTTTTCTATTCTGTGCCAGGTCCTACTCCTACTAGGACTGAGGGTTCTTCTAAATCTCTTTTACTTTATTCTGGCTATGCTAGCATGCATGAATATTCACTTATTTGGGATGAGTCACACGCAAAAGTTCTGAGGTAATAGACTGAAACTAGTTTTTCAAACAGGTCTTTATCCCCTGGGACGGAGTGAAGGGGCTTGCTTGCGGAAGGGCTGTGATTCTCCCTTTCCAGCAGTTGATCGGTTGATCAGCGCGTGGTTCCCAGAAATAGCACCGCCCTGCAGCCCCGACTTTCCCAGTGACCTTGGGCACCCGATAATCCACAAGGGCTTCATTCATCCACTTAACAAAGATTTGAACCCCAGTTGTGCAGGTTACAAAAAGGAGTTAAGGCCGGAGACTTTAGCCCCTCACAAGCCCACTTTTTCTAATTTGTAAATTGGAACTAACAACCTCGACCGGTTGTCAAAAAAGATTAAACACATGACCACATTTTTAAAGTGATTGTTTTTGAAATGGTGTTCACAAATATATTTTTGCTCATTTATTTATTTTGGAGGCCCCACTGGGATTCCTTTAATCCTCCCTACATCTGTTCCCAGAAACTCAAGGTCAGAACACGATTTAAATAATCGAAACCAATCTCCAGAAACTTTACATTCATTCCACCAAGATTTCCTGACCCAACGAACCGGGCGGAGACCTAAGGATTGACTCACGGACCTTCAAGGGGTCCTCCCTCAAGCCCGGTAACGAGCATCCCAGCTCTGTGAGGTTCTCGGGCGTCGCAAAAGCCACGACGCGGTCCCGCTCTCTCCGTCCCCCACAGGCTGCTGGCTTATTTAGGGTTACAGAACGCCATCTGCCCGGCCTAATCCGGACAAGGCCATTGTCGCGCGTCCCCGGGAGGGGCAGGGTGGGGAGAGGGTGACTCTCGCGGGCGGCGCGCCTTCCACTTCTTCCAGGGCGGGAGGGAGGGCTGGGGACAGGCAGGTCAAGGTCGTCGCGCAGCCAGGCGGGCCGCAATTCCAGCGACTGGAAGCCCCCGCCGCGCTCCGCAGGGGCCGCACCCCGCTCGGGAGCGGCCCGCGGCGGCGCAGAGAAGCCGGCAGGGGGCGCGGGCCTCGGGGCCACCCCCGGGGCTGCCGGCCGGTGGTCCCTCCCAAGCCCGGTGTGCCGTGTGGCCGCGCAGCCCGGTCCCCTGCCCCCAACTCACCTCGTCACCTCCCCGCCCTTTCGGCGGGCCCCTGAGGTGCGCGGCGCAGGCGCGGAACGAGGCAGTGAGTGCGGCCGCGGAGCTGGGGCCTGGCGGACAGGGCGTGGGGCGCGCGCAAAGGAGAGGGGCTGGCCCGGCTGAGTGCCCGGGAGCGCGAGAGCCAGAGCGCCGCCGCCGTGCGCCCGCCGCCTTGCGCCCGCGGGTAAGGCCGCACCGCCCCTCAGAGCTACGCCCGGACCGGCCTGGCGGGCCCGCAGGCACTGGTGAGTGTGAGGGAGGAGCGGGCGGACTGGGCGCTAGACCGCTGCAGGGGACGCAGGCGTGCGGGCGCATCTCCCGACGGGAGAGGGCTGGAAAGACCGGATGGCTTGTTTGAAACTGAAACCCTGTCTTCGTTTTACGGCGGGAGGGCTTCCCCTCCCCCATCCCGAAGGCAGTTCCAGGCCCGGCGAAGGACGCCTCGGCCCCACCTCGCCTCGGCTCTCAGCTGCTGCTTTCCTTACAGCTCCCTTGGGGTCGGGGCTTCAGCGTGCCCTCAGCTCTGGCCGTCAGTCGCAGGCCCGGCGAGGCGGGTGCGTGGCGCTGGGCTGGCGGCTACTGGTCCGGGCGACTCCTGCCGGGCCCGGTGGAGGGCAGCTGAGCTTGGGCCTCTGGGCTCCGGCCGCCCTAGGGTGCCACGCTGGCCCCCGGCACTGCCCGGCGGCTTCGCGGCCCTCCCGCGCCGCAGCCCGCTGCGCTCCGCAAGTTGTCGCCGCGGGAAGCGGGCATCGGCCCTGCCACCCAGAGACTCCCCTCTCGCTCGGGTGCTTTTAAGCCCTTTCTGGTTTTGCTTTCAAGTAGGGCCTAGGGACACGAGTCCTTTGAAGAAGCTTATTTCTGCAAAGAGATAATAGAGTCGTGCCTGAACAGTAGCTATTCGAATATTTGACCAGGTATTTTCAGTACATTCGCTGACATGTGGAGGGCTCTAGTTGAAGCTCCTATGCAGCCATTTTTATGTTTTGTTTCTTTTAAAATCTAGAAAATATATACTTTTATTAGGATGAAAAGGAAACTTTAGCCCTGTTAACTCGTTTAAAATGTGCCTTTTTTTTTTTTTTTTTTTTGCGAAGACTTACTATACATGTTAGGAAGAAAGACCACGTTGCCTGAAAGGCCTATAAAAGGTTCAGTGATTTGATAAACACTATCATGGGTATTGTGTTTTTTGTGTATATATATTCTTGTGTGTGTGTGTGTGTGTGTTTTAAATGACATACCTGGACAACCGTACATATTTGGTTGGGGCCGTAACTAGTTGGGTTGGCTCAGGAATAAATATATGAAACCTTAGAAAACAAAAATGACAGAGGCTGGCGTGTATTGTGTAAGGTGCTTAAAAAAAAAGTTTCCTGTGGGATGATGCCATATTTTGTAAGTTTAAAATATAAACTCATAGGAAAAAGTAAAATAAAAAAAGTAAAAATAAAAGCATAGGAAAAAGTCTAGATAATATACAACAAAATGAACAGTGGGTGAATGGATTCTATTTTTGTTATGTTTTAATCTTCTGATATTCCTGCAGTAGTAGCATGTTATGTGCATAGGGTGTATGAGTAAAATGCCAAACGTGTTGATTATGCATGCAAAAGGTACATAAAAATGTTTGGTGAAGTGAAGAGTGGTTAGCAGTTTTGCTCTGGAGGGGCATCTTACTACTGTGCTGAAAGGAGGTCTAATAAGCATTTTTCAATGTTGTTTTGACTTAAGTAGGAGTTGAACCCTCTATGATCGGTGGTCCTACTTTTCTATCACTTCACAGTTTGAGTCCTGGCTGGCTTACAACACTGGTTTTAATACATGCTTGATTTCCTCTTTCTTATTCAAGCCCTAAAGAAATTGAAATGTATTCTGAAAAAATAACAGTTTTTAGTGTCTTCTTGATGCTTTTTTTTTTAAGAAGGATTTATTTTATTTATTTGAAAGGCAGAGTTACAGAGAGAGGTAGAGATAGAAAGAGGTTTTCCATCCATTGGTTTACTCCCCAGATGCCTATAAGAGCCAGGAGTTTCTTGGTGTCCCACGTGGGTGCAGGGGCCCAGGGACTTGGGCCATCCTCCACTGCCTTCCCAGACACATTAGCAGGGAGCTGGGTTGAGAGTGGAGCACCCAAGACTCGAATCAGCACCCATATGGAATGCCTACTGCAGGCTAGCACTTTAACGCACTGCATCATAGCATCGACCCCCCCCCCTTCTTTTCAGTTTATTTTTTAAATATTGTTTATTTGAAAAACAGAGTCACAGAGAGATAGAGGCAGACAGAGAGAGACAAGTCTTCCACTGGTACACTCCCCAGATGGCTGCAATGGCCAGAGCTAAGCCAATCTCGAGTTAGGAGCCAAGAGCTTCTTCCAAGTCTCCTACGTGGGTACAGGGACCTAAGGACTTGGGACATCTACTGCTTTCCCACACCATAGCAGAGCGCTGGATCAGAAGTAGAGCAGCCAGTACTCGAACAGGCGCCTATATGGGATGCCAGCATTCAAGGTGGTGGCTTTACCCACTATGCCACAGCACTGGCCCCTCTATACTTTTAACACAGGTAGAACATGAAGTGTGAAGCATATCACAACATTTCTGTTAATCTCATGGTTGTCAGTTTCTTTAGGTGATTCTCTTCCCTTCATCACAACTGGTGACGAAGTAAGAACTGAAAGCAAAATGTAACTTGCTGGGGCAGTGCTTAGCAGTGAAGATTTACATACGTAAAATGCTCAGGAGTCCGAAGACATGAGTTTTCATTCCTGGTTCTGCCACTTTGTTGACTTGGCTTTCACTGAATCTGTTTCCTCATCGGTAAAAATGAGGTGGGTTTGGTAGAAGTTCCTTTGGGTACCCCATAGGATTGTTGTGATGATGAAATAGAATAAGGATTAGAAGAATGCTTAATGAACTGAAAAAACACTGTCTTATTACTATATGAGTGCATAATAGATGTTCAGTAAATTATTGTTATTTTAACTTGTGTTATTAAATCTACGAGAATCTTAACAGTGAAAAGTCTTAGACTTAATGTTTGCTTTCATGTACCTATTTTTCCTTATAGCTGAATAAATTATGCAAATTTATATTCCTATTTTGGTGTCAAGATTTAGCTTTAGAAGGTAAATTTGATTTCCAAAAAATAAGAAAAGTTTGCATGTAACACATACTTAGCAACATATACAATTTTTACTAGTAAGTATAATATATTCAAAATAATATTATACCTGAATTCATTCTGTATAACTTTCCAGCTGACTAAAGGTCTGGTACCATGATATTCCTGAATCTTGGAAATGAGCCACATTTTTGTTGATATAATTTCTGTCATGGTTTACTTACAGGCATTTTTTACCATATGAGGACACTTCCCTGTAATTCGTTTTTTTTTCTCACTACAGAATTAAGAATTATACCAAGTAAGTAAAATGTGGTGAAACTAGTTAATTTTTAACAGTTCATTGGCATTTAATCATAAAGTAGTTACTATACCTGTTCTGTTCAAAGTAGAATATTTAATGTGATTATATAAAAAAGGAATTTTTTTAAATTATATTTTGAGATTCTGTGTGTCAATGCTAGTTTTCCTGGAAGCCATGGGGCCAATACAGATTTGTGACAGTATTTTTTAAGGAAATGTATCTTCTGTATGAAAATATTCCCAGTTGTAGGAAATATGCCTATAAGACTTTTCATTTATTTATTTGAAAGGCAGAGTTGCAGAGATGGAGGGAGATGCAGAGAGAGAAAGTGTCTCTGTCTGTTGGTTTATTCCCCAAATAGCTGCAAGCCAGGAGACTGGAATTCCACCCAGGTCTCCCATGTGGGTACAGGGCCCCAAGTGCTTAGGCCATCTGCTGCTGCTTTTCAAGGTACATTAGCAGGGAGCTGGATTGAAAGTGGAGCAGGGGCCGGCGCCAAGCCTTGCAGCGCTGGCACACCGGGTTCTAGTCCCGGTCGGGGCGCCGGATTCTGTCCCAGTTGCCCCTCTTCCAGGCCAGCTCTCTGCTATGGCCCGAGAGTACAGTGGAGGATGACCCAAGTCCTTGGGCCCTGCACCCCATGGGAGACTAGGAGAAGCACCTGGTTCCTGCCATCGGATCAGCGCAGTGCGGCGGCCATTGGAGGGTGAACCAACGGCAAAGGAAGACCTTTCTCTCTGTCTCTTTCTCTCACTGTCCACTGTGCCTATCAAAAAAAAAAAAAGAAAGAAAGAAAGTGGAGCAGTCAGGACACTCATATGTCTCAGGCAGCAGCCTAACCTGCTGCACCACAACACCATTTCCCTATTAAACCTAATATTAATGTGGTGCTATAGGCATTATGGGTTTTTTTATATATAATAATAATAATTTAAGTATAAAGTTTACTGTTATTTGGAACTATCCAGTTCTCACGATTACATCAACACTAAAAACCCAGGCAGAGCAAGGAGGAGCCTGACCTTGCCAGTCTTTTCTAGGTCCCATGGCAGGTTACAGGAGATCAATCACAAGGACAGTCCTGGGCCTCAAGCATTTTTTTTTTTTAATTAGTCATAGTATTTTGGGAAGTACAAGAAAACAAACAAAAGTTCTGCATTTAAACTTGACTGGGAAAGTAATCCAAAATTTCTATTATAAGGTAGATTTTCACATGGCACACATATTTCCTATTGCCTATAAATTCTTCACTTAGAAATAATTTTTATAACTATATCAACAGTTGTTAATTGTGACTTGCTACATGTTTTTTTCATTTTTTAGATTGAAAAGATATGAATGAGTATCCTAAAAAAAGAAAAAGGAAGACTTTACACCCTTCTCGTTATTCAGGTCAGTATATAACTGAGTTATTTTAAAGTTGTGGAATCCATCTACTTTCTCATAAATGATCAGATGAGATTTAAATGTCTGGATCAATTTTTAGGTAAGAGAACAATTTAAATAGATTTCCTAATATATATTTCTCATTGTCCATGTGCTAAGCTCACATCGGAACTTTACATATATTATTTTATTTAAAAAATTTTTTTAAAAATATTTTAATGTGTTTGAAAGGCAGAGAGAGACAGACCAAGAGAGGTTTTCCATTTGCTTATTCACACCCTAAATGCCCAAAACAGTGGGACTGAACAAGGCTGAAGCCAGAAGCAGGGGATTCAGTCTGTATCTCACATATGGGTGGCAGGGACCCAAGTACTTGAGCCATCACCACGGCCTCCCAATGTGTATGTTAGCAGGAAGCTGAAACTTGAACCCAGGCACTCTGATGGAATGTGGGCATTTAATGTGGCCTCTTAACTGCTGTACCAAGTACCCTCCTTCAGACTTATAGATATTTAAAGTTAGACAGTCAAGGTTATTTTTTTTAAATAATAATTGTCTCATTTAAAATATTTATTTGTTTGAGCAGCAGAGGGAGCTAGAGACAAAATGAGTTCTAGTTTACTCCCCAAATAACTGAAATAGCCAGGATTGGGCCAGACAAGAACTGGGAGGTAGGAACTCAATCTGGGTCTCCCTCATGGGTGGCAGGAACTCAACCACTTGAGCCATCACTTGGCTGCTTCCCAGGATGTACACCAGCAGGAAGCTGGAATTGAGCAGAGCTAGGATTGGAACTCAGGTACTCCAGTATGGGAAACAGGAATCTCAACTGGCATCCTACACACCAACCAAATGTCCACCTCCATGGTTGCTTTCTCATGTAGCCTATCTGATTCTCAAGCTGTGCTTAAGATACCTCAGTGAAACAAGTTTGCATTGTTAGGGGAGAGGGGGAAAAGGTGAGACTTCTCTTGTACGTTATTTTCAGTGGTGCAGTGGGTTAAAGCCCCAGCCTGCAGTGCCAGCATCCCATGTGGGCGCCAGTTCTAGTCCCAGCTGCTTCACTTTGGATCCAGCTTTCTGCTATGCCCTGGGAAAACAGTTGAAGATGGCCCAAGTCTTTGAGCCCCTGCACCCGTGTGGGAAACCCAGAAGAAGCTCCTGGCTCCTGATTTCAGATTGACTCAGCTCTGGCCATTGCGGCCATTTGGGAAGTGAACCAGCAGATGGAAGACTTCTCTTTTTCTGTGTCTCTGTCTCTGTAACTATGTCTTTCAAGTAAATAAAAATAAATCTTTTTTTAAAAAAAAGAAATTATGGCCGGCGCCGCGGCTCACTAGGCTAATCTTCCGCCTAGCGGCGCCGGCACACCGGGTTCTAGTCCCGGTTGGGGCGCCGGATTCTGTCCCGGTTGCCCCTCTTCCAGGCCAGCTCTCTGCTGTGGCCAGGGAGGGCAGTGGAGGATGGCCTGGGTGCTTGGGCCCTGCACCCCATGGGAGACCAGGAAAAGCACCTGGCTCCTGGCTCCTGCCATCGGATCAGCATGGTGCGCCGGCCGCAGCGCGCCGGCCGCGGCGGCCATTGGAGGGTGAACCAACTGCAAAGGAAGACCTTTCTCTCTGTCTCTCTCTCTCACTGTCCACTCTGCCTGTCAAAAAATAAAAAAAAAAAAAAAAAAAAGAAACTTTCATTTTTTGTGATTGAGGTTGGTTCTGCTGTCTTGACATTATGAGAAAAGGGATCTTATTGATCATCTGTAATACACCTCCTGTACACATACGTGGTACATCTCAGGCACACCTGTTAGTCTCCTAACCTACCTGTTCTTTATATCTGAGGAAATTTAAGTCTGGTTCACTACTTTCTGGTCCTTCCCAGTCAAGATTTTAGTCAGAGTTGAATACTATATGTTATGTTTTCCCTGTATTTGTGGCATATCTTCTGGTAATTCTCTGTTTGTATAGCTAACACAGTGTTTATCATATTTATATTTTGTGATATTCTAATTATAAGACAAATATATCCTTGTATGTTTCAAAGTTTTATATATATATATTTAATTATTTTATTTATTTGAAAGGCAAGGTTACAGAGAGAGGCAGAGACAGAGAGAGAGGACTTCTATCCATTGTTTCATTCTCCAAATGGTTGCAATAACCAAGGCTGGGCCAGGCCAAAGCTAGGAGCCAGGAGCTTCTTTCAGGTCTCCCACATGGGTGCAGGGGCCAAGCACTTGGGCCATCCTCCACTGCTTTCCCAGGCGCATTAGCAGGGAGCTGGATCAGAAGTGGAGCAGCTAGGACTCAAACTGGTACCCACATGGGATGCTAGCACTGCAGGCCAGGGCTTTACCCCACTGTGCCACAGCAATGGCCCCTCAGTTATATATATATATAAAAGATTGATTATTTGAAAGGTAGAGTTATGGAGAGTCAGAGGGAGAGGGAGAAAGAAGTCTTCCATCTACTGGTTCACTCCCCAAATGGTGCAAATGACCAGAGCTGTGCTGATCTGAAACCAGGAGCTTCTTCTGGGTCTCCCACGTGGGTGAAGGGACCCTAGGACTTGGGCCATCTTCTACTGCTTTCCTGGGCCATAGAGAGCTGGATCGGAAGTGGAGCAGCAGGGACTTGAACTGGTGCCCATATGGAATACTGGCACTGCAGGCGGTTGCTTTACCCCCTATGCCACAGTGCTGGCCCCCAAAGTTACATTTTAAAGTGTGTTCATCTGTGGCTCTTTAAAAGCTTAGTGTCAATATTAGATCTGAAATGAAAATGCTTTAAAAATTTAGACAAATATACTTTCCTTATAGATACAATAATTAAAATTATGAAAATCTGTATGTTTGATGGCGGGATGGCTTACTAAATGTGTGTGTTTATTGTACTTGAATTTTTTCATTTTGTTTTATGTTCAGATTCTTCTGGAATAAGCCGAATTGCAGATGGATTTAATGGAATTTTTTCTGATCATTGTTATAGCGTCTGTTCTATGAGACAGCCAGACTTAAAATATTTTGACAACAAAGGTATAACTAATATTCTCCAAAATATTTTTCTTCAAATTACTTTTACATATTTTCCCCTATTTGAAGATATGGGTAAAATGTAATTGAGGATTTCAAAACAAACAACTGCTTATATATTAGTTAGAATATAAGAAAACAAAATAATTTTTAGCATTATTTCAGACATATAAATAAAAACCACACTCTCCTAAACCTGTTTTAGTTGGCTCAGAATTGGCAAAGCAGGAATGATCCAGAGTTGGGCACCTTGATGGTGAAAGATAAAGAATGGTGTTAATAAGCACGGTTCTTCCTCTCAGTCTGGAGGGCTTATACAAGGCAAGAACAGAGTGTGGCATGGTCTTTTTCAATCTTGCACTTTCTACTGACATTTCTAGAGCATTAGGTCAATGAAAACCTGTACTTTTCTCCTCTGCAACCATTGATACTTCCAGTTCCCTTAGGCTCCTCTTAGAAGCACAGAAACATAAAACATAAGGTCAGAGGCCTTGATATGAATTCATGTTTAGCTTACTGAAGAGATAATGCACACATACACACTCACACTTTTTCCTGTTAGCTGAGAGAAACTGAAAGAAAGAACATACCAATAGCAGCGAGCACATTTTGTGCCTATATCTTGGTTTCTAATACAGTTATTCAATAAATGGAACTAGAGCTCCTCATGGAAAAATTGATTTTAGACCTGAGGTAGAAAATATACAGGATGAGCCTGGACAATCTTGTAGTGCTGGAAAATAAGGAAGTGCTTAAAAAAAATCCCAAAACAAAACATGCAAACATGATCAGGTTGTATTGAATGAACCCAAAACCAACTGAAGAAGCTCCTAACAGCCAAAGCTGAAACCAGATGAGAAAAAATTGTTTTTTAAGTTATAACCCAACGTATAAAATAAATATCAAACCTGATTGAATAAATGATTAAATAAATGAATAGGAGGGATTGAATAAATAAATAGGAGGGAAGAGAAAACTCACACAGAAGAATTTCAAATAATTTTTGTAGATACTCCATTCTTGAGGTGGAACATAACTCTCCACTCCTTAATTGTGGGCTGCACATAATGATTTCCTTCCAAAAGGTAGAGTAGGGAAAACAAACTGCAGTGTTGATTGGAGACAGCATCAGCAGTTACAACAATCACAAATCTTGTTGATGGTGTGTAATCTTGATAGGAGGTGATAAAAATGGTAGATTACCTGCCTGCTCTACTTCCCATTGACCCATACTTCTAGTCTAATCCTGAGGGGGAAAAGAAACGTAAACATTCAGTTAGTGGAGCTTCTTACAAAATACATGACAAGTGATCCTCAGACCTGTGAGAAGTCATCAAAAGCAAGGATAGTGGGAAACTGTCCTAGCTGACAGTAGCCTAGAGAGACATGAGAGTTAATGTAATATGTATTTTGGGTGGGAACAGCTAGATAATGGGTAAAAACTGGCAAAGGAAATGTAGATAAAATATGGATTTTAGTAACAATAATGATGTGTTACTTTGGTCATTGTAAAGTTTGTTTATTTTCAACTACTAAAAGAAAGAGCCCTTCTGTCTACTGGTTCACTACCCAAATGCCAGCAACAGCCAGGGCTGGGCCTGGCCAAAGCCAGGAGCCCAGAACTCCATCTGGGTTTCCCGTATAGGTTGCAGGGGCTCTCTTCAGCTTGCATTAACAGGATCAGAACTGGAGTAGCCAGAAGTTAAACTGGCACTCTGTTATAGGATGCAGGTGTCCCAAGCAGTGGTGAGCCTGTTGTACCAGTGTCTACCCAGGCTCAGTAATTTATAGACATAACATCCTAAATAACTTCAAAAACAGTATTCTAGTCCATTTGGGCACAGAGGCAAAGGCAGTTGGTTATTTGGGGAGATTTTCTGTGTTTGGAATATACAGCTGATATCTCTTTTTCGTGGCTAAATATATATCCTTTCTTCCTATTGGAATTTAAAATTATATTAAAAATAATTTGTGCCTTGTTTTGTAATAGCTAATACTTGATGTGATAGATGTGTTTTTCCAAATCTCTTTTTACAGATGATGATTCTGATACTGAGACAGCAAATGAATTGCCAAAATTCACAGATGGAATCAAAGCCAGAAACAGAAATCAGAACTACCTGGTTCCCAGTCCTGTACTTAGAATTCTAGACCACACTGGCTTTTCTACAGGTTAGCAAAACTAGTTAATAGCATTGGCATTGTGTAGATGAATGAAAAAAAAAAAAAAAAAACTGCAAACGGTAAATATCTTTTTGCCCAATTGTGTTTATCTAACAGATTTTACTTGGTAGTAGCAATATAGTAATGGGTTTGTTGTATTTCTTAGAAAAATCTGCTGATGTTGAAATTTGTGATGAAGAGTGTGATTCACCTGAATCTGTTAACCAGCAAACTCAGGAGGAGAGTCCTATAGAAGTTCACACTGCTGAAGATGTTCCAATTGCTGTAGAAGTACATGCAATTTCTGAGGATTATGATATAGAGACAGAAAACAATTCCTCGGAAAGTCTCCAAGACCAAACTGATGAGGAGCCACCGGCAAAACTTTGTAAAATTCTTGACAAGAGCCAAGCTTTGAATGTGACTGCCCAGCAGAAATGGCCTTTACTGAGAGCTAATAGCAGTGGCCTCTATAAATGTGAACTATGTGAGTTCAACAGCAAATATTTTTCTGATTTAAAGCAACATATGATCCTGAAGCATAAACGTACTGATTCAAATGTGTGTCGAGTATGCAAGGAAAGTTTCTCTACCAACATGCTTCTGATTGAGCATGCAAAATTGCATGAAGAGGACCCCTACATCTGTAAATACTGTGATTATAAGACAGTAATTTTTGAAAACCTCAGCCAACATATTGCGGACACCCACTTCAGTGATCACCTCTATTGGTGTGAGCAGTGTGATGTACAGTTCTCCTCAAGCAGTGAACTCTACCTGCATTTCCAGGAGCACAGCTGTGATGAGCAGTATTTGTGTCAGTTCTGTGAACATGAAACTAATGATCCTGAGGACTTGCATAGCCATGTGGTGAATGAGCATGCCTGTAAGCTAATAGAGTTGAGTGATAAGTATAACAATGGAGAACATGGACAATACAGCCTCCTAAGCAAAATTACCTTTGACAAATGTAAGAACTTCTTTGTATGTCAAGTGTGTGGTTTTCGGAGTAGACTTCATACAAATGTTAACAGGCACGTCGCTATTGAACATACTAAAATATTTCCTCATGTTTGTGATGACTGTGGAAAAGGGTTTTCAAGTATGCTAGAATATTGCAAGCATTTAAATTCACATTTATCTGAAGGAATTTATTTATGTCAGTATTGTGAATATTCAACAGGACAGATTGAAGATCTTAAAATTCATCTAGATTTCAAGCATTCTGCTGATTTGCCTCATAAATGTAGTGATTGCTTGATGAGGTTTGGAAATGAAAGGGATTTAATAAGTCACATTGCAGTTCATGAGACAACCTAATTTTTCTCTTTATTTTGATTTTCATAATGTTTTTGTAAAATAATAAATTGAACTTTTTTTTGGAGATGTTAAAATGGATGACTTTAAACGTGACAATGAGATTTGCCTTTAATAAGTTTTTAATTGCCCAGTTTTTTTGGCATTGCTAAATTAAATGCCAAATGTATAATTGTACCTTAAATATGGTATTTTCAATTGCATGTAGTTCATAGTTTTAACCGTTCTTGGTAATACCCATCCAGTTTCTTGCGCTCTGATTTTATGAATTAGAAAAAAACAGATGTATGGAAGAAACTAGTTACAGTTTTCCTTCCTTAACAATAGGTGCTATTAACTTTTAAACTCAAGACAAGCTCTGTTTTATGTGTATGAAATCATTGAATTATTGCACTGCCAGAACTGAAGTGCAACATAATATGTAATAAAGCCCACTGATAGTCCTATTCCCATCAGTAATTATCCCCTAGGCAATCAGTGCGCTCTGTGTGAATCTTTTAATAACACTAGCAGGCCAGTATTAGGGTAGGAAGAACAGTCTTTGTTTTTGGCTTGTTTTTTAAGCCCCTATCTATGTGTTGAATAATTTAAGACTGGGGTGAGGAGGAGATGGTAAGGGATTGGACAAAAAATTTAACCATTTCATAGCTAAGTCATAACACCTTTACATTTCATTTTCAGTTGCACAACTGTAAAGTCATGCCCAAACTTCTGATGTCAGATTATTGACTAAGAAGCCCACTGAATACGAATATAGTTAAATCTGAGAGTTAAGGAGTTACTGGCATGATAATGTATAAATTACTTCTGATAGTGTTAAACTAATGTTTAGCATCTATATTAGTTTCCTGGGGCTACCTAACAATTTACTGCTTACTGGATTGCTTAAATAGCAGAAATCTATTAATAATGTTATGGAGACCAGAAGTTCAAAATCAAGATATTGGTAGAGTTGCATCCTTCTGAAGGCTGTGGTGAGAGAGGATCTATACCTCTTAGAAGAACACTTGTCATACTAGGGCTCTTCCTAGTGACCTCATCTTAGCTTGATAGTGATCCTATCACCAGATATGGTTAGATTCTAAGGGATGGGACTTAACATCGATTTGGGGTGAGCACAATTCAACTGCAGTTAGTCACAGCATCTGAAATAGCAGTATCAAGAAGACATTTATATCATTGCCCTTGAATTTAACAAGCATTGCTGCTAACAATATTATTGTCCAGTTATTCAATATAGTTGAGAAGACCAGTTTATGACCAGTGGTTTTCCCACTTCACAAACCATGGGAATTGTCTCTGTTGTGAAAATCACAGCTGCAACAAGTATTGTCAAAACTTTTCACTTTTATCTGTCTTGTTTTATGTGTACACCTGTTCCTAGAAACCCAGACCTTCTAATTTTAACATTCCTGGTAGGGCTGTCTTACACAAACATTTCTCAGAGACTTGAAATTTTAAGTTTAGATTTAAGGGAGTCTTAAAAACCAACTGATCTAAACTCTTGGGTTTCTGCTTTTTGTAGAAACAGAAAATTGGATGGTCCTGAGACCAAGGGCATATAACCTGTTAGTGGAATTCAGGTTATTTGGCTCACAGCCCAGTCTTGTTGCCGTTACTCTATACGACATTAACCTTTGTTCCTGTGTGTTTTTCGTGACTCTGACCTAGTTATTCACCTGGTTTCTTGATAATTCTGTTGCTTATACTTATTGATACACATCCAGCTTCAGGAATTTAATTTTCAGGAAACATTAAGTAATACCCTTTTTTTTTTTTTTAGTTTGTATTTTACTGAGTTATGTTTCATCAGGTGTTCATAATTAGATCAGAGATTGTGATTAAACTGCTCAAGATGTAAATCAATTTTAGAACCATATAATTCTGTGCTTTTTGATGAATCTGCAACATACAGTCACATCATACTGACAGTTTGTCCCATAAAAACTTTGCCATTAATAATTTTTAGATAAGTCTGTTGATCATAAGTCATTGAAGTAGTTGTATGTAATTTTAGCTTAATGAGCTTCACTTGAAAAAGCTTCCTAAATTTTTTAGCTACTTCTGAGGTTTTTGTTTTTGTTTTGTCCCTTCAGAACCATTTCCACTGCATTCTTTTGTGATTTGAATCAATTCTGATTTGAGAATAATACTACCTGAACTTATGGTGATATTAACACTACAATAGAATTCTTGGTAGCAGTAAACTTGAGTGATGGTCATCATTGTTTTTCTCATTTTTTTTTTCATCTCCCCTTGCAATGAATTATTACTTTTGGAATTCCAAAGGATTTCCCTGTACTCTATAATTATTTTATTTATTTAAAAGGTAGAGTTACAGAGAGAGGTCTTCCATCCACTGGTTCACTCCCCAAATGGCCACAGTGTCTGGGGCTGGGCCAGGCTGAAGTCAGAAGCTTTTTCTGGGTCTCCCATGTGGGTGCAGGGACCCAAGCACTTGGGCCACCTCCCACTGTTTTCCTAGGCCGTTAGCAGGGAGCTGGATCAGAAATGGGGTGTCAGCATCACAGGTGGCAGCTTAACCTGTTATGCCACAATGCCGGCCCCTCTATAATTTTTTTTTTTTTAAGAGTTACCTATTTTGAAAGAGAGACAAGGAGATCCATCTTCTATTTGTTGGTTCACCCAACAGATGGCTGCAGTGGGCACTGCTGGGCGAGGCCGAAGCTAGGAACCAGGAGCTTATTCCAGGTCTCCCACATGTATGGTAGGAGCCCAAAAACTTGGGCATCTTCACAGCTTTTCTGGGGCCATTAACAGGGAGCAGTATTGGAAGTGGAGCAGCGGGGACACAAAGGAGTGCCCATATGAGATGCCAGTGTCACAGGTGGCAGCTTTACATGCCACACCACAATGCCTCTAATCTCCATAACTTTAAAGTATGCACTACTCAGAGCCCTCTTCCTACTTATAAAATTTTTGCCAACATTACCACTTTAAATCACCTTTCTTGGATTTCTCTGAATGTCTTCATATATATTTTTTTTAAGATTTATTTATTTATTTGACAGAGTTACAAAGAGAGAACAGAGGCAGAGAGAGAGAGGGGTCTTCCATCTGCTGGTTCACTCCCCAGATGGCCGCAACAGCCAGAGCTGCGCCGATCCAAAGCCAGGAGACAGGAGCTTCCTCCGGGTCTCCCACGTGGGTGCAGGGGCCCAAGGACTGGAGCCATCTTCTACTGCTTTCCCAGGCCATAGCAGAGAGCTGGATTGGAAGTGGAGCAGCCGGGTCTGGAACCGGCGCCCATATGGGATGCCAGCGGTTCAGGCCAGGGCGTTAACCCACTGCGCCACAGTGCCGGCCCCATATGTTAACCAAAATCTCCATTTCACTAAATTTATCACCTATGATCAGGTGATTGTTGAATTGTTACATGTATAGTATAAATAGGCATTTTTTTAAAAATTGACATTAAGGGCCGGCAATGTGGCATAGTGGTTAAAGCCGCCACCTGCAGTGCCGGCATCCCATATGGGCGCTGGTTCGAGTCCCGGATGCTCCACTTCTGAACCAGCTCTCTGCTATGGCCTGGGAAAGCAGTAAGAGATGACCCAAGTCCTAGGGTCCCTGCACCCACGTGGGAGACCCAGAAGAAGCTCCTGGCTCCTGGCTTTGATTCGGCGCAGCTCCGGCTTTTGCAGCTAATTGAGGAGTGAACCAGTAGATGGAAGACTCTCTCTCTCTCTCTTTCTGCCTCTCCTTCTCTTTGTAACTCTGACTTTCAAATAAATAAATCTTTAAAAAATAAAAATTGACATTCTTAATTTTTATATCTATTTATAAGACATTAAAGCTAATAAGCTCATTCCTGACACTTTTCCATTAATGTTATTTTCCTTGTTGTGTCCTAACTACATTTTGCAAGCTGTTTGTGTTTCCCAAACTACTGTAATTAACTTTAATGCCTAAAAAAAAAGCACTATATGTTACGTACATTTGAAAAAGCTAAAAAAAATGAAATGGCCAAATCCTCTTGGGAAGTAGATTGGCTTACCAAAAAGTCAATATTCATTAAGAATTAAAAATAAAGTCAACTGTTAATTCCAATGGAGAAGCAAATTTAGTCAGTTGAATTTACCCTACTGTTAACACAGTTTCATTTCTATAAATTAAAACTGAAATTTTGTAATATAAATTCCTATGCCTGTAACTTTTAACCTCACTTATGATGTTAAAGATAGGGTATCAAAAGAAATTTTTTAAGATTTATTTGAAGGGCCGGCACTGTGGTGCAGTGGGTTAACACCCTGGCCTGAAGCGCCAGCATCCCATATAGGCGCCGGTTCATGACCTGGCTGCTCCACTTCCAATCCAGCTCTCTGCTAATGGCCTGGAAAAGCAGTAGAAGATGGCACAAGTCCTTGGGCCCCTGCACCCACGTGGGAGACCCAGAAGAAGCTCCTGGCTCCTGGCTTTGGATCGGCACAGCTCCAGCCATTGCAGCTGATTCGGGCTGAACCAGCGGATGGAATACCTCTCTCTGTGTCTGCTTCTCTTCTCTCTGTGTAACTCTGCCTTTCAAATAAATAAATAAATCTTAAAAAAAGAGATTTATTTACTTGAAAGGCAGAGTTACAGAGAGAGAGGTAGAGAAAGTTCTTCCATCCAGTGGTTCACTCCCCAAATGGCAGAAACAGCCAGGCTGGGCCAAGCTGAAGCCAGGGCTTCTGGTTCTCTCAGGCGGGTGTAGGGGCTTACGCACTTTCACTGCTTTTCCAGGTGTATTAGCGGGGAGCCAGATCAGAAGTGGAGCAGCCAGGACTTGAACAGGTGCCCATATGGGATTCCAGCGTCACAGGCCACAGCTTAACCTGTTATGCCACAATTCTGGCCCCTTCATATTTTTTTTAAAGATTTATCTAATTTGAAGGTAATAATTAGAGAAAAGAAGAGACAGATCTATTTGCTGGTTCACTCAACAGATGGCTGCAGTGGCCAGCACTGGGCAAGGCCAAAACTGGGAGCCAGGAGCTTCTTCAGGGTCTCCCATGTGGATGGCAAGAGCCCAAAAACTTGGGCCATCTTGCCTGTTTCTCCCAAGCACATTAGCAGGGAAGCTGGATCAGAAGTGGAGCAGCTGGGACTTGAATCAGCATCTGAATGGGATCCAGAGTTGCAGGCAGCAGCTTAACCCACTAAGTCTCAATGCTGATGCCACAAGAAAGCTTTTATTAATGGCACTGAGTTTATAGATTTACATATTTTATGTATTAATTTAATTTTCCATAGATTAATTTTTTAAGATTTATTCATTTGAAAGGCAGAGTCACAGAGAGAAAGAAGGAGAAACAGAAGGAGAGATCTTTTATCCACTGGTTCAATCCCAAGCGGCTGCAATTGCCAGGGCTGGGCCAGGCTGAAGCCAGGAGCTAGGAGTTTCTTCCAGGCTCCCCCATGGATACAGAGGCCCAAGGACTTTGGCCATCTTCCTCTGTTTTCCCAGACACATTAGTAGGGAGCTGGATAGGAAGTGGAGCAGCTGGGACTCAAATTGGCACCTATATGGCATGTTGACACTCTAGATGGCAGCTTAACCCACTGCACCACAGCACCAGTCCCCATAAATTAGTATTTTAAGACACTATTCAAATCTAAGAGAAAAAGATGTGCATGTCTGTGGCTTAAAATATAAATTCCCAAAGTTAAAAGCAGTCACATGTCATTTTCATGTTTTTATGAAGCTGTATATTCAGTTTGAAAGTTTAGATGTGAAGAGTTTAAGAACCTTTCAAGCACTGTGGCATATTAGGTTAAGCCTCCACCAGTGGTGCCAGAATCCCTCATTGGCACCAGTTCAAGTCCTCACTGCTGCTCCGCTTCCAACACAGCTCCCTGCTAATGCACCTGGAAGGCAGTGGAAGATGGCCCAAATGCTTGAGCTCCTGCACCCATGTGGGAGACCTGGAAGAAGGTCCTGCAGCCATTTGGGGAGTGAACCAGCAAATGGAGGACTTCTCTCTCTAACTCTGCGTCTCAAATAAATAAATCTTTGTGAGGTTTTTTTATTATTATTATTATTTAAAGATTGTTTAGTTGAGAGGTAGGATTACAGAGAGAGAAAGGGAAAGACAGAGAAAGGTCCTCCATCGCTGGTTCACTCCCCTAATGGCCACAATGGCCGGAGCTGCCAGAGCTGGGCCTATCCGAAGCCAGGAGCCAGCAGCTTCTTCTGGGTCTCCCACGTGAGTGCAGAGGCTCAAGCACTTGAGACATCTTTCACTGCTTTCCCAGGCCATAAGCAGAGAGCTGGATCAGAAGAGGAGCAGCTAGAACATGAACTTGTGTCCACATGGGGTGCCAGAACTGCAGGTGGAGGCTTAGCCTACTATGCCATAGCGCCATCCCCAGTACATAAATATATTTTTTAAGAAAGAAGAACTCTTCAGAGTGTTTAGAATATACATACTGTTGATCTGAAAAGCAATTTTCTGGATGAATATTTGCCATATTACCAGTAACCAGAACTTCCTTTTCATTCTCTTTTTAGTAACATTGGAGTTAAACTGGTGACTACTGGAACCCAAAATGAACTTGTAAAAAGAAATTTTCTCATTCTAGAAACAACTTTCTCATTTGCAAAACAGGAATATTATATCCTAATCTAATTTAAGAGAAGTGATTACTTGGGACATTTTTAATTAATTCGGATGTTTTAATTAGTGTTATCACAACTTTTGAAAGTTTATTGTTTGTTTTTAGATAGGCAAATGAATCTTACCTGGATAATCTTTTATTTTTTCTTGTTAAAAATACAGAGTAACTTATTTCATGAAAAATGTAATGAAAAATACATACTTTTAATGAAAACTCAGAAGTTTTCTAGTTTTTTATATCTTAGGCAGATGGTGTCCACTATCGAAAAATATTGCAATTGAGGGGGCTGGCGCTGTGGAGCACTGGGTTAACACCCTGACCTGAAGCACCGGCATTCCATATGGGCACCAGTTTTAGTCCCGGCTACTCCTCTTCTGATCCAGTTCTCTTCTATGGTCTGGGAAAGCAGTAGAAGATGGCCCAAGTCCTTGGGCCCCTGCACCCACGTGGGAGACCTGGAAGAAGCTCCTGGCTCCTGGCTTTGGATCGGCACAGTTCCGGCTGTTGCGGCCATCTGGGGAATGAACCAACGGATGGAAGACCTCTCTCTCCCTCTGCCTCTCCTCTCTGTGTAACTCTGACTTTCAAATAAATAAATATTAAAAAAAAGAAAAATTTTGCAATTGAAACAATTGATAATTTTGGCTTTACTCCTCAGAGCAAAGCTGAGATCAGGAATTAGAATAATTTTCATCAAATGTATTTTCCAATTAATTTTTTTTTAATTTATTTAAAGTACAGAGAAAGGAAGGATACATGTCTTCCGTCTGTTGTTGAACTCACTAAATGCCTGCAACAGCAAGTGCTGGGCCAGGCTGAAGCCAGGAGCCAGAAACCGAATTCAGTCTCCCATATGAGTGTCAGGAACCCAAATACTTAAGCTATCATCACTGCCTCCCAGAGTGCACACTAGCAAGAAACTAGAATTGAAAGCAGAGTTGGGACTCAAACTCAAAATTCACTAACATAGGATGTGGCCTTCCCAAATTTGATCTTTACTGCTGCTCCAAGCACCCATACCCTATTTTCGAAGTTTTTGGTTAATTATCACTATCTTTGCAATTCTTCACCTTGTTTAGGTTTTCAGTAAGTATCCAGTTTTTTCCCAACCAACAAGGTGAGTTGCAATGGATTAAATGTTTGTGTCCTCCTAAAGGTCATTTTGAAATCCTGGTCTCCACTGAAATGGTATTAGGAGATTGGACCTTTGGAAAGTCAATAGGTCAAGAGGATGAAGCCCTCATGAATGGGATTAGTGCCCTTAGAAAAGAGACCCTAATGAACTATCTTATCCTTTTTCCATGCAATGGTATGAGAAGTCAGCCATTTGCAACCTGGAAGAGGGCCCTTAGGAGAACCCAACCATGCAGACACCCTGATCTCATACTTATAGCCTCCAAACCCGTAAGAAATTTCTGTTGTTTGTAAGCCACCAATCTATAGAACCATATTTTAGTAGCCTAAGCTAAAACACAATGTATATCCTTCCTTTAGTCTTCTCTCTATTCTCTAGACCTTTAAAATAAAGTAATTCCTTCATGTTATATAGCATACCACTTGCTTTTATGCTCTATAAATATTTTATGTATAAGTGCCTTAACAGTGGGTTGGGGCCTCCTGCTGTTTACCACAGGCTGAGTTCTTACACTGACTGTATAGAGGACTGTAAAGAGGAAGAAGAGCTGGCCCTCCCCATGTACACCTCAGCTAAGGCCTCGTCGTGCCTGGGCTGTATTCTGAGTGGGGGAACAAGGAGTTGAAAAAGATGAAAGAAAAAAAAAGTGGGTTGGCTAGGGTGAATTTTAAAATTTCACACGTGCCTATTTTAGATTTTAATCAGTACATCATGACAGATCTTCAATAATTGTTTTACATTTACAAAATTATGGCATTCCTGATGGCATTGATCCAATTCATTGGTGAGCAATGAAAATGCTGAAGTAGAAGGATCTAACCTTAAGTGAAATAGTGTTAAGTCTGGGTGGGTCCTCAATGATCTAGTGCATTTATAAAGTGCACACAGGACATATAAAATTTTTATATGGGATATAGTTTTTATTTCCATGGTTGTAAATTATATACTGTAAAATTCAACTAGCATGTCATGAGCATTTTAGTTTAGAATGAAACTGCTATGGATTGAACAGGATTTGGCTCCCTAAACTCATGCAGACATTTAAACAATGAAGTTTTATGTTAATGATGAATGGATTAGTTGGTTGTTGATAGATACTTGATTTAACTATGCCGTCTAAAGATAGGGCCTGTGGGAAGTGATTGGACTGGGTTGCATTGATAGGGTGGAGCCTTGATCCAATCATGATAACATAGGGAGAGGCTGCAGAGGGTATGTGAAGAATATGTTGGGCTTCCTGGTTCACTATGTGATCACCCTTCTGTCATCCTCTGGCCTCATCAGATGCCAAATAGCTTCTAGATGGAAAATAATGGCCCCAGTGCCATGATGCAGCAGGTAAAGCTGCTGAGTGCAGTGCCTGCATCCCATATGGGTGCCAGTTCGAGTCCCAGCTGCTCCACTTCCAATCTGGCTCTCTGCTATGGCCTGGGAAAGCAATGGAAGATGGCCTAAGTCTTTGGGCTCCTGCATCTTGTGGGAAACCCAGAAGAAACTCCTGGTTCCTGGCTTCAGATAGTTGCAGCTCCGGCTATTGCGGCCATCTGGGGAAAGAACCAGTGGATGGAAGACCTCTCTCTCTCTCTCTCTCTCTCTCTCTGCCTCTGCCTCTCTGTGACTCTGAAACTCTGCCTTTCAAATATATAAATACATCTTTAAAAAAAAAAAAAAGTGGAGCAGCTGTGCTTGAACCAGTGCCCATATGGGAGACCAATGTTTCAGGAGGTAGCTTTATTGCTACCCAACAACGCTGACCCCCACCCACTTAATTTTCACAAGTTACAATATAGGTATTATTAGTATTTGTGTTTTTTTAATATTTATTTTACTTGAAAGTCACAGTTTCACATAGAGAGAAGGAGAGGCAGAGGGAGAAAAAGAGAGGTTCTTCCATCCACTGGTTCACTCCACAATTGGCTGCAACAGCCAGAGCTGCACCAATCCAAAGCCAGGAGCCAGGAGCTTCTTCTGGGTCTCCCACACGGGTGCAGGGGCCCAAGCACTTGGGCCATCTTCTACTGCTTTCCCAGGCCGTAGCAGAGAGCCGGATGGGAAATGGAGCAGCCAGGACTCGAACCGGCACCCATATGGGATGCCGGCACTGCAGGTGGTGGCCTTAACCACTACACCACAGTGCTGGTCCCCAGTATTCGATTTTATAGATGATCCTGAGGCAAAACAGATGGAGTGGCTTCATCTGGGAAAAACATGACACTTGGAAGCTCTGGAAAGAAATCCCTAGGACAGGGGGCTATTGAGGCACAGAAGGTCAAGCCACTGCCTGCAACTTTGGCATCTCATGAGTGCCAGTCAAGTTACAGCTGCTACACTTCTGATCCAAATCCAGCTCCTTGCCAATGTACCTAGGAAAGCAGTGGAAGATGGCCTGAGTCCTTGGGCCCCTGCCACTCAAATGGATGGAGCTCCAGGCTCCTGGCTTTGGCCTGGCCCAGCTCTGGTCATTGCAGCCATTTGGGGAGTGAAGCAGTGGATGGAAGATCTCTCTTTCTCTCCCTTCCTCTTTACAACTCTGCCTCTCAAATAAATAAATAAATAAAAGTAAAAATCTTTTAATATCTACTTTTTAAAGATTATTTATTTTAAAAAAAGAGGCAGAGGCAGACACAGCGAGAGAGCAAGAGTGTGTATATGTGTGAGAGAGTGGTCTTCCATCTGCTGGTTCACTCCCCAAATGGCCACAATTGCTGGTGGTGGGCTGATCCGAAGCCAGGAGCTTCTTTGGGGTCTCCTATTTGGGTACAGGGGCCCAAAGACTTGGACTATCTTCTGCAGTTTTCCCAGGCCATAGCAGAGAGCTGGATCGGAAGTGCAGTAGCCAGGACTCAGACTAGCGCCCATATGGGATGCTGGTACTGCAGGCGGCAGCTTTACTAGTCCCAAATCTCTTAATATTAAAAGAGAGGGAGGGGGAGAGAGAGAAAAGACATCCCAGAATATTTTCTTGAGCCTTGAATAGCAGCAGCACTTTGATAGGGTTGTGAGAAACAGTCTGGGGTTGTGATGCTGACCCCAGATTTGCAGTTTAAGGGTGTAAGGTGTCTGGCGCATAACAGATCTTCCCAGGCAGACGAATCAATTTTTTTTTTATTTTTTTTTTTTATTTTTGACAGGCAGAGTGGACAGTGAGAGAGAGAGACAGAGAGAGAAAGGTCTTCCTTTGCCGTTGGTTCACCCTCCAATGGCCGCCGCTGCAGCCGGCGCACCGCGCTGATCCGATGGCAGGAACCAGGATCCAGGTGCTTTTCCTGGTCTCCCATGGGGTGCAGGGCCCAAGCACCTGGGCCATCCTCCACTGCACTCCCTGGCCATAGCAGAGAGCTGGCCTGGAAGAGGGGCAACTGGGACAGAATCCGGCGCCCCGACCGGGACTAGAACCCGGTGTGCCGGCGCCGCAAGGTGGAGGATTAGCCTATTGAGCCACGGCGCCGGCTCAGACGAATCAATTAATTCACAGGCTTTTATTAGGATTCCGCTCCCGGGCAGGGTTCCCCGGTCCCAACAGAGCAACAGAGCGGGGGCCGGGGAAGTCGTGCATCAGATATTGGGAGAGCTTCTTTTATAGATTCAGGGCATGGGAGTTAAAGGTTGAGGCGGGTCTGATCCTCATGGTTGACCTTTAGGTACCCGCAGGGACCCTGACAAGGACTTTTCTTCCCCGGAAGTACAGGTAGGGACTTCTCCATTCCTGGAAGTACAGGCCTTCCTCCTTGCGGATCCCAAAGCTACCAAAGGGCAGCTTAACTACAAAGTTTAAGGATAGTAGCCAGGGCCAGCACTGTGGCACAGCAGGTAAAGCAGTTGCCTGCAGTGCTGGCATCCCATATGGGAGCAGGTTCAAGTTCCAGCTGCTCCAATTTCAATCCAGCTCTCTGCTATGGCCTGGGAAAGCTGCAGAAGATGGCCCATGCCTTTGGCCTTCTGCACCCATGTGGGAGATATGGAAGGAGCTCCTGGCTCCTGGCTTCAGCTCGGCCCAGTCCCGGTTGTTGCTGCCATTTGTGGAGTTAACCAGCGGATGGAGGAGCTCTCTGTCTCTCCCTTTCTCTCTCTGTAGCTGTGCCTTTCAAATAAATAAATTTAAATAAAATAAAAAATAAAAACAGTAGCCAAGGACACACCAAGTTTCAGGTCTGACGTGTAAAGTAATTACACACATACAGGGTGAGAGGTACCCCAGAGAGGCAATCACACAAACACAGATGTCCCTTCTGTCTCACGACGTCCTAACCCTACCTCACTCCACCTCCTTCTCCCTAAGGCAGCCATGACAGTCAGCTACGCCTAAGATGGACAGAGCTTTAGGGAACTTCGAAGTGAGAAGGGAGGAGGAAAGGAAGTTGCAGGGTGGAACGAACCACTATCCTGCCAAGAGCGTCCCTGCCCATAACAAGTTTTGCCTCTGCCCTCAAGAGAAATGGCGCCGGCATAGACGCGTTTCCGTTCACGGAACCAAACAGAATAGGAGAGGACCAGGGACCGGAAGTGACCGCCCTTTTGCCACTCCTCCTGCCTCCAGTTAGCTTATATCCTCTTTGGGGAGGATGAGGCAACCTGAGAGCTTGGATCGAGCTGTGGTTGCTGAGTGACAGTCGGAGTTGGGACCGTGTGAGTGTCAGCTGCTTCGACCGCTGGCGGGTTCGCGACTCTCGGGGTGACCTTCGAGCGGCCGGGGACAGGGGGCGGGGAGCCGTGAGCGGAGCGCTCTGTGACGAGACGCTGCCGCCGCCGTCCTGCTGGAAGGGAGCGAGCGAACCGGATGGCCAGCGGGGCCGGCGGCCGGCTCAGGCCCGCGGAGCCCACGATGCTGGAGCCCGGGGGTGGTGGTGAGGGCGGCGGGCCGGGCCGGGCCGGCGCGCGTGGGGCGGCGGCGGGGTCTGGCCCCGAACCTTGCGGGCGAGGCTCCCGCGGCCGTGTGTATGGCGTGGAAGGCCTCTGCCCAAGGTAGGTGTTCACACCGGCCGAACCGGGTCGTTGCCCACACCCTGCTTAGCCCACGCTTATCCCTTCGCGCCGTCCTCTCTTGACCCTCTTGGCAAGATCTGCCTTTTTCATGAGCCACATTCCACACGGACTAGGATTAGACTGGGGCGTAATGGTTTGTCCTTGGTGTGTGTTTTTCTGAGAAGCGGCCAGGGGCAGAAAAACTTCAACATTCACCCAAGTTTTTGGTTCTGCGGCCGGAAGCGTAAGCCTTGTCTCCGGCTTTGTTGTGATGAAAATGTCTTTCCAAACGTTAGTTTTACTTTGTGATTTTGGATTCTGGGTCTTTCCTCTGCATATCCCTTTCCACCCTCACAGAGCTCCAGGTTGAGAAACTTAGTTATTGTTTGCGAACTTTGCTTCTTGGTAGCTCAGTTCCCTGAAGTACTTAAAACTCACTGGGAGTCACAACTTCAACCACAATTAGTTTCATATTCACCAGAGGGAAATAAAGTAGAAACTTGGGCTAACAAATTTCGTTTATTTTAGTGAAGTGGCTTTGAATAGTAGTCTTTAATTGCCCGACTAAAACATTTCTCCCCGAAAAACAACTACCTAAATATATTTTGGCAGTTTAATTGCCTAATTTATTCCATTTGGGAGGTAATGACCTAGACGGTGTTAATCATTTACATGTAATTATCACTCTGTAATTTGTGCTTTTTTAACTTTATGTTTCTCCCTTTAGGAGCATAATGGCAGAAACTGCATCTCCACTGAAGCATTTTGTGCTAGCTAAGAAGGCAATCACTACAATCTTCGACCAGTTACTGGAGTTTGTTACTGAAGGGTCACGTTTTGTTGAAGGTTAGTTCTTAAGTTCTTAAAATGACTACTAGTGAAAATACATAAAGGTACTTTATTCTTTGAACTGTAGCTATTGGGTGCACACACATATAGGGCACTATGGTGAACAGTATGAGGGATACCAGAATGAGGAAAACCCATTTCTGTCCTACAAGAGACGAAGATTAAATGTTATTAATCACAACTAAGAAATAAATGCTTCTAAATAAAGTACTGTTTTAGCATTTTATTAGTAATTCGTTTACTCATGTCATCAGTAAACAGATTGTAATCATACTCACTTGAAAGATGAAAAAAACCAGGATGAGGAAAAAGTAAAGCAGGTTACCCAAGATTATACAACTAGAAAATGCTCAGATGAAAAACTCAGGCAGCCTGCGGTTAGCCATTATATTTGTCTCTCCAGCTTAGCTAAGCCAAGACCTCAGATCTATCTTTCAAGTAAGGCTGAGTTGCAGAAGGAAAAGGGCAAAAAGGAATTTTCATAAATTGAGTGTAACTGTTGAAACAGTTGAAATAGCAACAATGGGCAACGGTGGAGAGGAATGTCTTCCTAGGAAATGTTATTTTAGTTTTTTTTTTTTTTTTTTTAGATTTATTTTATTTGAAAGAGTGACAGAGAGGTGCCCATATGTGTCTGGCATTGCAGGCGATGGCTTAACCTGCTGTGCCACAATACTTTCCCTGTAGATAACTCTTGAAATTGTGTGTCCAGCAAGTATACAATGAAAAGGGAAGGATTCAGGAAAATTCTCAAGTGACAATGGGGAAATATTTGGTAGGTTGGTAGAAAACAACTTTTTTTTTTAAAAAATTATTTATATATTTGAAAGGCAGAATGACAGAGTGAGATCTTCCATTTGCTGGTTCACTCCCCAAATGGTCACAATAGCTGGGACTGGACTATATACAGGTCAGGCTGCTGAAATGTCTCCTGCGTTTCCCGTGTGGGTGCCAGGGGCCCAAGTACTTGGCCCATCCGCTGCTGCTTTCCCAGGCACATTAGTCCATAAGTTGGATCAGAAGTGTAACAGCTGGGGCTTGAACTAGTTCCTAACCCACTGTGCCACATTGCTCAGAATCAAACTTTTGTTTCCTTGTTCTTCCTAACCCTTCTATTGCTAGATTTGAATTCCTGTAAAGCTGGGATTTGCCTGGTTGTGTCCCTAGCACCAAACTTGACACAATTCCAGATTTTGTTGCTGAATGAGAAAGAAAGTACTGGTAGAATTTTTGAGTTTCTACTTTGGAAAGAATTTGAACTAACACATAACATTTACAAAATTTTGTTAAAAAAAATTGATGGGGATGCAGCACTGTTGCATAGTGGGTAAAGCCACTGCCTGTTCCTGTTCTGGCTGCTCCACTTCCGATCCAGCAACTTGCTAATATGCCTGGGAAAGCAGCAGAAGGTGGCCCAAGTGCTTGGGCCCCTGCACCCATGTGGGAGACCTGGAAGAAGCTCCGGGCTTCAGACTGGTCCAGCTTGGCCGTTGCCAAGTGGAGTGAACCAGCTGATGGAAGATTTCTCTTTGTCTCTTCCTCTCTTTCTCTGTAACTCTGCCTTTCAAGTAAAATTAATCTTTAAAAAAAATTGGTAGGAAATTAAGATGAAGTTAAATGTAATATCTTCTGTGTATTAAATAAGCACTGTGCTAGGAGTTAGTGAAATGGCAAATTTGATTTTACTGGTTCTAAAACATCAGAAAAATGTGAAAGAGACAAAGCAGATAAGAAGAATATCGAAGAGCAAAAATAAAATGAAAAACAAAAGTGAGTAATGACTTTCAAGACAAGTTTCTCCATTATTCACCAAATTGTTGGTAACATATTAATGTACTAGAAAAAATGTAAAATGAGCCGGGGGCTTCCTCTGGGTCTCCCATGTGGATACAAGGGCCCAAGCAGTGGGGCTGTCTTCCAGTGCTTTCCCTGGCCATAAGCAGAGAGCTGGATTGGAAATGGAGCAGCCAGCACACAGACTGGCACCCATATGGGATGCCAGCACCATAGGCAGAGGCTTAACCTGCTAGCCACAATGCAGGGCCCAAATTTTAAGTGGCAGTGTTTGTCTCTAATTAGGGCCATTGAGATAGCCAATGAACCTCTACCCCTTTACTTTCAAAAGAAGCGATAAGCTGAAGGGCATTTGCTATAGAGGCTGCTTGCTTGAGACATATAAGATGCCTAGTTCTAGTCTAGGCTCTGCTCCCAATTCCAACTTCCTGTTAAGGTGTACTCTGGGAGGCAGCAGGTGAGGTCTCAAGTAGTTGAGTCCCTGCCACCCACATGGGAAACCCTAGATTGAGTTTCCAGCTCCTGGCTTTGGCCTGACCCAGCCTTGGATGTTGCAGGTATTTGGAGAATGTACCTGTGAAAGAGAACTCTCTCTACCTTTCAAATAAATGTTAAATAAACAAAAGGAGTGATAAGAAAGTGAATGCCCGATTATCTTCTGTTGCTGAAATATAAACAAAACTGAAAGATTCTTCCACTTTTTAAGTTTGGACTCTTTAAGCTACTTCTGTTTTTGGAGCTTGGGGCTAGAGTGGGTGGTTATCCTAAGCCTAACAGGAGAAGGATACAACCATAATTCTCTTATTTTCTGTTAAATGTGCTATTTCTTTCCAGTGCTGTGGGAAGCAGACATGTGATAAAAGTAGTAAGGTCTTTTCCTAGCTTGGAGATCTTGAACCATATCTTAATTCTAAGGGGCTGCTATTAAAATTCCACAGTATCAAGCAGCCAGTTTCTTAGCATGTGGGCCAGGGTGGAACAATAATAGCTGGATATTAGGTTCTTATTTCCTTTTGTCATAAAAGCATTTTTTGTCTCAGGTGGAAAGTTTGTATTTTTTTAGAAGGTGATAAATAAATTTCCTTTTGAGGTGGGTATTTGGTACAGTTAAGATATTGCTGGGGACCCAACTCTTCTGTACCTGATCCAGTTTCCTGCTAATCTGCACCGTGGGAGGCCATAGGTGATGACTCAAGTAGTTGGGTTCCTGTCACCCATGTGTCAGACCTGGATTCAGTTCTGGGTTCCTGGCTCAGCTCTGGCTAATGTGGGCCTTTGGGGAATTAGCCAACAGATGGAAGATTGTTTTCGTGTCTCTGTCTCTTTGCCTTTCAAATAAAATGAAAATAAATTGTTTAAAGATTCATTTATTTATTTGAAAGTCAGAGTTACACAGAGAGAGAAGGAGAGGTAGAGTTAGAGAGAGAGAGATCTTCCATCCACATGTTCACATTCCAGTTGGCTGCAACAGCCAGAGCTGCACCTATACGAAGCCAGGAATTTCTCCTAGTCTCTCACATGAGTACAGGGGCCCAAGGACTTGAGACATCTTCTGCTTTCCCAGGGCATAGTAGAGAGCTGGATCAGAAGTTTAACAACCAGGACTCCAACTGTCTTCTCATAAGGGATGCCGGCACTGCAAGTGGCAGCTTTACCCACTACACCACAGCGCCAGCCCCAAAAATAATTTTTTAAAGTGTTGAGTAACACTAGCTTGAAAAAATAAATTCTTTTTTGACTAGGGCCTTAAAATTTTCAGTATTTTTGAAATTCTTCAGGGTGGGATTTTTATGAATCACTGCCATAGGGCATTTATGTTTTACCAAATATTCAGATGCTATGGGTGTATTTTTTTCCTAAAAATTTATTAAATTATTTGAAGTGGAGAGGGTAAGAGAAAAAGAGATCTCTGGTATCTAATTTATTCCCCAAATGGCCTCAATATCTGGGGCTGGTCCAGGCTGAAGCCAGGAGTCCAGAGATCCATTCAGGTCTCCCACGTCAGTGATAGGGACCTAAGCACTTCGACCATCTGCTGCTACTTTCCCAGGCACATTAGCAGGGAGCTGGATCTGAAGCAGAGCAGTCAGGACTCAAACTGGTGCTCCATATGGGATGCCAGCATTGCAGGCAGCAGCTTAGTTTGCTGCACCATAATGCCGGCTCTGTTGTGGGCATTTTAATTTTTATTTCATTTTTTAAGAAGGTTTATACTTTTGTATTTTTTTTGACAGGCAGAGTTAGAGAGAGAGAGACAGAAAGAAAGGTCTTCCTTCCATTGGTTCACCCCCAAAACGGCCGCTATGGCCGGCGCACTGTGCCAATCTGAAGCCAGGAGCCAGGTGCTTCCTCCTGGTCTCTCATGCGAGTGCAGGGCCCAAACACTTGGGCCATCCCCGACTGCCTTCCTGGGCCACAGCAGAGAGCTAGACTGGAAGAGGAGCAGAATCCGGCGCCCCAACCGGGACTAGAACCTGGGGTGCCGGCGCTGCAGGTGGAGGATTAGCCAAGTGAGCTGTGGTGCTGGCCTATACTTATGTATTTTAAATATTATTTGACAATTACAGAGGGAGAGATCTTCCATCTACTGGTTCATTCCTCCAAATGGCTGCAATAGTGAGAGCTAGGTGAGGCTGAAGGCAGCAGCCAGGATCTTCATTCTGGTGTCATACATGAGTTGCAGGGGCCCAAATGTTTGAGCCATCTTCTGCTTTCTTCCCAGGTGCATTAATAGGAAGCTAGATCCAAAACAGAGTAACGGAGACTTGAATCAGGACTCCCATACGGAATGCCAGTGTAACAAGTGGTGGCTTAACCTGCAGTGCTATAGTGCCAGTCCCTGTCATTTTTATTTTAGAACAAAGGCAATATATACAATCTTAAATATCTTGTAATTAACTTATTATAAATTGATACCACTTTTTCTAATACCATTTCAATTTTTCAGCAACATATAAGAATCCAGAACTTGATCGAATAGCCGCTGAGGATGATCTGGTTGAAATACAGAGTTACAAAAACAAGCTTTCCATCATTGGTGAGGTGCTATCCCGGAGACACATGAAAGTGGCATTTTTTGGCAGGTAATCCTGTATTATTTCTTCTAAGATTAGTTTTCAGAAGTCAGTGTTTCTTCATCATATCCCCAGCTGTGTGTCTGATGTTTCAGCAATTTATATTCTTCCCTTTTCCTTCCATAACAGTTTCTACCTGTGTTGGATATTAAAGTTGGTAGTATATAAAATATTTTGTTTATTTTAGCTCCTGGGTTTAAGTGAAGTTTTGTGAAGGTCACCATATATTTTTTTAAAATTTTAAAGCAACATTTTTATTTTATTCTCACTGTTACTATACTAAATCAACTGCAGGGAAACCTATGTGAGTTTGCTGTTAATTTGTACATGGGAAGTCCCACAGTGGAAGTGTCCCTTTGTTTCCAGATGTAGAATTTCAAAGACATGCCAGCCTCTGTGCTTTCAGATTGCTCAGATTTTCTCCTACAAAGTTTCACCTTTTGAGAATTTACTTCTAAGAATTGGCTCTTGGCTAGTTATAAGAATAGAAATATAGGTAATTGATAAACATAATTTGTGAATTTTTAAAGTTTACACTGAGTACTAGTTATGCCTCCTGGAAGAATTCTGAATCTATATGTTGAGGTAGGATGTGCCATATGTCCGTGTTAACTGTCCAGAATGATAGAATGATCTGTGCCAGTCTACTCATTCTTTTAACCATCATTTGCTAACTACATGTGTGCTATATGGTCTGTTAAATACTAGAGATATAAACACAAATGACTGGGCCTGTAGTTGGTGACTCAAATATCCTGTGCTGTATACCAACAGAGTCATTTACTAAACTAAACTCATGGCCCTTCTAAGCTGTTTCCCATCTTAGAGCTTTTGCACTTGCAGTTTCTAAACCTTAGAATTTTTTTTTTCTTTAAGATTTATTTATTTGAAAGGCAGAATGTCAGAGACAGAGAGGTCTTCCATCCACTGGTTCACTCCCCAGATGACCGCAACAGCCAGAGCTTCTTTCCCAGTTTCCCATATAGGTACAGGGGCCCAAGGACTTGGACAGTTTTCTACTGCTTCCACAAGCCATAGCAGAGAGCTGGATCAGAAGTGGAGCAGCTGGGACTGGAACTGGCACGCATATGGGATGCTGGCACTGCAGGCAGTGGTTCTACTCACTACACCACATTGCTGGCCCCCTCAGAATTCTTTTTGCCTTGTCTGGCTCCTTCTCACTCTTCAGATTTTCTCCTTAATGTTACTACCTCAACAGTAGTCGCTGACCACTATCTAAAGTATTCCTTCTCAGTTATTCTCTCTTAAAGCACAGTTTGTGTCCTTCAAAACTTTTCACAGAACTATTACACTGTTTGTTTTCATTGTCTGCTTCTTTCATTTGACTATTCTAGAGCCATTCATAGAGCCTGAAGAGCCTCCACCTCAAATTAGGGTGGAGTAGGAGTAGAAAGAGGCCTCCTGGAGAGCTGATGGCTCAGCTGCCCCACCTGAGAAGGAGAAATAGCTGTGGAAGGCCCCTTCCCCATCCTACAGTGGCTTGACTTAACTCTGCATTCTCTACATTGGTGTAAAACCAATATATATTTATCAGAAATTATACCTCAAATTCTGAATTTAGGTCTTTGCTTTGCTAGCAGTCTGTGATACTGTACTCCCGTGCAGTGGCAGTGAGCTGCAGCTCCCAATCAGCTGTGTGATCACAGGGTTGAACAGCTGGTACTCAACAGTGTTGCTAACCTGTGATGTTGGTAGGACAGGTGGATTAAATATATTTTCAATTTAGGATGGCTTTCTCAGGATTTAATTCCATCTTGAATTGAGAGGCATCCTGTATTAGTTTTGGTTGTGAAAAAGATCCAAAAGCCTATTCCTTGCAAAGAGCCACAAATAGAAAGGGAAAGACCATGAGGTGTTTGTAGAACTGTAATTGATGACAGGAGCCAGATTTTGAGGGACCCTGTTTATCATGGAAGGAATTCTGCATTCTTTTATTTTGAAAAATAATGATGAAAGGATTGTGTGTTACAATTATGACCATAAATACTAGGGGATTTTTTAAAAGATTTGTTTATTTGAAAGAGGGAGGGCCAGGGCCAGCCTTGTGGCTTAGTGGATTAAACCACTGCCTATGCTCTCAGCATCCCATATAGGTCCCATTTCATATCCCAGGTGCTCCACATCTGATCCAGCTCCCTGCTAATGGCCTGGGAAAACAGTGGAAGATGGCCCGAGTGCTTGGGCCCTTGCACCCATGTAGGAGACTCAGATGAAGCTCTTGGGGCCTGGCCCCACCCCAGCTGTTGTTTGGGGAGTGAACCAGCAGATGGAAGCTCTCTCTCTAACTCTGTTTTTCAAATAAATAAATAAATAAATAAATAAAAACAAGGGCAGAGAGAGAGACCTTCAGTCCCTTGGCTCGCTCCTCAATTGCACACACACTTGATCACTTGATCTTAGCCAAAAGGCCAAGAAGCTATTCACTCCTCAGTTGGATACAGCAGCCAGGACTGCGCCAGGCCAAAGCCAGGATCCTGGAACTCCATCCTTATCTCCCACATGGATGGCAGGGGCCCAGTCATTTGGGCCATAATCGGCTGCTTTCTTAGCCTCATTAATGGAAAGCTGGATGGGAGGTGTAGCTAGGACCAGTCCTCTGATATGGGATGTTGGCATAGGAAGCTCTGGCTTAACCCACTGGGCCACCACACCTGTCCCTGGGGTAGGATGGATTGAATTAGAACACGAGGTAGGAAACAATTGCATTACTGTAGGCAAGAAATTTTTTAAGAGCTTAGCTTATGCACTTGGAGAAGAGGAGTTAATAAAAAAGAGTATGTTATGCTGGCCTGATAATTATCTCAGGAAGATAAGAATCAACATTCCTTGGCTGTTGACTGAGAGCCTTTCATTGCCATGGGTTTGTGGAAGATAAGTAAAGAGTTTGGTTTTTGATGATTTAGGTGTGCATCTGTGATATCCATTAGGCATTAGAGTAGAATTATCAAAAGGGCAGTTGGGTATGTGAAACTGGAACTAAGGAGAATTCTGAAAATTTAGTCATCATTGACTTGTGTTGGTTATTGAGATAATAGGAGCTGATGAGATGATTCAAGGAGAGGCTATATGAATGAAAAAAGAATAACAAGACTGGAAAGAGGAAGAGGGAACTGTCTATGGAATATAGATGCCAGATAGATAAAAGGAAAATTATGAAGCATTGGTATTGTGAAAAAAGAAATCCTTATTCCTTTTCCTGTCACAGAGTGCCTAAAACCCTTGGAATTTCTTAAGTTATAGGAGTATTTTTTGTTACTTGTCTTTTTTTTTTTTTTTTTTGAAACATTTATTTATTTATTTATTTGGTAGAGTCACAGAGAGAAATATCTTCCATCCACTGGTTCACTCCCTAAGTGTCCGCAATGGTCAGAGCTGGGCCGATCTGAAGCCAGGAGCCAGGAGCTTCTTCCGGGTCTTCCATGTGGGTGCATGGACCTAAGGACTTGGGCCATCTTCTACTGCTTTCCAGAGCCATAGCAGAGAGCAGGATCAGAAGTGGAGCAGCCGGGACTTGAACTGGCATCCATATGGGTTGCCGGCACTGCAGGCAGCAGCTTCACCCTCTACACTACAGCTCCTGCCCCTTATGATTAGATTTATTTATTTGAAAGGTACAATGACAAAGAGAAAAAAAGAGATCTTCCTTCTACTGGTTCATTACTGGTTCATTGCTCAGATGACCTCCATAGCTGGCGCTGGGTCAGGAGCCTGAACTTTGTCCTGATCTCCCATGTGGGTGATAGGGCCCAAGCAGCTGGACCATCTTCCATTGCTTTCCCAGGCATATTAAAGAGCTGGATTGGAAGCCAAGCAGCTACCAATCCTTTTGTTAAAATCTGAGTTTATGGCCGGCGCCGTGGCTCAATAGGCTAATCCTCCACCTTGCGGCGCCGGCACACCGGGTTCTAGTCCCGGTCGGGGCGCCGGATTCTGTCCCGGTTGCCCCTCTTCCAGGCCAGCTCTCTGCTATGGCCAGGGAGTGCAGTGGAGGATGGCCCAGGTGCTTGGGCCCTGCACCCCATGGGAGACCAGGAAAAGCACCTGGATCCTGGCTCCTGCCATCGGATCAGCGCGGTGCGCCGGCTGCAGCGGCGGCCATTGGAGGGTGAACCAACGGCAAAAGGAAGACATTTCTCTCTCTGTCTCTCTCTCTCACTGTCCACTCTGCCTGTCAAAAAATAAAAAAAAAAAAAAAAAAAAAAAATCTGAGTTTATGCTAATCATTTGACTTAGAGTGGGTACTTGATGGCCTCAGGACAGAGCCACTGAACAGAAAGATGAAGTGATAAGAGGGTTGGAACTTTGAGGTTGTGAGCCCCACCTACCAACTTCCAGGAAGCAGGGTGGGGAAAGATAGAGGTAAAGCCCTGTATAAACTCTTGAACATCAAGACTGATGTACTTCCAGTTGCTAACCAAGAGGAAGTGCTAGGAGGGTAGTGTGGGAGAGAGAACGCAGAATGCTTAGGTACATCCCACCCTATTATTTTCTTTTTATCTCTTCATCTGTCCTTTCAACATCTTTATAATATCCTTTATAAGAAACCAGTAAATTTAAGTAAAATGTTTTTCTGAATTCTGTGAGCCATTTTAGCAAATTACTGGACTCAAGGAAGAGGATTTGTGGGAACCCCAATTTCTACTGGTTGGTCAGAAGCACAGATCACAATCTAAACTTAAAGTTGGAGAGCCTTGTGGGACTAAGCCCAAGGCTTATGGTATCTAACACTATCTCCAAGTGTTATCAGAAATGAATTGACAGGCCCATTGGTGTGGGTTAAGCCTCCACCTGTGACACCAGTATCCCATATGGATGCTGGTTCAAGTGTAGCTCCTTACTAATGTGCTAAAGTAGCAGCAGATGGCCCATATGCTTGGGTCCCTGCCACCTATGTGGGAGACCCAGAAGAAACTACTGGCTTCTGGCTTCAGCCTTGCCCAACCCTGGTGGTTGCGGCCATTTGGGATTAAACCATTGGATGGAAGATCTCTGTCTCCCTTTCTTTTTCTTTCTTTCTTTCTTTCTTTTTTTTTTTTATTATTAAAGATTTATTTATTTATTTGAAAAGCAGACTTAGAGGTCTTCCATCCTCTGGTTCATTCTCCAGATGGCCACATGGCAGGAGCTGTGCTGATCCACAGCTAAGAATCAGGAGATTCTTCCAGGTCTCGCACGTGGATGCAAGGGCCCAAGAACTTGGGCCATCTTCCATTGCTTCCCTAGGCCATAGCAGAGAACTGGATCGGAAGTGGAGCAGCTGGGACTTGAACAGGTGCCCATGTGGGATGCTGGCACTTTACCCGCTAAGCCATAGTGCCAGCCCCTCTGTCTCCCTATCTCTCTGTAAATATACCTTTCAAATAAATAATTGAAAGAAAAAATAGAAATCAATTATAGGATACCAGTAGATGTCTGCTGAAGAATTGCTTGGTGTGTGTGGGGAAAATACAGAAGTATTTTGTGTTGATTATGAGTAGAATAGAAAGGTTGTTGGTTTTTTGAAAATGTTTTGGAAAGGCAGAGTGTCTAAAATTTTAGTATTATCACTCAGCATCTCTCTTTTAGTCTTTAGAGTCATCTGTAGATTCACCTGAGGTATCTGCATCATTAGTGGACTCCCCAGATAATTCTGATACAGGGTAGGGAGACTGAAGCCACTCTAGAGGATCAAGACTGCTACAGCAGGCTTCTCTCCAAGGACTGGAAGGATTAATTTTAAGGGAGCTCATAGGTGTCTTTAAAGACGTCATAATGGCAATGAAAGTCAATGTTGAGATGATTAAGGCAAGATGGCTCCCTGGGAAAAGGTGAGTCACATACCATAAAGATAAGATGCTGTGTTTGCAAAGAAGCAAAAGGCTTACTATGATTGTATAACAAATGATCCAGAACTTAGCAACTTAAAAACAGCCATTTCATGATGGTCACTGATTCTGTGAGTCAAAAATTCAGACGGTGTATATCAGGGATGTCTTGTTTTTACTCCAAGATATTTGGAACCTCAGCTGAGAAGATATAGCTGTTGTGAGTGGCTTAGCAACTGAGGGAATGAATCATGTGAAATCTTCGCTCATGTACCTGGAACCTAGGCAGGGATAACTTGAAGACTAGGATTGTCAACCCTACACCTCCCCAGGCCTCTCCATTTAGCCACACTTCCTTGAAACACAACAGACTCAGGGTAATTGGACTTGTTACTTGTCAAGGCTCCAAGTGCATATGGTTCAATGAACAAGACAGTGGCAGTCTTGTTGCTTATAAATTTTTGGTGAAACAGACACAGACCAGCCCTGATTTAAGGAGATGTGACATTAGATCCTGTCTTGTGATGGAAGGAGTGTTCCAGAATTTTTACTTGCGATTTGAAATTGCCATAAGAAGCAAGAAAGAAAAGTCAAGAATAGCTATGTGGGAAAGGTGAGGTTTATTTTCCTGTAGGTTTTTTTTCCCCGGACCCTGTATGGATGCATTTTGATATTTGGGTAAGTCAGGTTATCCACCTTTTCATTAAAAATGCAATCTGATGAAATTTTTAACAAAATTAGAAATTTGAAAAAGTTGGCCTGAGACTTTTTGAAAACAATTTTTTTACCCTTGTTTTTCCTGATTTTGCTTATTCTTCAGGACAAGCAGTGGGAAGAGCTCCGTTATCAATGCAATGCTGTGGGATAAAGTTCTCCCTAGTGGAATTGGACATACAACCAACTGCTTCCTGAGTGTTGAAGGAACTGATGGAGATAAAGCTTATCTTATGACAGAAGGATCAGATGAAAAAAAGAGTGTGAAGGTACAATAGTTAACCGTTAGCCATAGAATGTCCTTGAAATAACGTCCTTAATTTGTTTTTTAAAAACATTTTTATTCAATGTCTATATTGTTAGAGAAATGGAATAGCTATTATTTCTATTTGTAACTTTCAAAGCCATTGTGAATATTTTAAGATCTTAAATTGTTTTGCTTCAGAGCTAAATTATTTGAATAAAACCTGTACTTAAAATAAAAGTTTATTAGAATAAAACTTTTTTAAACCTTCCAATGAGAAGAGCACTGTTGGTATATTGTTTCCATTTAATCTAAAATTTGTCTTTTATAAGAAAACTTTGTTTAAAACATTAGTTGATGGAATCTGTTTTGATAGATATCTGTTTCTAGAAACAGTGTTTTACCTCAGTATTCACTGAAAATGTTAATGAATAAATGTTACAGCTTTATTAAATAAGGGCTAATGGTAGTCTCCTACTTTCAAAAATTTCAAAAATTCAGTGCCACTGTACTCCTTCAACCAAAATAAATAAATAGAAAGGAACAAAAATTAGGATGTAAGATGTTGATTCTGGAACAAAAGTAGTTGGTAAAGGCACTGTTTCTTATGGTCACTATATCTTTTTTTTTTTTTAATTTATTTATTTCTTTGAAAGTCAGAGTTAGAGAGAGGAGAGGCAGAGAGTGTCTTCCATCTGCTGGTTCACTCCCCAGTTGGCTGCAACAGCCGGAGCTTCTCTGATCCAAAGCTAGGAGCCAGGAGCTTCCTCTGGGTCTCCCATGTAGGTGCAGGGGCCCAAGAACTTGGGCCATCTTCTGCTTTCCCAGGCCATAGCAGAGAGCTGGATTGGAAGTGGAGCAGCTGGGACTCGAACTGGTGCCCATATGGGATGTTGGCACTGCAAGCGACAGCTTTACCCACTATACCACAGTGCTGGCCCCATGGTCACTAATATCTTATGTCAAAATCTCTGCTATGAACAAAGAAGTTCAGTATTTGAAGACCCATGCCATTTCAGGGTTTGTTGATGAAGTCATGGGTCTGGTTTTTGTATATCAGATTAGTTATGAGAAAATATTAGATAATATTTAAGAAAGTGTGTTTCAAACTTTTCCAGGGGTGGGGAATGTCCAGCCTTCAGGCCATAAAAGGTCTATGAAGATCATTAAGTCTGGCATTGCCAAGGCAACAACAGGCAGGACTCAAATCCAGTGAATCGGGGGCCAGCATTATGGTATAGTGGTTAAAGTGAGTGCCTGGGACACTGGCATCATATTGGCGTCTGTTCATGTCCAATAGATAATCTTTTTTTCAAAAGTTTTATTTATTTGAGAGGTAGAGTTACAGACGGTGAGAGGAAGAGACGGAGAGAAAGGTCTTCCATCCACTGGTTGAAATGGCTGCAACAGCCAGAGCCGAGAGCCAGGAGCTTCCTCCAGATCTCCCACATGGGTGCAGGGGCCCAAGGACTTGTGCCATCTTCCACTGCTTTCCTAGGCCACAGCGGAGAACTGGATCAGAAGAGGAGCAGCTGGGACTCAAACTGACACCCATATGGATGCTGGCACTGCAGGCTAGGATTAACCTGTGTCACAGTGCCAGCCCCAGATAATAATCTTTAAAAAAAACATAGGTCTGTTATCAATTTGTTAGCTTTTTAAAAAAGATTTATTTATTTGAAAGGCAGAGTTACAGACAGAGTGGGAGAGACAGAGGTAGAAATCTTCCATCCTTTGGTTCACTCCCCAGATGGCTGCAATGGCCAGCACTGGGCCAGGCTGGAACCAGGAGCTTCATCCAGGTCTCTGGGCCAGGCCAAAGCCAGAAGACTGGAACTCCATATGGGAGTGTGCCACATGGGTGGCAGGGGCCCAAGCACTTGGGTCATCTTTAGCTGCTTTCCCAGATATATTAGCAGAGAGCTGCTAGGGAAGTATAGCAGGTGGAACTTGAACCTGTGCTTGTAAGGGATGCTGGTGTCTCAGGTGACATGTTAATATGCTATACCATAACATTGATCCCTCATTGCAAGTTTGCAAACCTATAAAAATGATTACTAAAGCTAGCAAAACAAAATACCCCAAAAAACCTACTGAACATTATCTTCATGAAAATTTACTTCAGCCCTAATCAGGACTATTGTGCCTACTTGAAAACCGATGTTCCCTTAAAATTTGATGCAGAATCGCAGATGAACCATAGAAGTTGTAGAGGTCTGTGTGCTGATGCCCTTTCCTTGAGTTAGTTACTAAACCCTCTGAATATATTGTGCAGTTAATATACACATGAAATGTATTAAATGAATACATTAATTTCAGAAATTAATGTATATCATATGTCATCCTAAGAAAAATAGATATTTTAGGAAATTAGGTGGAAAGAAAAAGCAGTCATTAGTTTCAATTAGATTTGTGTGACTAGAGAATCACATGTTGAGAAAAACCTTTCATTTGGAATTGAGTAAATTGGGGTCAGCGTTGTGGTGGAGTGGATTAAACCACTACCTGCAACCTGTATATGGATGCCAATTTGATTCTTGGCTGTTCTGCTTCTAAACCAGTTTCTGCTAACATGCCTAGGAAAGCAGTGGAAGATGGCCCAAGTGCTTGGGCTTCTGCACTCAAATGTGCGAGACCCAGATGGGAGTTCTGGGCTCCTGGCTTTGGCTTGGCCCAGTCCCTGCTGTTGCAGCCATTTGGGAGTGAACTGCCAGATGGATATCTCTCTCTGTCTCTCCCTCTCTCTCTCTGACTTTCAAATAAATAACAAATCTTGGGGCTGGCATTGTGGCATAGCGGGTAAAGCTATCACCTGCAGTGCCCGCATCCCATTTGGGCGCCAGTTCAAGTCCTGGCTGCTCCACTTCTGATCCAGCTCTCTGCTGTGGCCTGAGAAAGCAGTAGAAGATGGCCCAAATCCCTGGGAGACTTGGAAGAAGCTCCTGGCTGCTTCTCTCTCTCCCTCCCTCTCCCTCCCTCTGTCTTCCTCCCTCTCTCTCTTTCTCTGTGTCTGTCTTTCAAGTAAAATAAGTAAATTTTAAAAATTTAAAATAAGAAAAAAGAAGAGTATGCACTGACATCCTGTGTTGCCTCCACTTATTCCTTTGGGGCTTTTAAATCTATTTAACTTAAACCTATTTCAATAATGACATTTCCTCTAATAATGCTATTTTTCCCATATTACTCAGCAACACACATTCATTACAGAAGAGCCAGAAATTACAAATGCCAAAGAGAACAGACTCAAACTCACATACTTCACAAAATAAATAGGAATTTTATGAATTGCATAAGATTCCATTACTAGAGTTGTTGGATATTTATAATATTTCCAACTCTGATTAATTTTGCAGAGAATGAGTATGCTGTTTTAATGGATCTTTTTTTCTATTTGATAATTTAAAAACTTGGGTTTCTCAAGATTGCTCAGGTAGTTTTATTTCAAACTGTTTAAAGTTCTACCTTTTGTACATTTTTTAAAACAATGTACCAAATTGTATTTTAATTTTTATTACATTTTATTGCAAGTAGATTTTTTTATATTTTTCTTTGCTTTAGACAGTAAATCAACTGGCCCATGCCCTTCATATGGACAAGGACTTGAAAGCTGGCTGTCTTGTACATGTGTTTTGGCCAAAGGCAAAATGTGCCCTCTTGAGAGATGACCTGGTTTTAGTAGACAGGTAAAATTACATGTGAATTGTGGTTTCCCTTGTTAAAAGTTTTTTTAATAGCATGATGCTACTTACTTTAATGCATACTACATAAAAATCTAAGATGTTGTATTGCTGTTCTTTTCTCTTTTGAAATTGTTGGTGTTTGTCTTTTAATTAGTTATATAAAACTGCCAACTATTCATATAATTTAATTACAAGAAATTTTAGAGAGCCATTTTTGAAGTTTCTTTATACTAATTTTGTGTTTTGGATAAGTGACTCAGTATTAGAAATTGCATATTTAGATAATACTAAGCATTTTAAAGTAATTTATACAGAAGTAACTTTAGATAATTTTCTTTTTTAAAAAATGTTTATTTGATAGAGACAGAGAGTGCATGTACATGAGAACCTCAGCTCACCAATTTACTCTTCAAATGTCTGCATAGCTGGGACTGGGTCAGGCTGAAGCTGGGAACTAGGAACTCAATCTAGGTGTCCCAAGTGGGTAGCAGAGACCCAACTACTTGAACCATCAGCTGCTGCCTCCCAGAATGGGCATTAACAGGAAGCTGAGTTGGGAGTAGAGCTAGGAGATGCAGGAATCATAACCCTTAGACCAAATGAATGCCCTCATAAATAGATATTTTTCTTAACCATTAATGAATGAATTCTATTTTTCAAAAAAAAATATTTATTTACTTGAAAGAGACAGAGAAGGAGAGGCAAAGTGAGAGAGGTCTTCCATCCACTGGTTCATTCCCCAACTGGCCACGATGGCCAGAGCTGCACTGATCCGAAGCCAGGAGCCAGGAGCTTCTTCCAAGTCTCCCACACAGATGCAGGGGCCCAAGGACTTGGGCCATCTTCTATTGCTTTCCCAGGCTATAACAGAGAGCTGGACTGGAAGTAGAGCAGCCTGGATGAGAACTGGCGGTGGCTTAACCTGCTATGTCAGAGCGCCGGCCCCAAGTGAATGAGTTCTTGAGAAAGTTTCCCCAAATAACTTTGATGGACAATTAATGTACCATTTTGTCTTTTAAGAGTTAATAGAATTGAGGTGGTATTGTGGCGTAGCAGGTAAAGCCACCACTTGTGATACCAGTATCCCATATGGGTACTTGTTGGTGTCCTGGCTGTTCCACTTCCGGTTCAGCTCCCTGCTAATGGCCTAGGAAAAGCAGTAAGATACCCTCAAGTGTTTGGGCCTCTGCCACCTGGGTAGGAGACTTGGTTGATGCTCCTGGCTTTGGCCTGGCCCAGAGCTGGCTGTTGCGGCCAGCTGGGAGTGAACCAGGAGATGGAAGACCTCTGTCTCTGTTTCTCCCTCTCTATAACTGCCTTCCAAATTAATAGAATGCTTTTGGAATTCTTTTTCATTGCTTTTGGTTACTTTTTGTTTATTATGTTTAAAAATTATCCTGTGAATCTAATGCTTAATTAAGCAATATCATGAACAAAAAATACTTGAGTGATTTTAAAAAATTCTGGTGTGCCATTATGTTCAGTTAAAATTTCAATGTTCTATGGAAACCATTTGTTTTTGATAATAAACTTTCCTTTTAATAGGAAGAGTTTTAAGTAATCAATAGAAATAGCTCAGATGAGAGAGAAGATGCTTGCAAAATAAAAATATTTGGTTTAAATATATCAATGACTAGTGATTAGTTTATTTCATGGCCATATTGCGTCGATGTTAGGATAGACAGTTGGCATATTCTTCACTGCAATTTAGAAAAATAAATTTCTATTCAAATTTGAGAGACATAGAGACAGCAGCTGTTACCTGGTGGTTTGTTCTTCGGTTGCTCATAGTGGCCAGGACCTAGACAGCTTGTTGGCAGGAGCCAGGAATGCAATCCATGTCTCCTATGCAGATGACAGGACTTCACTACTATTTTTACAGCTTAAGTGGTGTATTGAATTTATATCTCTCAGAGGGTATTGTATTTTACTATTTGTGTTTATAAGCACTCAAATTTCTGAGCTGTACTGGACATGGCTAATAGCACCATTTTTGATTATCTGTTAGTCTGGCTTGTTTTATGCTTCAGTTTTTCAGTCTTTCATTTTTTATTTTTTATTTTTTAATTTTTGGGGGGGACAAGCAGAGTGGACAGTGAGAGAGAGACAGAGAGAAAGGTCTTCCTTTGCCGTTGGTTCACCCTCCAATGGCCGCCGCGGCCGGCGCACTGCGCTGATCCGAAGGCAGGAGCCAGGTGCTTCTGGTCTCCCATGGGGTGCAGGGCCCAAGCACTTGGGCCATCCTCCACTGCCTTCCCTGGGCCACAGCAGAGAGCTGGCCTGGAAGAGGGGCAACCGGGACAGAATCTGGAGCCCCGACCGGGACTAGAACCTGGTGTGCCGGCGCCGCAAGGCAGAGGATTAGCCTATTGAGCCACGGCGCCGGCCAACCTTTCAAAACATAAAGATAAAAAAGATTGAAAATTGATCATATAACCTGTTTTGTCAAAAATCACTGGGTTAAAAATTTCCTAGGAGTCATATGAATGACTGGCAGAAATCCTATCCTTCAGGTTTCAAATAATATATAAAAATTAAAAATTTCTGTAACCCAAATTTTCTCTCTAAAAATGTCATATAATACAGTTTTTGTTTGACTTCCATTAGCCCAGGCACAGATGTCACTACAGAACTGGATAGCTGGATTGATAAATTTTGCTTAGATGCTGATGTCTTCGTTTTGGTTGCAAACTCTGAATCAACACTAATGAATACGGTAGGATTTAATCATATTATTGTTTGGGTAATAGGAAATTAATTAGGGTCTTTTAAAAAAATTTATCTTATTTGAAGGGAAGAGGGAAACACACACACACACAAACACAAGAGAGATCTATTCACTGTTTCCCTCCTCAAATACTCACAATAACCAGTGGGTCGGGCTGAATCCAGAAGCAAGAAACTCAGTGTGAGTTTCCAATAGGTGGGAGAGACCCAAGTACCTGAGTTATCACCTGTTGCCACCCAGGGTGCATAATAGCAGGAAGCTGGAATCAGGAGCTGAGTTCTGACTTGAACCCAGGCATTCTGATATGGGATGAAGGATTTTTTATTACCATAGGACTAGAAAGGCCACCTTTGATCTTCTGTAGTGTTTCCTGGGTTTCTATAGCAATCTAAGCTTTAGCTTCTGGTGAATCTTTATGAATTTAAGGTGATAATGTATATAATGTTGACATTTGGGTTATTTGCCAGTTTCAGAGAGAATGGGTGCCAGAGTTATTAAGCTGTTAAGTCTACTGAATAAAGTGTTCCCACTCTTTGCCATCTGTCAGATGAGATGTTTAATTTTTTCAGTTTTGTCAACATTTTCCAGCTTTACCCATATATACCCTAGGTTCCAGCCTACCTGCGTATACTTTAAGCCATTGTCAAACCTAGAACAATTTAGATTTAGTTATTATTTTTTTTTATTATCAAGGGTGGGGAGAGGGAGAGAGAAAGTATATCTTCCATATCCTGGTTCACCCTTCAAATGGCCACAACAGCCAGAGTTAGCCAGGCCTAAGTTAGCCCAGCACTACATCTGTCTCCAATGTAAGCATGAGGGTCCTAAGCCTTGGGCCATCTTCTGCTTTTCCAGGCACATTAGCAGGGAGCTGGATTGAAGTGGAGCAGCCAGGACTCAAACCTGTACTCTCATATAGAATGTCGGCATTGCACATTGTGGTTGTTCCCCCCCTCCCTTAAGATTTATTTATTTATTTTGAAAGAGTTACAGAGAGAGAAGGGGAGAGAAAGAGAAAAGGAGATATCTTCCATATGCTTGTTGACTTCCCAGATGTCCACAGTGTCCAGTGCTGGGCCATGCCGAAGCCAGGAGCCAAGAGCTTTCTTTGGTTTCCCATGTGGGTGGAAGGGGCCCAAGCACGTGGGCCATCTTCCACTGCTTTTCCCAGACCATTTGCAAGGAGCTGGATTGCAAATGGAATAGCCAGGACACAAACTGGCACCCGTATGGGATGCAGATAGCATTATCAGGTGGTGACTTAACCCACTACGCCACAATACCAGCTCTGCATGGTGTATTTATTTATTTATTCAAGAAGAAGAGTTAGAGACAGAGGGAGAGACAGAGGTTTTTTTTAGAGTTTAGGTGTTTAATATTCAAACTACGATATGATTTTAAAAAATTCTTACTAGCAGCATGGGAACAATCAAATATCCTAACAGTCTAGGTGTTACTAGCAAACTTGTTTGTCATTATGTTAAAGTTTGGATGGCTCAGTATGTATCACATTGACTAGGCTGCTGCCAACAACACTGATGGTTGTTTATAATCTGGTGATAAATGAATAAATGCTGAAAATCTACTTTAGGAGTGGGTATTTTGCTTAGCTGTTAAGAAATTGAGTCCGAGCTTTGGCTTCTGATTCCAGCTTTGTGTTACTGTGTACCCTAGGAGGCAACAGGTGATGACTCACGAATTTGGGCCCTTGCTGCCCACTTGGGACACCTGGATGAGTTTGTGGCTCCCAGCTTTGACCTAGTCCAGCCCTGACTATTACAGGCATTTGAGGAGTGAACCAACAGAGTGAACCTCTTTTTTCTCTCTGCCTCGAAGATAATGTTCATGTTAGAATTCCATTTGCATGTTACATAGAGAAATTTCTGATACACATTGTCATTTTGGTGCCTTTGCTTATGCTGCTCCTTGGACACAACTTATACACCTCCAAATTTTTCACCTTTCAAAATTCCCAGTTGACAGGAATTTTAAGCCCATCTTTATCACCACTTCTTTATGGAGCTTTTCCCAAAAAGTCAGCTAGATGTGGTGTCGCCTTCCTCTGAATATTCACAGCATTTATTTATAGTGTTTATGGCATACACCTTACTTTGTTGTTCATTACAATGAGTTTTACAAGTCTTACATTATTAGCCTTTTTACAAGTTGTGTTTGAGAGAGCAAGTGAGAACGTGTGTGTGCAAGCATTCACTGGTTCACTTCCTCTTCCTGCAACAGCTGGGACTGGACCAGGCTGAAGCCAAGAGCTGGAAACTCAATCCAGGTTTCCCACATGGGTGGCAGGAACCCAGCTATCACTGCTGCCTCCCATGGTTTGCATTAGTGGGAAGTTGGAAAAAGGTGTCAGAGCTGGGAATTGAACCCAGGCAGAAGAGTGTAGGACACAGGCATCCTAACTGGCCAGGGCAGTTAACCTTTAGGCCATAGGCACATGCACATAAGTTAGCCTCCTTTACTGCAGAGCAATAGAGAGAGGGAGGGAGAGATATTTTCCATCCACTCATTTCCTAAATGGCTGCAACAGTTGGTCTGGGCTAGGCTGAAGCCAGGAACCAGGAACTCCATCCTAGTCTTATATGTGGGTAGGCCCAAGTGTTTGAGCTGTCTTCTGCCTTCCTAGGTTCATTAGCAGAAGCTGGATCAGAAGCAGAGCAGCTTCAACTCAAACCGTTGCTCAGATATGAGATGCCTTTGTTGCAAGCAGTGGTTTAACCTACCGCACCAAAATACTGGCTACTAGCCAGTATTTTGAGGTAGCTTTTCAAGAACAGGGCTACAGGGATCTTGAAAAAGTTTATGGAAAATATTATGAAAAAATTGTGCATGGATTTCAAAAATTTTTGCACCAAAATAAACAAACTTTAGTTATATTTTCCATAAATGTTTAGAAATATCCTTGTATCATATCTAGTAGTTTTACCTCCTACATGTAGTAGAGCCTGATGAATATTTGTAAAATTAGATTTTCAAAAAGACTCAATGGTGGCAGGCAATTTAGCCTAGGGGTTGACACCAATTCCGCATTGGAACTTCAATTCAGTACCTGGCTCTGGCTTCTGACACTAGCTAATGCAATCCTTGGGAGGCAGTGGTGATGCTCAGGTAATCTGAGTTCCTGCCACCCATGCAGAAGACTGCATTGTGTTCCTAGCTTCAGGCTGGCCCAATCCCAACTGCTGTGGGCATTTGAGGATTGAACCAGCAGGTGAGAATTTACTCATTCATTCATTCATTCATTCTCTCTCTCTGTCTCTCTCTCTCACACACACACACACACACACATTAAAAAAATTTTTTTTAAAGAATTATGGTAGGAGTGGGAAAATCTATACTGTAGCCTTTGTATGTGCTAATTTTCTCATCTTTGAAAAATTTAATGCCCATAGAATGCTTTGGGATCCTTTATCAATGGATGTTAATCACGGTTGTCTTAAGTGGTTCAGACCTTTAAAATGAGGTGTCAATTCTAAATTTAAATATAAGAGATCTTTTATAAGTGAACTTACCATGGGGTTTTGTTGTTTTTCAGGAAAAACATTTTTTTCACAAAGTGAACGAACGGCTTTCCAAACCTAATATTTTCATTCTGAATAATCGTTGGGATGCCTCTGCATCAGAGCCAGAATACATGGAAGATGTAAGTTGTTTTTTCTCTAAAGTGGTTTTTTTTTTTTTTTTTTTTTTTTTTTTTTTTTTTTTTTTAAGATTTATTTATTTGAAAGGTAGATTTACAGAGAGGGAGAGACAGAAAGATCTTCCAACCACTGGTTCACTACCCAAATGGCCACAATGGCCAGAGCTGGGCCGATCCGAAGCCAGGAACCTGGAGCTTCATCTAGGTCTCCAATGTGGGTATAGCTTGGGCCATCTTTTGCTGCTTTTCCAGGCCATAGCAGAGAGCTGGATCAGAAGAGGAGAAGTTGGGAATTGAACCCATGTGGGATGCTGGCGCCACAGGCAGTGGCTTAGCCTGCTACGCCAGAGCACAGGCTCCTCCCTTAAGTTTTGAAATGTAGTCATGTTATCTGAGAAGACAATACACATTATAGAATAGAACTATTCTATTACTTGTAGAAAGAATATTATAGAAAAGTGATATGGATGTGTGAGAGAGACCAACTGAGCTACTTGAGGGAAAACCTAGTTATTTCAGAAATTTAAAATTTTGTTTTAATTTTTTGTTGAAATATGCATAACAGAAAAATACATAAACTGTACATGTTAAGCTCAGTGAATTTCACAAATTTAACACTTGTTTCAGGATCTATGTCAAAAGGCATAACACTCCCAACTTCAGAATCTACCTTCCTGGTCTTTTCTATCCTCTACCCTCCCATTTAATGAAAACCACTTATCAGAACTTTTTTTTTTTAAAGATTCATTTTTTTTTTTATTTGAGAGGTAGAGTTACAGACAGTGAGAGGGAGAGACAGATAAATGGCCACAGCTGTGCTGATCCGAAGCCAGGAGCCAGGTGCATCTTCCCAGTCTCCCATGTGGGTGCAGGGCGGACCATCTTCCACTGCCTTCTCAGGCCACAGCAGAGATTGGAAGTGGAGCAGCTGGGTCTAGAACCGGCGTCCATATTGGATGCCAGTGCTGCGGGGGAGGGGGGGAGGGATTAACCTACTGCGCCACAACGCCAGCCCCCTTTTTTTGGTGTGTGTGTTTTATTTTTTGAAAAATAATGGATACAAATAATTATTGTCAGTATAATTGATAGGCTTTGTGTCTCTTTTTTAGAAAACTTTTATTTAATAAATATAAATTTCAAAAGTACAGCTTTTGGATTATAATAGCTTTTCCCCCCATAACTATCCTCTCACCCACAAACCATCCCATCTCCTATGCCCTCTCTTATCCCATTCTTCATTAAGATTCAATTTGTAATTATCTCTATATACAGAAGATCAACTCTATACTAAGTAAAGATTTCAACAGTTTGCAGCCACACAGATACACAAAGCATAGAGTACTGTTTAAAGACTAGTTTTACTGTTAATTCTCATAGTACAACATATTAAGGACAGAGATCCTACATGGGGAGTAAATGCACAGTGACTCCTGTTGATTTAACAATTGATTTATGACATCAGTAATCACCCGAGGCTCTTGTCATGAGCTGCCAAGGCTATGGAAGCCTTTTGAGTTCACAAACTCTGACATTATTTAAACAAGGCCATAATCAAAGTGGAAGTTCACTCCTCCCTTCAGAGAAAGGTACCTCCTTCTTTGATGGCCCCTTCTTTCTGCTGGGATCTCACTCACAGAGATCTTTCATTTAGGTTATTTTTTGCCAGAGTGTCTTGGCTTTCCATGCCTGAAATACTCTCATGGGCTTTTTGGCCAGATCTGAATGCCTTTAGGGCTGATTCTGAGGCCAGAGTGCTATTTAGGGCATTTGTCATTCTATGAGTCTGCTGTGTATCCCACTTCCCATGTTGGCTCGTTCTCTCCTTATGAATTCTATCAATTATTATTAGCGGACACTGGCCTTATTTATGTGATCCCTTTGACATTTAATCCTATCATTATGATCAGTTATGAACTTAAACTGATCACTTTAACTAGTAAGATGGCATTGGTACCTTCCAACTTAATGGGATTTGGATCCCAAAGCAAGTTTTTAGCTTTACCCTTAGGGGTAAGAATGACTTCTAACAACATAAATTTTTCTGGTATTCAATTTTATGGCATGGAATCAGAGTATCTGCTTTTTTTTTTTTCTGGTTTCTTTGGCTCTATATTTTGTTGTATACATCCATATTGTTAGGTGGATTTGTAGTTCATTTTTTTTTTTTTTTTGAGATTTATTTATTTGAAAAGCAGAGTCACAGAGGGAAAAACAAAGAAAGACCTTCCATCCACTGGTTCACACCCCAAAAGGCTGCAACAGCTGGGGCTGACTAGGCTGAAGCCAGGAGCTTCATCTGGATTGGATTCCACATGGGTGTAGGGGCCCAAGCACTTAGGTCATCCTCTACTGCTTTCTGCGGCCATTAGCAGGGAGTTAAATTGGAAGTGGAGCAGCTAGGACTTGAACTGATGCCCATATGGGATGCTGGTGTTGCAGTACTGGCTTATCCCACTATGCCAGAATGTCAGCCCCAAGCTGTGCATTTTCATTGCTTTATAGTATTTTATTCTGTGAATATGCTTAAATTGATTTATTCATTCAGCTAGAGATAGGAATTTGGGTAGATTTCCTATATTTAGCTATTTGTATAATGCTGTGTATTTTTTTTTGTATATGCCTTTCTGTTGTGCATATGTATGCACTTTTTTTGGGTATATAACTGATTTTTATTGTGGTGGTTGGTTGATCATGATCTCTAGGAAATATTCAGCAGTGTCTGAAGATGTTATTTATTGTCACAGCTTGGGAGGTGTGCTACTGGCATCTAGTCAGGTAGAGGCTTCAGATGCTATTACACAACCTTGTAAATCAGCACAGCCCACCAAAGAAAGATTAAGTTGACCCAAACCTCAATAATGCAAATGCCAGTAAGCTGAGTGTATCTGTCCGTGGGTAGAAGTGCTGCATTACACGTCAAGAATATGTCTGATTTTAGTAAACACAGCCCAAGAGTTCTCTAAAGTACTCAGGCCAGTTCATATTCCTACCAGCAGATTGAGAAGTTCAGGTTAATTAACATCATCTACAACACTTTTATTTTGTTTTACTTCATTTTAGTCACATTGGTAGTTATAGAAACTTCTCAAAGAATAGAGTTTCTGACATTTGGTCTGTAAATATTTAATTTGCATGATGCTTTGATTTTAATAATATGAATTTATTATAGAAAATTTAGGAAAATTTACCATCTCCCCTCATTGCTCATATTTTAGATTTCATTTCCCCCAAATTAGAATTTTATTTATTTAGTGTATTTTTTTAAATTAATTTTTTAAGGAATATAAATTTCATAAGTACAACTCTAGGAATATAGTTATTCTTCCCACCATACCTGCCCTCCCACCTACACTCCCATCCCTCTCCTCTTCCCTCTCCCCTTGCCAGTCCCATTCTCCATTAAGATTCATTTTCAATTCACTTTGTACACAGAAGACCAACTCTATGCTAAGTAAAGATTTCAACAATTTGCACACACACACACACACATACATACAAACACACAAAACTGTTTGAGAACTAGGTTTACAGTTAACTCTCATAATGCAACTCATTGAGGACAGAGGTCCTAAAAATGGGAAGAATTTTATTTAATATACAATTTTATATCCTGTATTATTTATTGTAGTTTTATAATTATGTTTTCAAACTGGGGCTCACTTAATCATCAGAGAATTAGGAAATTTCACCCACAAACTGATCTTCCCCATGTAGTTTAGCATTCTACTTTAGCTTAATTTTCTTACACTGTAATATAAAAATTTCTTACCATAGCCCTAATGCTAACAGCTAGTATTAAATTTTACCTTCTCACCCTTTATCTTAACTTTAATATTCAAGTGCTAGTCTCAAACCTTACATTGCAGTTCTAATCTCTAGTTAATGCACTCTCCCCAAATTTAGTTCCTACTGTTTTTAAGAGAAAAATAAACCATTTTTGCTGATTCCAAAATGAAAGTGGCCTCATTGTAGCAATATTAGTATAGCACTTATTTTCTGATTTCAGAGGTATTAATAGTTTCAATGAAGAAAATTTGGAAGATAAAATCTCCTTTGGGTATTGCCTGCATGCCACAACTATTAATTTGTACACATTTATACGTTGTTTTTTTGTGATATAATCACATACATCACTAATATTAAAATGGTAGCTTGATCTGTGCCACAATGGTAATCACTTGTCTGCAATGTTTTATAATAGTTGTATAGTATTTGATGGCCCACCAGAATTTTAAATATTTGTTCAAAAGGAGAATCCTTAATTTAAGAGAGATTTCTTATTATGAAATATCAAACTTCATTTATTAAAATATCATGGACTTGTTAAGTGTATGGGAACTATTACTATACTTTCACTATAAATGAAGTGTAATATTGGACTATAGCTGGTTTTTACTTAAATTTGTTTAAATTATTCCGATTCCTTTTATACTCTATTTTTCTTTGTAGGTACGCAGGCAGCACATGGAAAGATGTCTTCATTTCTTGGTGGAGGAGCTCAAAGTTGTGGATCCATTAGAAGCACAGAATCGTATCTTTTTTGTTTCAGCAAAGGAAGTTCTTAGTGCTAGAAAGCACAAGACACAGGGAATGCCAGAAGGTGGTATGTATTAATTATAGGATTCCTTTTGAAATCCAAGTACACAGGTTATGAAAACAATAGCATTACAGAGATCTGATCTTGCTATATATTCTAGTTCTCCCCTTTTCTACAGTTTTGTTTTCCATGGTTTTAGATACTCACAATCTGAAAATATTACTGGAAAATTCCAAAGTAAGCATGTTTTAAATTGTTTGCTGTTCTAAGTGATGGTACCTTGCCTTGCCTAGGATATAACCATCCATTTGCCTAGTGTTTCCATGTAGTATATGTTACCTACCCATTATTCACTTAGTTATCACTTATAAGGTTGACTGTTATGGTATTGTAGTACTTATGTTCAGGTAACCCTTATTTTATTAATGACCTTGAAACAAGCATAGTGATGCTGGCAATTTGGATATGTGAAAGACAAGCTATAAACTGCTTCCTTTAAGTGAAAAGTTGAACGTTCTTGTCTGAATAAGGGCAGAAAGAAATTTTGTGCAGAGGTTGCTAAGGTCAGTGGTAGAAATGAATCTTCTGTCCTCAAAAGTGTGAACAAGGAAAAAGAAATTCATGTTTAGTCTTGCTGTTGCATTTCTAGCCACAGAAGTTATGGCCACAATTCATGGTAAGTACTTAGTAAAGATGGAGAAAGCATTAAATTAGCTATGTATGAAGAGGGAAAAACACAGTATAGTATATATAGATTTCAGTTCCACCTGTGGTTTCAGGCATGCACTGGGATTCTTGGAACATAACCTCCTTGATAATGGGAATGACTGCTAGGTTTTATAATCTTTGCCTATGTGTTACAGGTGGAGCACTTGCTGAAGGATTTCAGGCAAGACTACAGGAGTTTCAGAATTTTGAACAAATTTTTGAGGTAGGAATTTTGTGATTGCATTGGCTAGTATAAAACTTTGGTATTGGTTGGAGAGTGTAATCTACTTTTTGTTGTTTATCTTTGTCAATAACCTTTGCTGTTATTTAGTGTAGTTATTGAAACAGCTGAAACAAGGAAAGTTTGAAGAAAAGAAGCCCCTGAAAATGGATGATCTGTAAGAATTCAGAAATAGATTGTAATTTCTTTTTCTTTATATACTTATATATAAAAATAAGCTATTTCCAATATTGCCTATGTTTTGCAATGAATGAAATTCTGTGTTTAGCCATTTGGAGCAAGAGCAAATGAGTAATTATTTGAATGGATAATAGAGCAAAATATATATAATTTATAAAGATATGGAACATGGCTGATGTTTTTTGGGTAAATTTTATTATATTCATTAGTTGTTTCTACTTTTGAAGGCTTCACATTCTGTGCAAGACTTCTGAACAAATGAATGAATAGAAAAATAATTAAGATATAGCTCCAGTACTTTAGGAAGCTGGTTGGAAACTGCTGAAGCACATCAGTAGCTACTGTGGACAAGCATTGTAGAGGAAGGATAATTTTTTATAAGTTAAGAATTTGCTGCCTTTTCCTCATCTTTATCTTGGTGAGAGGCAAAAAGACCATTAGGCAGATGAAGGTGAATTGTTTGAGAAAGAAAGCCCACTATGTTGGTAAAAGCTCTCTAATTGTTAAGAAGCTACTAGAAGGAACATCAAATCTTCTCAAGCTAAAACATAAGATAAGTAAGTAAAGTCTCAGTTATTCAAAGATCATTGTTTTTCTTTTTTTTTTTTAAAGATTTATTTTATTTATTTGAAAGTCAGAGTTACACAGAGTGTGAATGAAGGAGGGAGAGGCAGAGAGAGAGAGAGGTCTTCCATCTGATGGTTCTCTCCCCAGATGGTCGCAACGGCTGGAGCTACGCCGATCTGGAGCCAGGAGCCAGGAATTTCCTCCAGGTCTCCCACGCGGGTGCAGGGGCCCGAGCACGTAGGCCATCTTCCACTGCTTTCCCAGGCCATAGCAGAGAGCTGGATCAGAAGTGAGCAGAAAGGATTTGAACCGGCGACCATAAGGGATGCCGGCACTGCAGGCGGTGGCTTTACCCATTACGCCACAGTGTCAGCCCCCATTGTTTTTATTTTCTTTCCTTTTTGATTTCACAAGACAGTCGATCCTGTCCTCACTCTTAATCAGTTGTGTAATTCATGGAGAAAATATGGAGATGATCAATTTCTTTATCTTTCCTTATTTATTGGCCTTTAAAAAAGTTTTTTGTAGGTGCTTATCATTGGTTTCTTCTACCAAATCATATACCGTCCTGTTATGCATTTATACCTCTTACATCATACTAGTTCATGGTATACTTTTTGCTTTCTCTGACTATATGAGTGAAAAATTGGGAATGAGAATAATAAAAATGTGCTATAGAGCATTGGTTCCCAGTGGAACCAGTCACATGAGATGCTTTAGAGGATGGCAGGCCACTGACCTATTCCAGAGACTCTGATCCAGGGTTCATTGGGAATCTAAAATTATATATAGAAAAAGTTGGTTGTAAGCAATAGCTCTTACATAAAATCATGGAGAATGTCATACTTTAGAGTTTAAGTAGGGGGGCCAGCGCTGTGGCGTAGCGGGTTAAAGCCCTGGCCTGAAGCACTGGCATCCCATATGGGCACCGGTTCTAGTCCTGGCTGCTCCTCTTCCCATCCAGCTCTCTGCTATGGCCTGCAAAAGCAGTAGAAGATGGCTCAAGTCCTTCAGCCTCTACCCACATGGGAGACCTGGAAGAAGCTCCTGGCTCCTGGCTCCTGGCTTCATATTGGGGCAGCTCTGGCCATTGTGGCCATCTGGGGAGTGAACCAGCAGATGGAAGACCTCTCTCTGTCTCTACCTCTCTCTGTAACAAATAAATAAAATAAATCTTAAAATAGGAATGTGGCATACCTAAAATAGAATCAACTAAAATTATTTGAATTTGTATAAAGAAATGTGAGCTAGACAAAAAAATTTTTTGTCTGGATCTATTATAAAGGATCAAAGCATTTTCTGAAGAATTATAATGACAACTTTTGGCAGCTTTTTCCCAAAGCTAAGATTTGTCACTTTTTAAATCGGGTTTAGTAATTGATGATTTCTTAGAAATTGATGACTTTCTGGGACTTTATGGTTTGGTACGTTTATAATATAGATATCTTGTGTCCTTTCCAACATACTTATGTTTACATATTAATTTTAATTGAATCTGCTAGTGATTTAATTGCTTTATCTTGTAAAGAAACTGTCTCCTGTCCTTAGTTAATTTATTAATTGATAAATACTAATTTTTTGGGTTTTAAGCATTAAGTGAGCATTCATCTTTTTTTTTTTTTTTTTTTTTTGACAGGCAGAGTGGACAGTGAGAGAGAGAGACAGAAAGAGAAAGGTCTTCCTTTGCTGTTGGTTAACCCTCCAATGGCCGCCATGGCCGGCGCTCTGCGGCCAGCGCACCGCGCTGATCCAATGGCAGGAGCCAGGTGCTTCTCCTGGCCATTGGAGGGTGAACCAACGGCAAAGGAAGACCTTTCTCTCTGTCTCTCTCTCTCACTGTCCACTCTGCAAGTATGTTTACCTCTCCCACCAGAGGGAGAGGTAAACAAATAAGGCTGAATATTAACATGTGGTATTTTGAGATAAAAGCTATATTGATATTCTTTCTAGTCACTTTAAGGTACATTGAAATAATACATGGGAACCAGTGTTTGTGGGGTCTGTTGTCAAGGCGACTTGACAAGTTTGTTGGTTATGTTTTTAAATTGCTCTTAAAAATATTAATATTTACAAATACATAACTGTGATTATCAGCTCCTTTAGATATTATTGGGAAATCAAAACTCTTAATTAGGATGTGGATAAATCTTTAATAAGTTTTATAGTAGCCTACAGGACACCCTGACAAGATGGCATTTAAATTAGTTTAATATTGGCCGGCACTGCGGCTCACTAGGCTAATCCTCCACCTGCGGCGCCAGCACACAGGGTTCTAGTCCCGGTCGGGGCACCGGATTCTGTCCCGGTTGGTTGCCCCTCTTCCAGTCCAGCTCTCTGCTGTGGCCCGGGAGTGCAGTGGAGGATGGCCCAAGTGCTTGGGCCCTGCACCTGCATGGGAGACCAGGAGAAGTACCTGGCTCCTGGCTTCGGATCAGTGCCATGCATCGGCAGCAGCGGCCATTGGAGGGTGAACCAACGGCCAAAGGAAGACCTTTCTTTCTGTCTCTCTCACTGTTCACTCTGCCTGTCAAAAAAATTAGTTTAATATTTTAAATTTCTTGGAAATGTAGGGTTCCTGATGAAATATGTCTGGGAACTGCTGCACACAGTGTATGCATGCTCTCTGTGGAGATCATTGGTGTATTAATAAGGACACTGAGAAATAACCCAGAAAACAAACTATTTAGATTAGACTTACTCTCAGTACTGTATTTGAGAATAGAGTGTTTCTTTTTCAGGATGCTTCTTAATACTCTGCAGACCAATGGGAAAACTTGTGTGGGATACTTAAAAGAAGTATTAGAAGAAGATTCTATTTTATTCTCTATATTTATTCATCATCATCTTTTTTTGAATGAGAAATGACTTATATTGCCTGATGACTACTGGAGATCTTTTCTTTTCTGTCCAGTCTAGCTCTAACATTGTGCTGTTACCTACAGATTTGGATTTTCATTGCTGATATCTAGATCTACTTCATCGAGGAACATAGAATTTATTTTGTTTTCTTTTAAAAATATTTTTATGCTTTCATTATAATTTTTTGTTAAGTTTAACTTGGCACATTTATGAGGCAGAGTTATTTAACATAAAACCAAAGGTTTGTTTTGGTCATTAAAAATAAGTAGTTTACAATTTAAATGTCTAGTGTTATGTAATTATTGGTGGTTTTAAAGGAAAAAATATTCAGCAGTGTTTTACATTTCCTTTAGGCACATAGAAAATAGGAATAATGTTACTTCCCACCAGCAGTATTTTTTTTTTTAAGATTTGTGAAAATGGGTGATGTACAGTGATTCATCATGGGCAGAGGGGAAGCTCTGCAGTGCAGGAAAGTGATGGGTTCTGAGCTAACTATAAACTGCAGACTAAATAAATTACCTTTATGTCCCCTGTAGCTGAAGAAATGAATTTGTTTTGTTTTCTGTACTTCAAACAAATTATTGACGAGGGGAGCTAAAATGACAAAAGATTATACTTTTTTTCTGAGTGAAAATCAATTTCTGATTTGAAGGCTAAACATAAGATTTTAAATGATACATTGATTGAATATATAAGATACTAGTGATTTCAGAGTAATGTAGTACTAGATAGAGTATTAGGTGAATACCATTTTGAAGCTTGAGAGATTGGAGAAAGAATAGTCTACAAATTTTATAGTTAATAGTAATTATAATTGTATCCCTAGTCTTTGAAAAGTTTAACACAGAGTATGAACATATTCTACAAAACATCTCTGTAGTTACTAGGGTGTATATGATTTGGATCAAAGATAGAAACCTGTCAAAGACTGTATAGTGTTTCTCTGTAAAAACTTGTAGTTATTTTCAAATGTTTTTTATTTCAGAATTTTATTTTCAATGAAGTAAAAATGAAATGAGGGTAATTGTAATTATAATAATTTTGCAAATTTTTTGATTCATAGTAAAATCTAGTGAGATAAAAATAGTACAAGTTTTCATATGTTGAAAATTGATACAAGAATTGCACAAAATGGATGTACCCATCATGTGTGTAATGCATTCTGATGTATTCACTTTCTTTTAAAACAATGCTGGTTATGAAACACTGATTTGTACAATTAACAGGTTGTGAACTGCAGTTAGCTTAAAAGTGAAACAGATGAGGGCATCATTCAGACTTGTGCACATACCTTAGTTTGAGGACAACAATAAGATTATTTTTAAATAGTTGCAGATATTTTTTCTTTAGATAATTTAAAAGATAATTTAAAATGTTATTTAGATTGTTTACAGTTTTTTTTAGATTGTTCGCTTCTAATCAATATGCATCCTTTTTAGTAACCTGAAATGAATCATATTCATAATTCAATTCAGAACTATATTTAGATTATCTGTTATGAGAAAAATCAAGAGAGGTAGTCTAGAATAAGGTTAAAGATAACCCAGATAAAATTAACAGTTCTATAGGAGAAACTTTTGTTTAACACAAATATTTCTATTTGTTTTTTTTAATGTTGTAGTCAAACCATTGCACATTACTGCGTAAGAATACACAAAGATATGAACTTGCTGTTAGTTTTTTTTTACTTTTGAATCATTGTAATTCTTTTAACTTTTATAACTTTAAGTTGTTTTTGTCATAAATTTATTTTCTGTCCTTGCTTCAGTTTTAAGTTAACAAACAGCAAGTTTTTGTGTTTAAATTCCTGAAAACGTTGGGATGGAATTACAGTAATGTGTTATGGCTTGGGCCCCTCGCAGGAGTGTATCTCGCAGTCAGCAGTGAAAACAAAGTTTGAACAGCACACTATCAGAGCTAAACAGATACTAGATACTGTGAAAAACATATTGGATTCAATAAACGTGGCAGCAGCAGAGAAAAGGTATGAGTTCATCTTATTGAAACATAAAAATGTTAGCTTTTTTGTGTCAGACTTGTTAAAACTAAGATTTTTCATACTAAAGTCAATAATGTGGATTTTAGTGATGCTTATTTGTTTTTAAATGAGTATTTGAAAGTATAAATGTTAATTTTGTAGTCTTGAACATATCATTTATGTTCCTTGGAGCTCAATATTGCCGTGTATGAATTGTGATCTGAAAATGTTTAGTGGCTTTCAAATGTCTTTAAAGCAGTGGAAGAACCATTTTCTTTCAAGTGGAACTTTATGAAGAAATCCAGAACATGCATTCAGCCATGACTCATTCTTTTATATATTAATACACCAATAACCTTGAAATTATTCTTTTATGCCAGTTGTGTGTTTTGTTTATCAGCTGGTGAAAAAATAAGGTAATAGTACCTGCCAACCAAAAAGTTGATCTGGTAAGCAGTACCCTTATATGTCATACTGTACTGCATTATTTTATTCCATTTGTTGTCTTATAAAATTGGAAATTAATACATCAAAGTACCAACATTATCTCAATGAAAAATATAGTTCTCACAGACTTTGTATACTTGAAGTGAAGATCAGGATGTTATTGGATATGACAGAAGTACTGATGATAAATCTCAATTGGATAATTAGTGGGTGGGCTTAATCTAGTTAAAGGAAACAAAGCATCCAATATTAAAGTTCAAAATGAATTTATGCTTGCTGGGAACAATATTCCCCTCATGCCCCACATATTACATGATTTGGATACTTTGCATTATGTGCAAAAGTAGAAAACTGTCCACGTGTAAAACAGAAGGTAAGAACCTTGAGTCTGATCTCAGCCCCTGTACAGCCTCTGTATAATGAGGTTGTGTTGCTATAGGGTCCCTGCTAGCTCAGTTGCTTTATTTTAGTGCCCAAAATTTGGATTGGCCTTATTTTTAAAAATATAGCACACTGTAGTTGGGTTTTTGGCCTAGTGCTTAAGATGTCCGTGTCTCATACTAGGTTTGATGCCTGGCTCTTCTCCTGAGGCCAGCTTGCTGTTAATGCAGACTCTGGGAGGCAGTAATGATGACTTAAGTGATTGGGTTCTTGCCATCCATGTGAGAAACTGGATTGAGTTGTGACTCCTAGCTTTGGCCCCAGCAGGGTGGTGTTGTGGGCATTTGGAAGTAAACCAGTGAATGGGAGCATTCTGTTTCTGAAATAAGTAAATGGAAAAACTATATGTGTATTTATCTATTGAAGTAACTATGGCACAAAGGAGATATATTTGAATATAGTTTGTGTAATCATAGAGACTCTTTACACTAAAAATCGTACTAAAGGGATCTCAGGTTTTTCTTTTCCTATTTCTTCCTGGGATCAACAAACTTTCTGTAAAAGACCAATTTGTAAATTTTCTTGGCTTTGTGGGTCATATTGTCTTGCAACTATTATTTCTATAGTTTTAGAGCAAAAACAGCCCTAGACAGATAATAAAAGAATGCTTGTGGCTGTGTTCCAAGAAAACTTTAACAAAAATGGAAGCTGGCTGAATTTGGCTTGCCACAGTGCCATTTGCTGCTGACCCTTATTTAACTAAAATTGAATTCTTTTAGATATTTAAGTATAGATTTCTTTTTTCTTGTGTCATACTAATAGTTGGTTCAAATCATTTAATGTGAATGCTCTTCCTTAATTGTTTTGGGATATTAATATACCCTGAATATTGATTACTCTTCATACCATAATAGAGTTTATTCAATGGAAGAGAGGGAAGATCAAATTGATAGACTGGACTTTATAAGAAACCAGATGAATCTTTTGACATTGGATGTTAAGAAAAAAATTAAGGAGGTTACTGAGGAGGTTGCAAATAAAGTGAGTAACAATAATTTCATGCTTAATATATCTGAAAATGCAACATGTTTTGATAATGTTTTCCCTTAAAAGGAATATTTTAAGTGTTTTTTTTTTGTATTTTCAGGTTTCATGTGCAATGACAGATGAAATCTGTCGACTATCTGTTTTGGTTGATGAATTTTGTTCTGAGTTTCATCCTACTCCAAGTGTATTGAAAGTATATAAAAGTGTAAGTTTAAGGTGTAGTTAAATTTTCTGAGGGGTGGGCATTGTGGCTCAGCTGGTTAAGTTATTGTTTTTAAAATTGCCTGCATCCCATTATTGGGGTGCCTGTTTAAGTCCTTGTTGCTCCACTTTTTTTTGTTTAAATTTATTTATTTATTGGAAAGGCAGAATTACAGAGAGAGAGAGAGAGAGAGAGAGAGAGAGAGCGAGCACCCACTGGTTCACTCCCCAAATGGCCTCAATGGCTAGAGCTGGGCCATTCTGAAGCCAGGAGCCAGGAGCTTCTTCTGGATCTCCTACATGGGTGCAGGAGCCCAAGCACTTTTACCATTCTCCACTGCTTTCCCAGGCACATTAGCAGGGAGCTGGGTTGGAAGTGGAGCAGTCAGAACTCAAACCGGCACCTAAATGGGGTGCTGGCACCACAGGCAGCAGCTTCACCCACTATACCACAGCACCAGCCCCGCTGCCCCACTTTTCATCCAGCTTCCTGCTCATGCATCCTGGGAGGCAGTAGATGATGGCTGCAGTGCATGGGCCCCTGACACCCACGTGGGAGACAGGGAGAAAATTCTGGACTTAGCTGTGGTTGTAGGCATTTGGGGGAGTAAACCAGCCGATGGAAAATTTATTATTTCTCTCCACCTCTTTCTGTTAGTTTTCATTTCAAGTAGATAAGAATAAATACTAAAAAAAATATTCTGAGACAGCTCCCTCATCTTATTCCATACTCTTACTTGTTTAGTGCCAATTTTTTTGCTTAGTGCCATTTTAATATCTATGTGGCAATCAGTACACAACCTGTTACTCTCTCTTGTACTTGGCAATAAATGTAAATTTACCTTGTAGATAAAAACTATACAAGTTTTCCCTGTAACAATGAGGTTAACATCATTTTAGTGCTTATTATGTTTTAAATGTCTTTATAAAATATATTTTCTGGGGCTGGAGTTGTGTAGCTGGTTAAGTGACCACCAGCGATACTGATATCCCGTATGGGCACCAGTTCATATACTGGCTGCTCTACTTCTGATCTAGCACCCTGCTAATGGTCTGGAAAAAGCAGCTGAAGATGGCCCAAGTGTTAGGGCCACTACCACCCATGTGAAAGACCCCAATGAATCTCCTGGCTCCTGCCTTTAGCTTGGCCCAGCCCTAGCCATTGCAGCCATCCAGGGCATGAATCAGTGCATGAATGATCTTTCTATGTCTCTCCCTCTCTCTCTCTCTCTCTCTCTGTAACTCTGACTTTCAGATAAATAAATAAATCTTAAAAAAAAAAAAAAAACTGACACTTTCTGGCAAAGAAATAATGTAGACATTTACTATTTTCAACAGGAGTTAAATAAACACATAGAAGATGGTATGGGAAGAAATTTGGCTGATCGGTGCACCAATGAAGTGAATGCTTCAATGCTTCAATCCCAGCAAGAAATTATTGGTACTATTTATGTCTACATGTCATGAGGTGGTGGTGGTCTACTTTCCTTTGGCTGTTTCATAGAAGGTGGAACATTTTCTTTTGTTTGTTAAAGTAAATGTCACTTTGTTTTCTCTAGAAAATTTGAAACCTTTGCTTCCAGCTGGTATACAGAGTAAACTACATACACTGATCCCATGCAAGAAATTTGATCTCAGCTATGACCTGAATTGCCACAAGTTATGTTCCGATTTTCAAGAGGATATTGTATTTCGTTTTTCTCTGGGCTGGGCTTCCCTTGTACATCGATTCTTGGGCCCTACAAACGCTCAGAGGGTGCTCCTAGGATTATCAGAGCCTATCTTTCAGGTATGTATCTTGATTCTACCAGTTAGAACTCTCTATTTTTTGCTTTTGTGATTTCTCAAAACTAGGTTTACCAAATCTGCATATTTATTTGTAAGCTGATACCTATCTCCTAGAGCCATCTGGGTTGGGTGTACCAGGCAAAATGGAAAGGCAGTCTGAAAGTTTTCATCCAGTACAAAGTGGTTCTACATTCATTTTCGAAACTGTATTTTCCTAAAAAGGTTTTGCTATCAGACTTCAAATAACTTGGAATAAATGTGGGCATTTTAAAAGGAAAATTTAAAATTTATCAATAAATTCAGTACTTTTCCCGAAAATGTATAGAATAAAAAGACCACCACAATTTGGTGTTGGAACATTTCTGCAGCCCCACCACTAATCTGCCTTCTGTTAATATGGATTTGCCTTAAAAAAAAAAAAAGTTTATTTATTTATTTATTTGAAAACGGAGAGTTGGGAGTGAGTGAGTGAGTGAGTGAGTGAGTGCTTCTTTCTACTGGTTCACTCTCCAAATGACTGTAATGGCCAGGGCTTGGCCAGGCTGAAGCCAGGAGTTTCATTTGAGTCTCTCACATGAGAGAGCCCAAGTATTTGGGCCACCTTCCACTGCTTTCCCAGGGAGCTAGATCGGAAGTGGAGCTTCTGGACATGAATTGGCACTCATAGTGAATGGTGACCTTGCAGGCAGCGCTTAACCTGGTACACCACAACGCCAGCCCTGGGATTTGCCCTTTCTGAAAATTTCCTGTAAATCGGATCATACAAAAACCATGGCCTTATATGGTTGATTTCTTTCACTTAGCATGTTTTCAAAGTTTATCTTTATAGTATTAGTGTTGAGTGTTGTTTGGATATTTCATTCCTTATTATGGCCAAGTAGTATTTCTTTATTTAAAAAACACATCCATTCATCAGTTGGTGGCAATTTGTTTTCACTTATGAATAATGCTGCTGTGAACATTTGTGTGTCTGTTTTTATGTATCTTATGTGTTTTGAAGACATATATTCTGGATAGAGCTCCTTTATCAGATATGTGATTTCTAAATACATTTTTGAGTCTGGCTTGTCTTTCAGTTTTCTTTTGTGTAATTTGAAATTTAAAAGGTTTTTGTTCTTAAGTCTTATTATGTTAATGAATTGTGCTTTTGATATAATTTATTTTATTTTTAACAGTTTATTTATTTGAAAGTCAGAGTTACAGAGAGGCAACGGCAGAGGGAGAGGGAGAAAGCGAGGGAGAGTAAGGGGGAGGGAGAGGGAGAGGTTTTCCATCGGTTGGTTCACTCCCCAGATGGCCACAGCAGCCAGAACTGTGCCTATAAAAAGCCAGGAGCTTCCTCCTGATCTCCCACATGGCTGCAGGGGCCCAAGGGCTTGGGCCAGCCTCTGCTGCCCTCCCAGGCTACAACAGACTTCTGGATCAGAAGTGCAGCAGCCGGGACTCGAACTGGCGCCCATATTGGATGCCGGCGCTGCAGACCGGGACTTTAACCCGCTGTGCCCCAACACTGGCCCCTGATACAATACTTTTAAAAAATAGTTTTAATTCCTTTTGAGAGCTGAGGTTTCAGTTACCAGTGGAACCCATTATGTATTATGAAAATTATTATTGGCTGGTGCCGCGGCTCAATAGGCTAATCCTCCGCCTGCACCGCCAGCACACCGGGTTCTAGTCTCGGTCGGGGCACTGGAATCTGTCCCAGTTGCCCCTCTTCCAGTCCAGCCCGGGAGTGCAGTGGAGGATGGCCCAAGTGCTTGGGCCCTGCACCCGCATGGGAGACCAGGAGAAGCACCTGCTTCGGATCAGCACGGTGTGCTGGCCACAGCAGCCATTGGATGGTGAACCAACGGCAAAGGAAGACCTTTCTCTGTCTCTCTCACTGTCCACTCTGCCTGTCCAAAAAAAAAAAAAAAAAAATTGTTAACAGTATCATTGGTCCAGTGTTACAGAAAATAATTTTTAGTATAGTTTTTTTTCTTAGTATATTATGATGTACTCATTATTTGGGAACATTTTATTCTGTAGATTTACTTTAGGAAATTAAATAATTTTACAGATATAAGTATTTCACATAAAGTTGTGTAATTTTTTTTCCTGCAAATTTATCAGCTTCCTAGATCTTTGGCTTCTACTCCCACTGCTCCTGCCAATCCAGGAATGCCAGATAATGCATCACAGGAAGAACTCATGGTTACCTTAATAACAGGATTAGCTTCTCTAACATCCAGAACTTCTATGGGCATTATTGTTGTTGGAGGAGTGGTAAGAAACATTACTTTTACTACAATTAAAATTTAAATTTTTGTAAAGCTGCTTGTTAGATCAGTTATTTTTATTTCTAGGATCTATAAAATGATAGGAAAATTTGTTAAAAGTAATGAATTAAAAAACTTCGAGAAGTCTAATTTTAAATTTTATGTATCTGTATCCATCTGTATATCTATATGCACAAATACATCTTTTGAAATACCACCAACTATCTAATCTTTAAAATAATGCTTCCTAATTATTTTCACATATTTGTACACTGGAGTGACATAAAAGGTCTAAGTGTTCTGTCTGGTATTTTCTGAATGTTGAGGGGATCTGTCTTGAAGCATTATTTATTAATGCATTTTTTTTTTTTAATTTATTTGAAAGGCAGGGAAACAGAATTCTTCCATCCAGCGGCTCACTTCCCAGTGCCTGAAACAACCTGGGCTGGACTAGGTCATAAAACAAGCACCCAGAACTCAAGCCTAGTCTCCCATGTGGTGGCAGGGACCCAAATACTTGTGCAGTCACCAATGCATCCCAGGATGCACATCCGCAAGAAGCTGTAATGGAGAGCACATCCAGGAATAGAACCTGGGCACTCTGATATGGGATGCAGGCAACTCTCGTATTTCTTAGTTTAAAATCATTCACCTAAAACAAATTTTTTTTTTTTTTTTTTTTTTTTTTTTTTTTTAAGATACATGAAATCAACTTAACAAATCTGGCAGGTTATAAAAGTTCTTGCCTGATATTTATGTGTGATCCCCTTTCAGCTGATAGAATTTTCATTAACTTCAGATTTTTTTATGGACAAAGAATATATTTCAGAAAATGGATCTGAAAGATGTATCAGGAGGGGCAAGCATTTGGTGCATCTAGAATTAATATGCACTTAGGAATCCCACATCCCAAATCACGGAGCCTGGTTTGAGTCCTGGCTACCCTGCTTCCTATCCAGCTTCCTGCTAATGCACCTGGGAAGGAAGCAGATGGCCTGAGTACTTGGGGCCCTGCTACCCATGTGGGAGAACAAAATGGCATTCCTGGCCTCTGGCTTTGGACTGGTCCAGACCTAGCTGTTATGGCCATTTGGGGATTGAACCAATGGATGAAAGATACCTCTCTGCCCTCACCCCTCCATCTCAATCCCTGGTTGCTCTGCTTTTTCAAATAAGTAAATATACAATTTCTTTTAAATTGAAGATTAGCAGTCAATTTTAATATTGACCACGGCCCAAGCACTTGTGCCATCTTCTGCTGCTGCTTTCCCAGGCACATTAGCAGAGTGCTGGGTTGGAAGTGGAACAGCTGGGACTTGAACCAGTGCTCATAGGGAATGCTAATGTGGCAGGTGGCAGCTTACTACTGATCTACAACACTGGCCTGCTACAATACCTTTTAATAATACTCCTAAGTGTTGTTTTGTTTTTTGTTTTTTGTTTTTTGTTTCATTCTCATTGTAAGCTATGACTTTATCTTACAGATTTGGAAAACTATAGGCTGGAAACTCGTATCTATTTCATTAAGTATGTATGGAGCTTTGTATCTTTATGAAAGGCTGACCTGGACAACCCGTGCCAAGGAGAGAGCCTTTAAACAGCAGTTTGTGAACTACGCAACTGAAAAACTGCAGATGATTGTTAGCTTCACGAGTGCAAACTGCAGCCACCAGGTGCAACAGTAAGTGGAAAGCTTATTATGGAGAATGAAATTTATTTTCACTGTTGCAGTCCCAGTTTATAAGTTTAAAAGTATTCTTAGATCTCAGGAGAATTACATAATAAATGCCTAGTTTTACTCAGTCTCTACTTTCCTACATCTTGAATATTTGTTTCATTGCTTTACTAAAAATATGTAGAGCATCAGTTAAATCAAGGCACATCATTCTGTGTTTGGATGCTGCTGAGAGCAGAACTTAAAAGTTCTGAGAACTCAAGATCATTGCAGTTTAATAGAAGAAATAATTATAGCACAAAGTAAAAGTAGTAATATGAAAAAGATAAAAGTGTTCTAATAATGTGGGACTCTAGAAGTTACTTAAACCAGAAAGGATACTGTTCAAAAAGGTGTTGTAGAGGAGAGGTAGCATATGAGATTGCAAAATAGGAAGATCAGAGAAAATCCTCCAAACCAGAAGCAAGAAGATGGGGGAAAGGAATGTGTATAAGAAGTTGGAGAGAAACATTCAGTATGGCAGATGTGGATATAAAGGCGGGGAGATGATACATCTGATCATAAACCTGACACTAGGGACCATGCCATTGTCTGTGTGTGTAGGAACTGGGAGGTGGACAATTACGAATCTGGGGTGATGAGCCATGAACACTTAACTCTAGAACAGATAACCTTGCAGTGATGTGTATAGAACGGTACAGACTAGGGAAACAGGAATTGCAGAGAGACTGAGCCTCAACTAGAAGAATTAAAGCAACATAGAACAGAAACAAAACACTAATGATTTGAGGAACCTGTTCAGTCATTCACCAGATATTTTCTTGTGTTCCTATTTTATATGATAGGTGTTTTTTATTTGTTTTTTTTGGTGTTTTTTGTTTGTTTTTTTGTTGTTGTTGTTGTTTTTTGTTTTTTTTTTTTTGGACAGGCAGAGTTAGAGAGACAGAGAGAAAGGTCTTCCTTCCGTTGGTTCACCCCCAAAATGGCTGCTAAGGCCGGTGCGCTGTGCCGATCCGAAGCCAGGAGCTTCCTCCTGGTCTCCTATGCGGGCGCAGGGATCCAAGCATTTGGGCCATTCTCCACTGCACTCCCGGGCCACAGCAGAGAGCTGGACTGGAAGAGGAGCAACCGGGACTAGAACCCGGGATGCCGGCGCTGCAGGCAGAGGATTAGCCAAGTGAGCCACGGCACCGGCCTATATGATAGTTTTAAATTTAGCTGATTTATATTAAGATAGATCTTTTCTCTAATGAAAATTCCTTGACTTCCAAAAGATATCAGCTGAGGCTCATATAAGTTAATGTAGCTTTCCACACTTGATCTTAGCCAAAAGGCCGAGAAGCGATAATGTAGCTTTCCATTTGCAATTTGTGTCATCAAACATTTATTGTCTACCATGTAACAGCTGTAATAGGAGTCACAGGAAATATAAAGTTGAAGATAAACTGATCCTTTTTCTTAGAGAACTTTACACTGATAGAAGCAGTCTCAAATAATTAAAATATACTAGCTGAATATTAATATTTAACAAAATATTAAAGGAATGAAACATGCTTCATTTGTCTAACTCTGGGATTTGGTGGAGGGAGAGAATGGAATGTAAAAAGACCATGAGAAAGATGAAGGTACACAGGAGAACAGTTGTAGGGAAGAAAGAATAATTTAACTGGGCTGAAGGTACACACATGCCAGTCATATTTTCGGTTGTAAAAAATGTCACGTAATGTTTGCCAAAGCTGATGTTGAAGCCAGCAGTCAAATTAAATGTAACTGTTAGTATTTTTGTCAGTAAAGGTCATTATTAAATTTTTTTTCTGTGCTGTTCTTGGCAATTTATTGTTTTATTGTTATACTTTTGAAGAAATATGCCCATCTGCATTTTTATGCATTATCCATGTTCAAAACCATACAGCAGAGGTAATAATACCCTCTTGAACATCTGTCTTGAGGCTACACAAAATTAAGCATACAGTCAATAAATAAACGAGTGCTATACCTTCTATCATACCACTACTCTTAGAAGTCTTTTATTCCTTATTATTTACATATTTATAAAAACTGTGTTCTCTTTAATATAAGGTTTACAATAAGGCTCATTCATTTTAGCAGATATTCATGATTGCTAATCAATTTTATTTTAAGAGAAATGGCTACCACTTTTGCTCGCCTGTGCCAACAAGTTGATATCACTCAAAGACATCTGGAAGAAGAAATTGCTAGGTTATCCAAAGAAATAGATCAGCTGGAGAAAATACAAAACAATTCAAAGCTTTTAAGGTATTCAATTTTTTTTTCTAATATAAAGATTTACTTACTGGTTTCATAACCAAAATATAAGTATGTAAGATCACAAATGAATTTGGATTAAAACTTAGCATTCATTGTTGGTTTAAATTACAATCTTCCAAATTTAACTCAGTATGTTTTGCAGTTTCAGTGGCATCTAATTTCAACAAGAGAACAAATACAAATGTAAATGAATTTTCATAGCTCTAAACTTCCTTTTGTTAAGGCTGTGTTAGTTCCCTTTCAGAACAGAGAATCTATTTAAAGTGAGTTTTAGGGCCTATATGTCCAACACCTATAACTTTTGTCATTATGGGATTGTTGAGTGTACTTAAATTTGAAGCAGTAAAAGTACACAAGATTTCCTAATTAAATGTGGATTTCTGGCTTACTATCATTTATTAAGGATCCTTTGGGGTCTAATATAATGGAGTGGGGGCAATAAGACTGGAAGTGTCCCCCTCAGGTCTTTACTTGGCAGTTCTCTCAGCTTTCTGGTTTGCCAGCATCTCTGGGAGAATTGTTAAGAATCACTTAATCTCTGCTGTTAGGTCCACAGCACATTCTACCTGAAATTGCCCATGTAAGAGCAGCTTAGTAGTCACTATCTATCCACATCACCCAAGTGAATTTTATGAATTTCATTGTTCATATTTTAAGTTAGATAAATACACTTTTCAAACTTGATAACTATATCCAAATTTTTTTTGGTCTTAGGTAAGTTTTTAAATGTTTTATTTGGTTATAAAAATGATAAGACAGATTATTGGGAAGTATTCTGATTTTGGCAGAACTGACTTGTATAAGCATGAATGGTTTGAATATTCTAAATCTAATTAATCATCTTTCTAGTAGGAAACATTTTAAAACAACTACTATAATATTTGAATCTCCATTGTTATAGATTAGGCAGTCACTTGGATAGAATTTAACATGCCTAATGCTTCAGGAGAGTTGCCTGCAGAAATATAGAAAGTGGGCTTAATGTCATATACACATTTAATTTGCATAACCTCAACCACATGTGCACAGTAATGAGACAAAATAAGACCCCCTTGTCGACATAGTATGAAAGAATGAGATACAAATTGGTATTATTCTGTCAGTTTTATTTCCAGTTCTCCTTTTTAAAAAAATATTTATTTATTTGAAAGAGTTACATAAAGGAAGAGACAGACTTTTTTAAATGATTTATTTGAAATTGTTAGAGAGGGAGAGACAGAGGAGAGCGATCTTCCATCCACTGGTTCACTCCCCAGATGGCCCCAACGACCAGGGCTGGGCCAGGCCAAAGCTAGGAGCTTCATCGGAGGTCTCCTACATGGGTGCAAGGGCCCCAAGCAATTGGGCCATTCTCTGCTGCTTCCCCAGACACATTAACAGGGAGCTGGATCAGAAATGGAGCAGCCAGGACTTGAACCCCTGCCTATATGGGATGCCAGCATTGCAGATGGTGGCTTAACCCATTGCACCACAGTGCTGACTAGAGAGAGACTTCTTCCATCCACTAGTTCACTCCCCAAATGGCTGCAAAGGCCAGGGCCAAAGTCAGGAGCCTGGAGCTTCTTCCAGGTCTCCACATGAGTACCGGAGCCTAAGGACTTGGGCCATTCTCTGCTGCTTTTCCAGGCACATTAGCAAGGAGCTGGATTGGAAGTGGAGCAGCTGGGTCTTGAACTAGCACACATATGGGATGCTGGTGTCACAGGTGTTGGCTTTACTTGCTACACCATAATTCAAGTCGCTCCATTTCTCCTTTCTTGTGGACATTTGACTGCATTAATACATATGAGTGTACTGTTTTGTTTTGTTTTTGTTTTTTTCAAAGATTATTTATTTGAAAGGCAGAGTTATGGAGAGGCAAAGATAGAGTGATCTTCATCTGCTGGTTCATACCCCAGATGGCTGCAACAGGCCTCAACAAGCTGCAATGACCAGGGCTAGGACAAGCAGAAGCCAGGAACTTGATCTGGGCCTCTTAAGTGGGTTAGGGGGCCAAGGACTGGGGCGATCCTCTGCTGCTTTCCTAGTGCATTAGAAGGAAGCTCAATCAGAAGTGGAGCAGCTGAGACACAAACTGACACCCACGTGGGATGCCAGCATTGTACGTGGTGGCTTAACCTGTTACATTGCAACATTGGCCCCACTTCTAGTGTTTTAAAGAACTGTATATTATCTCATCCCCTTTGACATCTACCAGCCACTTTGCATATACATAAAACCATTTATTCTCTATACTTTACTTAATGGCAATTTTCAAAGATAATCATGATTGTGTGTGAACTTCTATGCTAGGTGATGATTCTACTGTCTATTACACTTTCAATCTTATTAAAGTTTGTAACTTTTATTTTGGTGTAATTACTTTTAGGTCTGTGTTTACTGTAAAGCTACAATAGTACATATAATGAATACTTTAAAAAGGATTGGTAATAGATGAGTTTGAGTTCAGATAAATGTACCAGTAGCTAGCTAGTGAGTTTTTTTTTTATAGTGGAAGAAATGCATTTTTTTCATTGACCTTTATGATAACTAGATTGTTTCTTTCTTTTTTTTTTTTCAATTAGAAATAAAGCTGTTCAACTTGAAAATGAGCTGGAGAATTTTACTAAGCAGTTTCTGCATTCAAGCAATGAAGAAAAATCTTAACAGAGATTGCTTTGGTGTGACCATCATAGGAAATGGAACTTGGAAGAGTGGGACAGTTATTTTTATGAAATAATTGTAAACATGAATTATACTAATTGTACCTAAATAGCAAATCCCTGCTAGGTTCTGATAATGATCTATTTAGGGTATTTGCATTTCTGAAGAGTGTTGGGACAAGTCTTCAGTTTTAATTTGGGTATAGAAAAGGCTAAATCATTTTTGTTAAAATAATAAACCTTTTAAGATCAACAGAACCACCTGTGTGACCCCTGAGGGGTGGGGCCTTGAGCTCTCAATTAGGGCTTGCTTTGTTTTTGGTTCTGAAAAACTCTGCTTCCTGGCATCCAGGAGTTAGAGTATGACCCTTTCAGCTTTCTCAAAACTGGTTTTTGATGCTGTCTTTAATGGAAATAGTCACTTTCTTGTTTTGTTTTATAAACTGCATTGCTCTGTGAAGGAGTGTGGGATGTTCTTGATTGTATCATTTTTGCAAGTTACAATCCCTTCTGTTTTGGCAGGTATGTAAACCACTAATAAATGCTGTTTTTATTCCCTTTAAGCCTGGTGTAAAACAGTATAAAGGTTCATTATTATAGTCACTTATAAAAATATTTGTATCTAAATAATTTTTGACCTGTTTTTGAAGAAATATTCTCAGTTTTGCTCCAGTTACGCTTCCTGTAAGGAGAGCTTTTCTATCTCAGATTTAGGAGTGAAGTCTGAAATGATAGAAATAGCCAAAGATACAGGAGGTCTGAGTTTTGGATAACAACAGTGATGGTTAAAAGTTATTCTTCAGCAGGCATTTGCTGAATTGTACTCCATTTTAGGTCTTTAATTGTATGAATTTATCAGGGCTCCATTAAATTGTTACTGTATTTTTTACCTCAATGAAAAGTTTGTGAGTTCAAGTATCCTATTTGCTTCTGTATTAAAATATATTGAACTTGAATGGAAATACTGAAAAAAAAAAAAAAAAAAAAGACATTCTAGCCCCTTGTTGCACAAAATACAGGACCACCAGATCAGCATCACCCAGACACTTGTTAGAAATGCATAGTACATTGGCTGGCGCTGATCTCACTAAGCTAATCCTCCCCTTGTGGCGCCGGCACACCGGGTTCTAGTCCCGGTCGGGGCACCGGTTCTGTCCGGTTGCCCTCTTCCAGGCCAGCTCTCTGCTGTGGCCTGGGAAGGTAGTGGAGGATAGCCCAAGTCCTTGGGCCCTGCACCCGCATGGATGACCAGGAGGAAGCACCTGACTCCTGGCTTCAGATTGGCACAGTGCGCTGGCTGTAACAGTCATCTGAGAGGTGAACCAATGGAAGGAAGACCTTTCTCTAACTCTGTCAAAAAAAAAATTTAAAAAAAAAAAATGCATAGTACATTTGGCCAAGTACAGTTTATGCTTCCTTGTTATGGGAGGATAAAATTTCAGGCTTTTAAAGATACTCAATACTTCCTTTTCTGTGCCTTTTAAGGTTCTTGGATGCTAGTTAAGTCTTTTTAGAACAGGTGCAACTTTTATTTTTAAAGATATTTTAAGGAGAAAATAACTTAGGCCACAAAAGTCTTTCAAAAATAACTGTTTTTATGCAAATCATATTAGGAAGCAGTATACAAATTCAACTACAACTGGTTATTTTTAGCTTTTTTTTGCTCATATAGGTCACCAACAAGTGAGATTAGATGACAACGGCAACATGAAAAACAATGTCTAAGACTGGGAATTACTAATTTACGTTACAAATTCAAGACCTTAACCTCTTTACAAATGTGAACTTTGAAGTCACAGAGTGGTCTGGTGTCACATTAGTACAGTGCAGTAGTTCTCAAAGTTTGGTCTCTGGGTCATGAGTATCACTTTCTAAGAAGTGTAGGTTCTTGGGTATCAGCCCTGACTTACAGTCTCAGAGACGCTAAACTAATGTTTTAAGAAGCTTTCCAGCTAATCTGATTCATGCTAAAATTCGTAAATCACTGGTATGGTGACTCTGGTATAGTACATTTTCCATCACTAGTGTGAATGTCATTCCATCTGATCAAGTTTGAAAATGTATGAATGTTGGAAATGGAACACTAAAATAATGAAACCCAATTCTTCTGGCAGGATTTAAATGCATCTGTGAGCAGGCCAATAGAAATTATGTAATTGCAACTGACATAGTTCTGCACATATACTTGATTGTTTACTATATTTGTTTGCAGGGTTATTTATACACTTTGTATAATCTTTATACAGAACTTTTTTATAAGTATGCAAGGTGAAAATAAAAACCTATTTGCCTAATAGTTGATAAATGTAGCATTTATACTAGTATTAATAGTGAGTTTTAATCTTTCTTAATCATTTTTAGGGTAGGCATATAAGCTATGTTGAGTGGACTGGCTCATTTGATTGTGCTACTGTTGTGTAGTTCTGGTCATGTACTTAAAGGGTAAGTAAAAGTTTCATACACCAATCCTTAGTTTGTAAACAGGCTACCATTGGAGGAACATATTTTTGAGAGTATATAACTAGTATTCTTCCTTGGAAAAATAGAACATTATCTAAAATGCCTCATTCATTCTTCCCCAAGATTATGATAAAAGAACATAAGAATGTTTTAGCAATACCATAAGCAGAATTGGCTATAAGAGAGCTCTATAAGGGAATAAAGATTTTTGCTTTTTATGAAAATCAGGCTTTATATTAATAAGCTAGAAGGGCAGGTGTTTGGAACAGCAAGTATGATGCTGCTTTGGATGCCTGCATCCCATATCAGAGTGCCAGGTTCAAGTCCCAGCTCTACTTCCATCTTCCTGCTAATATGCACCCTGGGAGACAGCAAGTGATGGCTCAAGTACTTAGGTCCCTGCCACCCATGTATGAGACATGGATTGAGTTCCCAGCTCCTGGCTTTGGCCTGGCCCACCCTGGCTGTGGTAGAAATTTGAGGAGTGAACTAGTGAATGGAAGATCTCTTTCAAATAGAATAAAAAATAAAAATAAGCTAGAAGTTTACAGTCTGAAAGGATGGGTTAGTAGTACTCCAAGCTGTTCTTTGCTTATACAGCCTATTCATTTTTTATGGTGGAAAAAAAAAAAAACTGTTTAGATAAAGGAATTGGGACAGAGCATGAAATACTGGGCTTGAAGTTTTGTGACTTAATTTTTAAAATAAATCATATTGAAATTGACTTAAAAATGCTACAGTGAAATCAGGTTAAAAAGTACTTTATTGATTACAATATCAATTCACAGCAACATTTCACAAAGTAACTGTACAAATGAGTCGATCACTGTGTAAGAAAGATCCAATAACACTGTTAATCATGATCCAAGTCTGTATTGTATAGTTTAAAGCTTTTATAGGAACTTTAAGAGCTTTATCATGTTTACCTTTTCTGTAATTATATAATTGACTTTCATAGTCAGTTGGCCACAAGTGTATTAAAATCATATTCTAGGTGAAAAAAACTTTCAAAATGCTGAAAATGTTAACTTTAATAACACTTAGATGTGGATGCCTTTGGATAAGGTAATGCAACTGTTCAGATGCTTCTTTGAAGAGAGAAAATGACAGGATAAAAGCACCATTGTGTAAGACAGAACAGGCTTTAAATATCTACTAGTATATCATTAAAGTTCTGTTAATTAAAAAATATTTAGTTGAGTACATTTAAAACCAGATAAGCTGCATTATCATAACTATTTTATAAAATCAGTGATTGGATTTAAGAAAACTGACTTTTAGGAAATCTGACATGCAAACATTTGCTAGATACAATATGTACTATCAATCTGACTAATAATTTACTTTTTAAAACAGAATGCTGGCCAGCGCCGCGGCTCACTAGGCTAAGCCTCCGCCTGCGGCGCCAGCCACCCGGGTTCTAGACCCGGTTGGGGTGCTGGTTCTGTCCCGGTTGCTCCTCTTCCAGTCCAACTCTCTGCTGTGGCCGGAGAGGGCAGTGGAGGATGGCCCAAGTCCTTGGGCCCTGCACCCGCATGGGAGACCAGGAGGAAGCACCTGGCTCCTGGCTTCGGGTCGGCACAGTGCGCCGGCCACAGCATGCCGGCAGTAGCGGCCACTTAGGGGGTGAACCAATGGAAAAAGGAAGACCTGTCTCTAACTCTGCCTGTCAAAAAAAAAAAAATCATAAAAAAATGAACAGAATGCTAGCTTAGCCATTCTATAACTCATTTTAATGAGTACCTATTATTGTAACCAGTAGTTTTTAAATGCCGATTTTTTCATTCTGCTACTTTTTCTCATAAGATGGTCTAACCTGTGGCTGGCTCTTAAAAATTCCAGCAGGATGGCTGGCGCCGCGGCTCACTAGGCTAATCCTCCGCCTGCGGTGCCAGCACCCCGGGTTCTAGTCCTGGTTGGGGCGCTGGTTCTGTCCTGGTTGCTCCTCTTCCCTTCCAGCTCTCTGCTGTCGCCCGGGAGTGCAGTGGAGGATGGCCCAAGTGCTTGGGCCCTGCACCCGCATGGGAGACCAGGAGGAAGCACCTGGCTCCTGGCTTCAGATGGGCACAGCACACCGGCCATAGTAGCCATTTGGGGGGTGAACCAACGGAAAGGAGACCTTTCTCTCTGTCTCTCTAACTCTGCCTGTCACCAAAAAAAAAAAAAAAAAAAAAAAAAAAAAAAAAAAAAAAAAAAAAAATTACAGCAGGAGGTAAGAAATAGTTTAAAATTTTTGCTCTTTACTATGACGAAAGCGAAAGGGGAAGCTGAACAGAGTACTTAACTAAAGGATTTTTAAAAGTCCTGATAGACACTTAAGATCCTAAAAGAACATCTTCACTTTTCTAAAGGGGGTTGTTTAAACAAGTTACACACATAAACAAGCCACAACTATTCAACTGTGTTATAGTTTAAAATCCAAGACATTCACATCATGGCATCAATTTCTCTGAAGTCTCAACTGAAATCAGAATTGTTGTAGAATATTGGAACGCAGTCTTCAGCAAATATGAAAACTGTTTTGTCACTGGAGAAGTCAGGATCCATTTTTCTTAATAGGTGGGTTAACTTTAAAGTTCTTAACATACTCCCAAAGTACTGACATCCAGTATTTCAAGAAATCTAGTTTACTATCCTCATGCAATACTGATCAGTTCATCTGTCTAATCTGAAATGAGAATTACCTACTAGCCCTCTTGCTGTTGAAATACTAGGCCCAGGGCCGGTGCTGTGTTATAGCAGGTAAAGCCATTGCCTGAAGCGCCAGCATCCCAGATGGGCATAGGTTCGAGACCTGGCTGTTCCACTTCCAACCCAGCTCTCTGCTATGGCCTGGGAAAGCAGTGGAAGATGGCCCAAGTCCTTGAGCCCCTGCACCTGTGGGAGACCCGGAAGAAGCTTCTAGCTCCTGGCTTCGATCGGCCCAGGTACGGTTACTGTGGCCATTTGGGGAGTGAACCAGCAGATGGAAGACTCTCTCTGCCTCTCTAACTCTTTCAAATAAATACATAAATCTTAAAAGCAAAGACTTGGGCCTAGTATTTTTTTTATGAAGATGATGTGTGTAATCATAATAAATTTGAGCTAAGGGTGTGCCCTGCATAATGTTGCCAGAAACGAGGCCTGTCTGTCCAAGTGGAGGAATTATCCTTGCTGGTAGCAAGAATTTCTTTCTTGATCAGATTTCTGTGATGATTTACAGGACTGCAAGGGGACCACTTTGTTTTAGAACAGAATGTATGCCTTTATAATACTCTGTCAGATCTCAAGACACTACTCTGATGTGGTATAGAGTCTACAAATCATTTTACTGAGGCATGATATATTTTTTCTTGTAAGGTAAAGAATAATCAATTAGCTGAACTTCAACTGCACACAAATACATTTAGCAACTGGTACTTCTAGCACTAGAAAGCAAAGGTTAGACTAGTAAAGTCATTAATGTAGTGATGAGGTACTTTTTCACTGTTTGCTCATGTGTATAATGATCCACAAGTGTTCCACAGCTGCTACTTTATAGCAGTCTACTACATAATTATAGGAATTGCTTTAAGTTCCTCTCTACATGTCATTTCAAAATATATTAAGATCATAAAATTACTATTTTCTGCATGCCTCTTTGACTATCTTGTTACTACAGTAACTTTTAAATAGAAGAGGTACTCATATCAACTTGTTTTTACACATAACAGAAGTGTTTTTCAACAGGATTTTGAAATTAATCGCTGAAATACACAGCAGGCTTTGACTACCACTGCTTCCTTTACAGAAATGAGTATGTTTCTTTACAATATTCTTGCCTTATCTCAAAGTACTGCTTTTTATGAAGTGATATCGAGTCCAGAAATAAGCATTAATTGCAAAATTCATAGATATCTTAACCACAATATAAATATACATTCACACCTGCCATTTACAGTGTTCTGTTTTGACTTATATCTTCATTTGCCTTTATCCATTTTACTCCCGTATCAACTTGACCTTAATAAAACTTTGATCAACTGTATTGAAGTCAGTCTAAGTATTACCACACTCACAATATAAAGATGAAAACAGATAAAGTTTGGGAGTGTTTAGGTTAGGGTTATGGTGATCAGAAGTTAGCAGACCTATCTGAACATAACTTACACAGTTCATTAAGTTACAAAATGCAATGCATTTCTTGATATCAGAATAACCTATGACTTTATCGTCAAGCAAGGCTAACAGTCTTATATTATTCTTCAGATTTATTTGTAAAAGAACATCCAAGACAAGTATCCTTGTTTAAATTAGGGGACAAGAGTCATTCTAATAATTGACATTATACCACTGACAAGAAATATGGGTACATTCAGATCTAGGCATAGTTTGAAGCAGAACCACTTAGAAACTGGTATTTTGTGCTAATAATTAATAAAGAAGAGTAAAAAGCATAAATGTTTCACTTTAAGAAACTTGAAAACATACTTTTAAATCAATTCAGCTCTTATAGTACATAAACATAAAATTCAGAAACCCACCTTACTAACAATTAAAAGAAATCCGTACCAGCAATTGGTTAGAGTTTTTACTCTTCTTTGAAAAATGTAACACTGTCACACTCTATTTCCTATCTAGATGTGTATTGGTAGAGAACATTAGGAAAGATTCTTCAGATGCAAGGAAAATCCAAATATTTATTAAACTTCTGAAATACAAGTATGCTGTACACGCTTAGTTCTGGAATATGAAATCAGTAGGGAATCCTGCTATGTAGAGGGCTGCTCAAACTGACAACTGATCATAACTAGCCTTCTAAACAAGAATTACTTATCTACTATTAACTATTTATTCACATAGTACATTCTAGTGAAATTTCTTATGTGTGTCTAAAATATCAGAGTGAAATCTTAATTCTCTGGCCTTCGGATTATCTGTCCCCTCATGGGACTGAAAATGAGCACTACTTTAGATGGAGTATGCAAGGGAAGTGCAGGAAACTCAGTACTCTGCAGAGGTTCCTGGCCTGTGGACACTCAAACATTCAACAACCAGGATCTCTTTCTAAAGGAATGTCACAATTCAGGCAGACGGTCTTCAAACTTAGGTACACACATACAGAACATTCCATCTACTACCGTGACATCTTGTATATACAAAGTTAGAAATGTAGTTCTTGAGAAATGAAAACACAATGACAAGCTGCAAAAATGTATACATTCTGTTCTACACAAAACACTCATTACAAGCAAAGATTCCAGAAGGTTAAATTAACTCAAATTAACACACTGGTCCTTTTGATCTTAGCAGATATCTTTGCCTCCCATCCCCCACACTGTTTTTGTACTTTACTGAAAGCTTTTTGTGTGTAATAGTCTCAATAGAAAAATCTTTACCTGCAAATATAAGGTAGGATTTTCTTTTTTCACAGCTATAGGCTGTAGCACTCAATTCTCCAGATATCAGTGGAGAACACAAAATAGGTAAGACCACACTATTAATTCCAGATTCTAAGAAAACTGTCCCAAGAGCCTGTTGCCACAGCCATGCCATCGTCGGTTACACCTAAACAGCTGACACGGTTGTCATGACCAGCAAGCACACCTGAAAAAAGGTATAAAATGTTAGCAACTATAGAGTTTTAGAATTAAACAAATGCATACGTTAAACATCTAGATGGTATTTAAAAACAAATGGAGTCCTCTGAAATAAGGAGAGAGCTGGACATGTATGTAAAAGGTAATCTTGTATTACTTAAAATGATATACATCAGAAATTAGTTTTTAATTTTTGAAAAATCACTTAAAATATTAACAACGTACTTTATTTGAAAGTTATAGAGAGTCTGGGAGAGACAGGTCTTCCATTTGATGGTTTATTCCCCAAATGGCCACAATGGCTGGGGCTGGGGCTGGGCCAGACCAAAGCCGGAGCCATGAACTCTATCTGGGTCTCTCACGTGGGTGCAGGGACCCAAGGACTAGGACTATCTGTTTTTGCTTTCCCAGGCACACTAGCAAGGAGCTGGACTAGAAATGGAGCAGCCGGGAATTGAAAAGGTACCCACATAAGATGCTGGTGTCACAGGCAGTGGCTCAACCCGTTACACCACAAAACGGCATTTTTTCTTTTTGTAAGATTTATTTTTGAGAGGTTAGAAAGAAAGGCTTGGGGGGTGGGGGATCAGTCTTCCATCTGCTGGTTCATTCCCTAAAAGACCGCAACTGCTGGGGCTGGGCCAATCTGAAGCTAAGAACCAGGAGATTCTTCCGGGTCTCCCACGTGGCTGCAGGGGCCCAGAGACTTAGGCCACCTTCCACTGCATTCCCAGGCTACAGCAGAGAGCTGGATCAGAAGTGGAGAATCTGGGACCTGCCATATGGGGTGCTGGCACTACAGGCAGAGGCTTAACCTACTACGTCATAGTGCTGGTCCCTCTTCCCCCAATTAAGCTTTCTTACATGAGAACAGACAGATGTATATTCCACATCTCTAATAAGTTCCTGGTATTCCACATTTTGCTATTGGATCATGCTATTTTTAACAAAAAATTTTTAATGAATTTCAATGAAGTTGTCTTTTTCCACCACGATAAACAAAAATGAAAGCATGAAGTTGCCTTACATCACCACTTCCAAAATTACTGACATTATCTACTTTCTTCTGCAATCCCCCAATCACTGTGTTGGTTACAATTTCCTGAAACTATCAAATTCATCTGGGTTAAGCTACTGCCAAGGATGCCGGCATCCCATATGAGTGCTGGGTCATATTCGGATCAGGCTCTTGCTAATGTGCCTAGGAAGGCAGCAGATTATGGCCCAAGTGCCTGGACCCCTGCCACCCATGAGGGAGATTTGGATGAAGCTCCTGGCTCCTGGTTTCAACCTGGCTGGATCTGGTTGTTGTGGCCATTTCGGGCGTGAGCCAGCAGATGGAAGATCTGTCTCTCCTCTCTTTGTAATTCTACCTTTCAGGTAAATAAATCTTTTTTTAAAAAAGTGAAGTTAAACCTGATATCCTGATCACCACACAGCAGAAAATGAAATATTCCCAATATCATAGAAGAAAATGAGAAAATATTAAATCCTCAACAACAATTTGAGAGCCAGAGAGAGCTCCCATCCACTAGTTCACTTCCTAAACCCGCGCAACTGAGGCTGGGCCAGGCAGGTCCCAGGAACCAGGGACTCAATCCAAGTCTTCCACATGTATGGCATGTGCCTCTCAGAATCTGCACTGGTGGGAAGCTGGAATGTGGAGCAGAAGCCAAGAATTGAGCCCAGACACTCTGATGTTGGATACCAGTGTCAACATTTTAACTAGGCCAAATGCCTGTACCTCCAAACTTTTTTTTAACAGAATTTTCATTAATCTATGTATTTGAGCATATCATTTTCATTCAGTCTCAGTAACAGAAGTTTATCTTGTTAAATTCTTTTTAATAATCCTGTAATATTTCTGATATGGCAGTATTTGGCAATGAGCAAATTTATCATTATGGGGTGAAATAACAAAAATGAACACTAAAATACTTCAAGTCATACTGGAGAGGAGAATGATTAGCAATCCTACAAATCAGGATTCCATTTTAAGGAAAAATTCCAGTTGAATCAAACTGAAACTAGCTATAAGGAAAAGCAAAGTAAAAGCAAAGTGTGAGGCTACTTCAAAAAGTTGGTGGAAAATGAAAGATAAGTTTAGGGGTGGGTGTTTAGCCTGGTAGTGGTTAGGATGCTGGTTGGTATGCCTGCATCCCATGTTAGAGTGCCTGGGTTCAATGACCAGCTGTGGCTGATTCCAGCTTCCTGCTGGTGTAGACCCTGATAGGCAGTAGTGATGGCTCAAGTGGGTGGGTTCATGCTATCCATGTTGGAGACCAATGTTGAGTTCCTGGCTCCTGGCTTTGGCTTGGCCCAGTCCCAGCAGTTGTTGGCATTTGGGATTGGGGTGGGGAGTGGTGACCTAGCAGATAGGAGTTTATCAAATTTTTTAAATGTTTATTTAGGTGCAAAAAAAAGTTAAACCCACACATGTGGGAGTCTTTAAAAAGTGCAAGGAAAATGCAGATCATGAAATAACTATGCATGGATTTCAAAAACTTTTGCATGTACCAAAATAAACACTTTTTAATTCTATTTTCCACAATTTTTTTTTAATAGGAGGAGCTCCCATCCTCTGGTTCACTCCCCAGATGCCTGCAATAGCTAGGACTGAGCAAGGGTGAAGCTAGGAATCCAAGCCAGGTGTCATGTGAAGTGCTGGAACTCAGCTACTTAAGGCGTCATCACTGCCTCCCATGGTCTGCATGAGCAGGAAGCTGGAGCCAAGAGCCACAACTGGGCATCATATCCAAGTGTTCCAAAACAGGACACAGGTGTTTTGACTGGCATCTTAACTGCTAGGCTGAATGCCTGACACCCCCACCCCCGGCATGAATTTTTTTTAAAGATTTATTTATTTGAAAGTCAGAGTTACACAGAGGAGGAGAGGGAGAGGGAGAAGGGAGAGGGAGGGAGAGAGAGATGTCTTCATCTGATGGTTCACTCCCCAGATGGCCACAACAGCTGGAGCTATGCCAGGAGCCAGGAGCTTCTTCCGGGTCTCCCACGTGGGTGCAGAGGTCCAAGGACTCGGACCATCTTCTGCTTTCCCAGACCATAGCAGAGAGCTGGATTAGAAGTGGAGCACCCAGGTCTCGAACCTGCGCCCATATGGGATGCCGGTGCTGCAGACCACGGTGTTAACCCGCTGAGCCACAGTGCCAGCCCCTAAAAAGCACTTTTAGACAGTGAATTTTTTTTTTTTTTTGGAGTTATAGACAGTGAGAAAGATCTTCCTTCCATTGGCTTACCCCCTAAATGGCCACTATGGCCAGAACTATGCCGAACTGAAGCCAGGAGCCCGGTGCTTCCTCCCAGTCTCCCATGTAGGTGTGGGAGTCCAAGTACTTGGGCCATCCTCCACTTCCTTCCCGGGCCACAGCAGAGAGCTGGACTGGAAGAGGAGCAGCTGGGACTAGAACTGGCACCCATATGGGATGCTGGCACAGCAGGTGGAGGATTAACCAAGTGAGCCATGGCGCCAGGCCTCTACCCCCATGAACTTTTTGAAACTCCTTTTGTATGTTTAAAACTTGGAAAACATTTTAACTTTGTTATGGTTACTAATTGATTTATTCTAGGCAAACACTAGTACCTTAAAAAAGTAACTGGCTTTGGGCAACAGAATATGTCCAAAAATCTGTTTGCTAACTGAAAACTCTGAACCATGTAGTCTGTCGACAGGGGTCACTGAAAACTTTTCATGGGAACGATGATATTGCTTGTACTCAGAAATGCCAAAAATTGTATAGTTCCTTTAAAGGGTAAGAACATACATTGACAAGGTCAGTTGGAATATGAGAGCAGGTAATGGCAACAAATTTTTTTTTTTTTTGGACAGGCAGAGTTAAACAGTGAGAGAAACAGATCTTCCTTCTGTTGGTTCACCCCTCAAATGGCTGCTACAACCAGTGCGCTGTGCCGATCCTAAGCCGGGAGCCAGGTGCTTCCTCCTGGTCTCTCATGCGGATGCAGGGCCCAAGCACTTTGGACACCCTCCACTGCACTCCCTGGCCACAGCAGAGAGCTGGACTGGAAGAGGGGCAACTGGGACAGAATCCGGCACCCTGACCGGGACTAGAACCCGGTGTGCCGGTGCCGCAGGCGGAGGATTAGTCTATTGAGCTGCGGCGCCGGCCGCAACAAAATTTTCTAAGCTGAATGATGGTAATTGTTAGTAAATCCCAAAATGCTAAGTTCAAAATGAATATTTTGGTAAATTGAGAAGCAAAATTCACTTTCAAATCTCCAGAAGGGTCCAGACTAGTAGAATCAAGTATCTCTAGAACCAGGTAAGGGCAAAGATGGTGCAAAATAAAATTGCATTAGACTTTTCAAAAATCAGTAAGGGGGCTGGCACTGTGGCATAGCAGGTAAAGCCGCTGCCTGCAGTGCTGACATCCCATATGGGCACCGGTTCAAGTGCTGGTTGCTCCACTTCTGATCCAGCTCTCTAAGGCCTGGAAAAGCAGCAGAAGATGGCCCAAGTCCTTGGACCCCTGTACCTGCATGGGAAGATCCAGAAGAAGCTCCTGGCTCCTGTGTTTGGATCGGCACAGGTCTGACCATTGCAGCCAACTAGGGAGTGAACCAGGAAGATCTCTCTCTCTCTGCCTCTCCCCCCTCTCTGTAACTCTTTCAAATAAATAAATAAATCTTAAAAAGAAATCGGTAAGATTCCCCCAGGAGGCACCGGAGCTGTGGTGTAACCTACCCACTAAATCCCATGTGGTGCCTGCTCCTGTTATTTGGGCCCCTGTCACCCCACGTGTGAACCAGGACAAAGCTCTTGGCTTTGGCCTGCTCCAGCACCAGCAGTTGTCACCATGTGGGGAGTGAACAGGTAGATGAAGATCAATCTCTGTCTCTCCCTCTCTCTGTAACTCCTTCAAATAATATAAAAAAATATTTCCTCCAGGAAAGGTCTCCTCTTCCTCCACTCTGCAGTGGCAGGTGACAGATCATGGCTAGAGACTGGAGAGAGTAAAACAGTGTCTCAGCTGGAAGAAAGCAAGCACAGTTGAGACTGATGAAACTATGCTCAAAATGGGGAATAAAGGAAGTTGACTTGCTAATTGTTTTGTGGCCCTCAGTTTTCCTCTTGGAATCAGTTCCTGCCTGGCAGCGAGCTTATACACTCCAGGTAGGAAAGTGGAAAAGCCATCTCAGGAAACATGATTGGCCCAAGGACAAAGGGTCATAAGAGATACCAGAGGTTCCCCAGTGGTCATGCTTCAGTGAGGCCTGTGCTCAGGACACCCAACCACATGCACACAGCTTTGAACAAGAAGCTAAGAACCACCAGACTTATAAGGAAATATTCTAAAAACAAGGACTGGGACTACAAAAAATAAAAACAAACCCTGGAAACTCAAAGGACTAAGCCTGAAGGAAGAAACTTCCAAAAAACTATTTCACTAACAATGTCAGAGAAACAACTCCATGAATGAAAACCAGAATGGGTGCCATAGAAAATAAGAGACCAAAAGAGCTCTCAAAATGATGGTAGCAAAAAAAAAAAAAAAAAAAAAAAAAAAAAAAAGATCCAAAACTTAAGGGTTGAAAGAAAAGGTGAGGATTTCTCCCTGAACATAAAGCACAAAAGAGATAGCAAATAGACGAGAACACAAAAATGTCAAAGGGCCAGCCCAGGAGGTCCTTCACCAATATAAGGAATATAAGGGGAATGTCAGAACCGCATTAATGGAGAAGAGCTAGAATGTAATATGTAAGCCTTCAGTCTCCCTGCACTGCAGTCCACAAGTCCAGGTCTAACAGGCCCCCAAGTGCAAACAATTGATGAAAAGAGATCCACTCTAAGATATTATCAACACTGGCAGAAACTTTGAGGGTTGGTTAGTGAGAAATACATTAAAAAAAAAAAACTAAGAATATAAACCAAAAAATTAATTCAGCCCTGGGAAATACAAAAGACCTACATAGCAAAAGAAGTCATAATACTCCATTGTTCAGCAGTAAATGCATCTTGTGCCATAATTATGTAAACACTGTATGAAAAAACCTGGAGGATGGACAGGTATGGCTGTGGGGAGAGCAAGGATTATTTAAAGCCAGACCCTCATTATCTGTGACCAACCACAGATCTACCTAAAAGTTTAAAAAAAAAAAATACAGCCATGTTATTTAAAGTTATGGAAGAAATACTCAACAGTTAAAGGCAGTTACTTAGGGGATAAGAATATATGGTTTATGGCCAAAGGACTGCTGTCATTTTGGTAACAAGCCATATATAACTAGTTGGTTCCTTAAGTATAATTTCAAGTATAACTCTTACTGTTAAAAAACAATTTTAAATCACTCAATCGTATAATTTACCAATGACAGTTCCCATTAGGGCTTGATGTACACTTGAGTATTTTAGAACCTGGAGAGTGAGGCTAAGGGAGGACAAGGAGACCATGTCCTGTCCCATTTAAGATCTGCTACAGAAGGAAAACAAGCAGTTAACAATGTTTCCCATGTGGTTATCAGAAAATTGTGATTTGTAAGACACTACACTGAATCAATCACAATTCATGTTTCTATCAAAGCTTACCAAACTTTGAAATCAGAGAACTACATGTTACTCTCTAGGAAGCAGAAGTGTGGCTTACGGCTGTGACTGTACTCAAAGGGTAACCACGGAGGAATGAGGGACTGCCATAGCTACCATTTTCCACAAACAAGATGCCCACTGAAGGCCTGGGAGACTACTGAAGGACCCTCATATGCCCTGAAAATCAGAACTCAACGTGGGCTTATGTACTAACCTGCACGGTCTCCTTTTAGTGTGTCCCATACATTGCAATTAAAGTCATCATAACCCGCTAAGAGGAGTCGCCCACTTTTTGAGAAAGCCACAGAAGTGATTCCACAGATGATATTGTCATGAGAATACAATAATAACTCTTGATCTGCACGGAGGTCAAACAGCCGACAGGTGGCATCATCAGAGCCGGTGGCAAAGGCATATCCATTTGGGAAAAACTAGAAAGAAAACACAACACACATTTATCTTAGAGATGTATACAGAAATCATGGGAGGTGGTGCGACAGCAGATGCTGGTGTAAGACAGTCCTAGATTCAAATTCCAACTTAGCTACTTACCATGTTAGGCACTGAAGATACTTAAATAATTAGCTCCAGAATGTCGGTTAGGATTAAATGAAAAATAACATGCAAAGCACATAACCCATTGTTCAGCACACAGCAGGTATTCAATAAATACTGACTCTGGCCTTATCCAAAGTATGTGGATGTTTGGCACAGTGGTTTACGATGCCACTTAAAATGCTTGTATCCCATATCAAACTGCCTGAGTTCGAGTCCCAGCTTGGCTGTCGATTCCAGCTTCCTGCAGATATGTACCCTGGGAGGCAGCAGGGGGACAGCTCAAGTGGTCGAGTCCTTCCTACCCCTGTGGGAAACCCAGATTGCATTCCTGGCACTTGGGCTTCAGCCTGGCTCGGCCCTGGTTGTAGACACTTGGAAAGTGAATCAGTGGATGGGAGAACTCTAGGTCTCTGTTTCTCCCCTCTCTATAACTCTGCCTTTTAAATATATAAATATTTTTTAAAAGATTTATTTATTTACTTTAAAGTCAGAGTCACACACAGAGAGAAGGAGAGGCAGAGAGAGAGAGAGGTCTTCCACCCACTGGTTTATTCCCCAACTGGCTGCAACAGCTGGAGCTGCACTGATCTGAAGCCAGGAGTTAGGAGCTTCTTCTGGGTCTCCCACATGGGTGCAGGGGCCGAAGGACTTGGGCCACCTTCCACTGCTTTCCCAGGCCATAGCAGAGAGCTGGATCAGAAGTGGAGTAGCTGGGACTCGAACCAGCACCCATATGGGATGGCGGTACTGGAGGCGGCAGTTTACCCGCTTTGCCACAGTGCCAGTCCCATCAAATAAATAAATCTTTAAAAAAATTACTATTTATAAAGTATGTGCATGTTTGTATATATTCTTAAACAAATATCCCAGTATCTCATGAGAAATAAACATGAGAGGGAATATAAAACATTCCAATTATAATAAGTAATAAAGAAAACTATGCATGACTAATAGGTCAATGCCATTTTTCAGATACTGGCTCTACTAAACAATCATACTTTTTCACACATCTGCTGGCCATCTGTACTGGGAATCAATGAATGACCTTTGCATCTATCCCACTGTGCTGCTGGTCCTTAATTTCTTGATTTGTAGGAATAAAGTGAATATAATTTGTTACAGCTTATCATTTATCTTCTAATAGTTTTTAAAAATGTGTAACAGTTTCAACTTTGTGAAGTCAAGTTTATCCTTCATATTGAAATTTCATTGCTTTTATGAATAAAGTCTTTCCTCATGCTACTGACTGATAAATGTTTGGTGATTTTTTTCTAGTTTCTCTTAATAATTTCATTTCTTATACCTTAATTTTTGATCCATCTGGAATGTATAAATGTCATTGTGTAAGGATCTAAATTTCTTAATTAAGCAATTGTTCTAGCTGTTAAAAATAATTTTTATACTTTTTTTTTTTGCTGTATCTATCATTCACTAAATCTCAAAAAAAATTATTTACTCATTTACTTGTCAGGGGGCTGGTGATGTGGTGTAATGGGCTAAGCTTCAGCCTGCAGTGCCAGCATCCCATGTGAACTCCAGTTTGTGTACCAGCTGCTCCTCTTCCAATCTGGCTCTCTGCTATGGCCTGGGAAAGCAAAAGAAGATGGCCCAAGTGCTTGGGCCCCTGCACCTGCGTGAAAGACCTGGAAGAAGCTCCTGGCTTCAGATGGGCCCAACTCCAGCCACTGCAGCCATTTGGGGAGTAAGCCTATGGAAGACCTCTGTCTCTCCCTCTTTCTCTGAAACTCTTTCAAATAAATACATTTTTAAAAGGCAGAAAGATAAGAAATCACCTATTTACTGGTTCACTCCCCAAGTGCCCTGGCTGGGCCAGGCTGAAACCAGGAGCCATGAATTCAGTCCAAGTCCTTTGAAGATGGGGCAGCAGGACTCAAGCACTTGAGCCTTCACCTGCTGCCTGCCAGGGTACATATGAGCAGGAAGCTTCAAGTGGGAGTGGAGCAGTGACCTGAACTCGGGCCCTCCCACGCAGCTGAGGGCACTCAAGTGGTGTCCTAACTGCCAGGCTAAACGCCTGCCCCTCATTCACTAAGTTCTTACATACAAAATCGCATTAATTTGTTTCTCAAAATAGTTTCTAAAAAATTATAATAGTAAACTTCTATAAACTGGCATGGCAAAACAGTCTTGTAATTCTGCTTCTACAGTCATTTGATCAAGTTAGTTGAGGGACAAATAGTTGATTCAAAATATGAAGTTTTCCATTCAGGAACACAGAATGTATTTCCAGTTATTAAATAAAAATGATTTTCAATTAAGTTTGCTATTCCCTGCATACAGGTATATATATATATTTCTTGGTAAAATTTACTTTGTCCCTTTTTAAATTCTTTTAACTCTCAACAGGAATTTTTTTCTATTTTTTAGCAGGTTGTCATTAGTATAGGAAAGTGATTGATTTTTTAAAAAGATTTTATTTATTTGAGAGGTAGAGTTACAGACACAGAGAGGGAAAGACAGAGAGAGATGTCTTTTTTTTTTTCTAAGATTTATTTACTTATTTGAAGGTCAGAGTTACACAGAAATAGGAGAGGCAGAGAGAGAGAGAGGTCTTCCTTCCACTGGTTCACTCCCCAAATGGCTGCAATGGCCAAAGATGGGCCGATCTGAAGCCAAGAGCCAGGAGCTTCTTTCAGGTCTCCCGTGTGAATGCAGGGGCCCCAGCACTTGGGCCATCTTCCTCTGCTTTCCCAGGACATTAGCAGGGAGATGGATCAGAAGTTGAGCAACCAGGACTTAAACCTGTGTCCATATGGGATGCCGGCACCACAGGCGGAGGCTTAACCTACTATGCCACAGCACCAGCCCCAAGTGATTGATTCTTAAATAGTTTTTGTAACCAGAAAATACTCTGAACTTTTCTGGGAATTTCTAGGCATCTAACGTATCACCTGTAAATATTTTTATACTTTCAAATGCATTCTTATTTCAGTTTTGTACCTAACATACATTGCCTATAAGTTTCAGAACAATCTAAATAATGGTGATCTTGAAATTACTGTCCTGCTACTTACTATGAGATGCCTCCATTGTGTTTCTCGAAAGTCCCATAGTCAGGGTTCCAGTAGGGTGAGCAGTGTTAGCAGGTTCTCAGAAACGCAAATACTTTTAATGCTTTTAGGATGGCTAAAGCCTGGTCCCAGTGGAGATGGTTTTTCCACACCAAATATGAGGAAATTCTTTTCTTTTTCAAGTTCCCAAAAGGCTCAAGGAGGCTCTAGCCACAAATTCTTTCTTCTACCTACCAAGCCCTGAAGTATTCATCATTCCTGGCTACAATGAAGTTTAGAAGCCCTTCATAAAGTAAAAACCTTCACCACACCCTTACTACTTACACTCCAGTGTTTCTGACAATTGCCTTCCATTTTAACAATCATTGTTTCTTTGCAGGAAGTGTAACACTGTCATTTGCACCCATCTTAGCAAATACGGACTGAACCTATTCTCTACCACAGTGATGAAGCCTACAGTGAAGCCGCATAATCCAAAACACCCCCATTCAGATCACCCTTTCTTAAATTCTTCCAAATTCATTATCTTGATACCAAAACCAGATAACACAACAACAAAACAAAGCCACAGGCCAATATCCTTGATGAACAAGGATACGAAATCCTGGCAAATCCAACAGTATATTAAAAAGATCACTCATTGGGGCTGGTGAGGTAGTGTAGCAGGTAATGCTGCTACCTGTGGCACTGGTATTCCATATGGGTGCTGGTTCAAGTACCAGCTGATCAACTTCTGATCCAGCTCCCTGCTAATGGCCTGGGAAAACATCAGAGGATGGCCCAAATGCTTGGGTCCCTGCACCCATGTGGGAGACCCAGAAGAAGCTCCTGGCTTCAGATGGATCCAGCTCCAGCCATTTAGAGAGTGATAGAAGCAGATAGAAGATCTCTAACTCTGCTTTCAGATAAATAAATAAATATTTTAAAAAATCAAATCACTCGCCATGATCATCCCAGGGATGCAGGGATGGTTCAACAGACACAAATAAACATGATCTACTACATCAACAGAATGAAAGACAAAAACCGCATAATCATCAACAGATGCAGAAATGGCACTTGAAAAAATTCAGCATCTCTTTGTGATAGAAACCCTGGCCAAATCAGGTACAAAAGGAACATATCTCACTATATTAAAGGGCATATATAACAAGCCAACAGCTAACATCATACTGAGTAGGGAAATACTGAAGACTTTCTAAGATCCGAAACAAGACAATGATGCCTACAATCATTCTCATTAAACTCAGTTCTAGAGGTCCTATCTAGAGCAATTAGGCAAGAAAAGGAAATAAAAGACATTCAAATTGGATAGGAAGAAGTCATATTGTCACTGTTTCAGATGACATGACTTTATATATATTTTTATATATTTATATATTTATAATATATAAATATTTTATAATAAAGACTCTGCCAAAAAGCTATTAGAATAATTCAGCAAAGTTGCATGATACAAAATTAAAGTGCAAAAATCAACAGTGTTATATACCAATAGTGAATCATCTGAAAAACAAATCAAGAAAGCAGTCCTATTTCCAATATCTACAAAAAAAAAAAAAAAAAAGAAAAAAAAAAAAGAAACAAAAGTCCTGGGAATAAATTTAACCAAAGAAGTGAAAAAATCTCGGGGCCGGCGCTGTGGCGTAGCAGGTAAAGCTGCCGCCTGCAGTGCCAGCATCACATATGGGCGCCAGTTCTCGTCCTAGCTGCTCCACTTCTGATCCAGCTCTCTGCTGTGGCCTGGAAGGGCAGTAGAAGATGGCCCAAGTCCTTGGACCCCTGCACCCATGTGGGAGACCCAGAAGAAGCTCCTGGCTCCTGGCCTAGGATCGGCGCAGCTCCGGCTGTTGTGGCCATCTGGGGAGTGAACTAGAGGATAGAAGACCTCTCTCAGTCTGCCTCTGCCTCTCTGTAGCTCTGCCTTTCAAAAAAATAATTAAATATTTTTGAAAAAGTAAAAATTCTCTATAATGAAAACTGTCAATCACTGAGAAAACTTAAGAGGACAGAAAGAAAGACATCCTGTGTTCATGGATTAGAAGAATTAAATCATTAAAATGCATACTACCCAGTGATTTACAGATTCAATGCAACCCCTATCAAAATCTCAATGACATTTTTCACAGAACTAGAAAAAACATTATTAAAATTTGTGTGGAACCAGAAAAGACCCCGATTTGCCAAAGTGATCTTGTGTAGGAAGGATAAAGCAGACAATATTTCATTACCTGACTTTAAAATTAATAGAAATTTATAGTAATCAAAATATTATGGTATTGGCATAAAAACACATCCAAGAACCAACTGAACAGAAGAGAGACCCTAGAAGTAAATCCGTGCATCTACAATTACTTGATCTTTGACAGAGGTACTAAGAACATGCATTGGAAAAGAATAGTCTTTTTAATAAATGGAACTAGGAAACCAGATATCCACATGAAGAATGAAATTAGATTCCTCTTTCTTACCAAATATCAAATAGATGAAAGACCTAAATGTGAGACCTGAAACTCAGACTACTAGAAGGAAATACAGGGCCGGCACCGCGGCTCACTAGGCTAATCCTCCGCCTAGCGGCACCGGCACACCGGGTTCTAGTCCCGGTTGGGGCGCCGGATTCTGTCCCGGTTGCTCCTCTTCCAGGCCAGCTCTCTGCTGTGGCCAGGGAGTGCAGTGGAGGATGGCCCAGGTGCTTGGGCCCTGCACCCCATGGGAGCACCTGGCTCCTGGCTCCTGCCATCGGATCAGCGCGATGCGCCGGCCGCAGCGCGCCGGCCGCGGCGGCCATTGGAGGGTGAACCAACGGCAAAGGAAGACCTTTCTCTCTGTCTCTCTCTCTGTCCACTCTGCCTGTCAAAAAAAAAAAAAAAAAAAAAAAAAAAGAAGGAAATACGGAGCGGAGATGGCAGAGTGAGGTGCACCACCTAAGGGCATCTGGGCTGGGGGGGGGGGGGCCAAGGCCCCCAGGAGGCCAAGTGTAGCAATTAGGCTGTGTAAGGTTCCCTATCACAGGAAAAACATTTTCCTTGACATTTAGGTGCTTTTTATTCATCTCAAAAACAAAATCCTGAACTCAGGGTTTGGAAAGTATTTCTGTGTTGACTCCTAGCGTGGGCAGTCCTGCTTCCTTTATCTAGTCACTTCCCCTGCTCTTAAAATGTGGGTATTTCTTCTCTTACATTGCCTCCATGATTTGGGATGCAAAAGACTGCTTTTTTGTTGTTTCTTTTTTTTTTTTTAAGATGTATTTTATTTGTTTGAAAGAATTACAGAGAGAGGTAGAGACACAGAGGTCTTCCATCTGTTGGTTCACTCCTCAGATGGCCGCAACAGCCAGAGCTGCATTGATCCGAAGCCAAGAGCCAGGAGCTTCTCCCACGCAGGTGCAGGGGCCCAAGGATTTGGGCCATCTTCCACTGCTTTCCCAGGCCATAACAGAGCTAGATCAGAAGAGGAGCAGCCGGGCCTCGAACCAGTGCCCATATGGGATGCTGGCACTTCAGGCCAGGGCTTTAACCTGCTGCACCACAGCACCAGCCCCAGCTTTTATTTTGTTTCACCACTCAGATTCAGCGGAGAAGCCGGTGGCATACAGCTGTCCTGCTGACTTCTCCAGAAAGAAAGAAGCAACAGATATGAATCGTCTGCTGCAGTTTGCCTAATTATAAAGAAGTTATTTTACACACTGAAGGCTGATGTTTAATTTGAAATGTGCTTAGGTGGTGGCACTTGTCAATTCTCTACCTTTTGTTCCAAACAAGAAGACTACAAAAGTATGGATGACTTCAGGGCTTTTAAAATTGTCTTCCAGTTTCAGCCACGACTATGATAAGCTCAGTTGAGACTGCAGCAGTATATTCCAAATCTACATTCTAATTTGAAATGAAAACAGATGCTAAAAAGTGACATATATTTATTTATTTATTTATTTATTTGAATCCTGGCTCATCCTGTGACATAGATTCCTGGATAAGATCAAAGGCCCAGTCCACTGCAGTGGTTTTCAATGTGGTAAGCCTGGGCTTCAGCAGAAGTCAGCTTATGAAGAGCCCCAGCAGCTCTGCCAGCCAAGAGAGTTGGATCACCAGAAATGGAACTACCCTGGAGTCGAAGGATGCCCAGGTCAGAGCCGCAGATCTTGCTGGCTACAAGCTGAAAAGCCCTTCACTTGGCCCAGCCTCCAAAGTGACCACCATTGCTAAAGGGATGGCTGAGTAGGGTCAGTAACACTGCAGGCAGAACAGTAAATTTCCTGTTACAGATGCCACCTGCCTTTACCTGCCCAGCTCTCCTCCCAGGCCAGATAGGTAATGGAAATCAACAGGGTGTCTTCCCAAGGAGGTTCAGACCTCCCTTATGATGCACCCCATGTGAAGAGATAGGTCTGGGCCTTATAACTGACAAGGCTTTAAAGCCCACCTGATTATTATCAAGCCCCTTCTGTCAGTTTCTCTTTGCCTCTCAATCAGAAAACTTAGTCATGGCTTAGCACCCTTCTTAGATCCTCTAGTAATGACTGTGTCCTTTGTTCTAGACCCTGTCTAGCCCACTTGGGGCCTCATTCCTTTGTAATCATAGCTTCTCTAGTCTCACCCTTTTATACTACTGTGTCTGCTTAAGTGTTTACAGAAGTTAATAATGGAACGAACCAAGCTCTTCAGCAACCAGGCAGTCAACCAAATGCTGCTGCTGCTACAGGGATATACTCGGCTTCCCACCCAGGAGACAGCGGCTTGAAACATCGCCCCATGCCAGCGAAGAGTACCTCGTCGCCCCATGTCAGCAGGAAGTAGCTCTAAAGACAAATCATCGTCCCTCTACCCCTCCTGGACTTTTGGGACTAATGTAACCCCATACAACTCCTGCTTTATAAAAAACAAAAGGGGGATATGTTAGTAAAATGGCGCGGTCTTATGTATGGCACGATCTACACCCTGACACCATCCTAGGCTCTAGCCCCTGCCACCATTGCTGGAAGCCAGGTGGCCACATGGCCCAACCACCAGTGTCAAGCTCCACCCCCATCCTAATGGGATTCACTGCTCCTACTTCCTGTCCACCCCCTGGAAAAGTTTTAAAAGGACCTGCTCCTGAACACGTGTCTCTCTCTCTCTCTCTTCCTCTCTGTCTCCTGACCTCTATCTCTGTCTCTGTCTTATGCTCTCCTTCTCTTTCTCCTCCTTCTCCCCTTTCTTCTGGTCTGCTGGGTTTTCTCCAATAAGCCCTTTCCCTTAAAAAAAAAAAAAAAGATCAAAGGCCCAGTTTTGTTGTCAAAGAAGCATTAAGACAGGATTTCAAGGTTCATTTTATGTGTGAATAAACCATCACAGTTTCTTTTCAAATACACATTTTTACATGTGTAAACGCACATTTTTGGATAAAAAGAGAGATTTTTCTCTTAGAGAAGAAAGTTGTTGACTTCTTTCCCAGAAGTGTTGACAGTTGATTTTTTTAAAATGTGCTTTCATTTTTCTAAGGAAGGATGAGATTGTGCAGTGGCCAACCCTGTGAATGAATGCTTGGATTTAGTTGAAAGCAAAAGTTTTGTGTCCAGTGATGTAACCCTATTCACCTCCCTAGATGAGAGGCTGACGTGTTATAAATTACTTCATCGGTTTCTGTGGACTCTTACATAGCACACGAGACTGTTTTCTGTGTTGCTACAGCTAGAAGAAAAATGGCATAAGTGGCTTTTCAGTTCAGAAGATGTGATGGACCTTATAATATAACCTGCCTACAACATAGAGGATTGAAGAAACGAAAAAATAATTTCCATATAATTCATTTCTCCTAAAAAAAAAAAAAGAAACAAAGATATCTTTTGTAGCTCCATCTGACATTATGGCATTTTACATTATATCCTGCATTCTTTACAAAAGCAAAAAAGAAAATACAGGGAAAATACTTCAGGACATTGAAAGATTTTCTAATCAAACCCAAAAAGCAGAAATAGAATAGTAAGATTTAATCAAGCTAAGAGCTTTTGCACAACAAAAGAAGCAATTAAAAAAGAGAGAACCTACAGAATGGGAGAAAATATTTGCAAGCTATACAGTTGAGAAGTAGTTAATATCCAGATTATATAAGGAACTCAACAGCAAGAAAAAAATCCAGTGCAAAAATAGGCAGTAGATCTAAAGAAATATTTCTCAAAGTAAGACATAAAATGACCGAGAGGTACATGAAAAAATGCTCAACATTACTAATTATCAGGGAAACACAACTCAAAAGTATGATGAGATATCACCTAACCCATTGATTATTATCAAAAAGATGAAAGATAACAGTGTTATCAAGGCTGTGGAAAAAAGGGAACTCTTACACCTCTGTTAGGAATGTAAATTAATAGCCAGAAATGGAAACATCCTAAGCATCCATCAGCTGGTGAATGGATCAAGAATGGCATTGTGGGTAAAACCACCACCTGTGATGCCAGCATCCCATATGGGCACCACCACATGGGAGATCAAGAAGAAGCTCCTGGCTCCTGGCTTTGGACTGGCCCAGCTCCAGCTGTGGTAGTCATTTGGGGAATGAACCAGTGGATGGAAGACCTCTAACTGTGCCTTTCAAATAAATAAATAAATTTTTAAAAAACAGAATGACTGAAGAATGAGTGGATGGAAGGGAACTCTTGTACACTGTTGGTGGGAATGTATGTTAATAGCCAGAAATGGAAGCAACCTAAGTGTCATCAACTGATGACTAGATACAGAATGGATAATGAATGGTTGGAACTGAGGGTCATCATGTTAAGAAAAATAAGCCGAGAACAGAAAGACAAATAGCACAGATCTCCCTCATATGTGGCATCCAAACAATAGGTGACTAGTTAAAAAGAAAATGGTGGTCTCTTGGGGGCCAGAGCTGTGGCATAGTGGATAAGGCCACTGGCTGCAGTGCCAGCATCCCATATGGGTGCCAGTTCAAGTCCCAGGTGTTCTACTTCTAATCCAACTCTCTGTTGTGGCCAGGGAAAGCAGTGTAAGATGGCCCAAGTGGTTGGCCCTCTGCACTTGCATGGGAGACCTGGAAGAAGCTCCTGGCTCCGGATTGGCCCAGCTCTGGCTGTTGCAGCCATTTTGGGGAGTGAACCAGGGGATGTTAGACCTCTCTCTCTCTTTCTGCCTCTGCCTCTCTGTAACTCTTTTAAATGAATAAATGGAAGGAAGGAAAGAAGGGAGGAAAGAAGGGAGGGAGGAAGGGAGGAAGGGAGGAAGGGAGGGAGGGAGGGAGGGAGGGAGGGAAGGAAATAAATAAATAAATAAATAAATAAATAAATGGTGGTTCCCATAACCTGGTGGGAGAGGGGAAGACATGGAGAGGTAGGGATAGGGAAAGGTTGATGGGTTGTAGTGAGATAAGAGTAAGAAGTTTGGGGTTCTGCACAGCAGGGTGACTATAGATAATGTACTACATATTTCTCTTAAAAAAAAAAAACTAAAGATAGGATTTTGGATATTTTCACTACAAAGAAATGTTAAATGCTTAAAAGGATAAATAAGTTTGCTCTGATGATAATTTACATAATGTATACATGTAACAAAGCAACACACAGTGTCCCATAAGTATGTAGATAGCTTATGGGCCAAAGATAAAACCCAAAGGAAAATCAGAATTCTGAAGTGAACGAAAATGAAAACACATCACAATGTATCAGGATGCATAATGTTTAGAGTATTAGAAAAGAAAAAAGTTTCAAATTAATGACATAAACTCTACCTTAAGAAATTGAAAAAAAAAAAAAAGGGTGGCTGGTGTTGTGGTGCTGCAAGTTAAGCTACCACTTGTGACACCAGCATCCCATGTCACACTTGGTTTGATTCCTGGCTGCTCCACTTCCGACCCAGCTCCCAGCTAAATGCAGCTGGGAAAGCAGCAGAAGATGGCCCAAGTGCCTGAGCCTCTGCACTCACATGGAAGACTCAGCTGGAGTTTCTGGCTCCTGACTCTGGCCTGCTCTGGCTCTGGCCATTGTGGCCAATTGGGGAACGAATCAGCAGATGGAAGCACATGCTCTCTAATGCTCTAACTCTGCCTTTCAAGTAAACAACCTTTTTTTTTTTTTTTTTTTTTTAAGATTTATTTATTTATTTGAAAGGCAGAAATACAAAGAGAGAAGGGGGGGGGGTGGGAGAGAGAGAGAAAAAAAGAGACTGAGATCAAGAGATCAATCTTTCATCCACTGGTTCAATGACCAGACTGGCTTAACCTTCTACACCACAGTACAGGCTCCAATAAATAAATCTTTAAAAATATATACACTATCTGGGGCCAGCACTGTGGCACAGCGGGTTAAAGCCCTGGCCTGAAGCACCAGCATCCCATATGGGTGCCAGTTGTAGTCCTGGCTGCTCCTCTTCCCATCCAGCTCTCTTCTATGGCCTGGGAAAGCAGTAGAAGATAGCTCAAGTCCTTCGGCCCCTGCACCCAAGCGGGAGACCCGGAAGAAGCTCCTGGCTCTTGCCTTCAGATCGGCGCAGCTCTGGCCATTGTGGCCATCTGGGGAGTGAACCAGCAGATGGAAGACCTCTCTCTCTGTCTCTACCTCTCTCTGTAATTCTTTGAAATAAATAAAATAAATCTTAAAAAAAGACATTAAAAAAAAGACACAGACTATCAAAGCTTAATCAAAAGAAATGGATAACCTAAATAGCCCTATGTGTAATAAGACATTACATGTGTAGTTATTCCTCTCAAAGGAAATTCTATGGCCAGACAGCATTACAGGTGAACAGAACAAAATTTTTAAAGAAGTAATACCAATTCTACAAAAATTCTTCCAGAAAACTAAAGGGGAAGGAGTATTTCTCAACTCTTCCTTTAAGTACAACATTCAAATGAACCAGAGCCAGACAAAACATTTCAAGAACATGAAAAATGGAACAATAACCTTTATGGATACAGATGTAAAACTTCTCAAATAATCTTAGCAAATCAAATCCACCAATACAAGAATAGTTCAAAAAGGTCATGGAAAAATGGAATTAACAGGTAAGTTTATGGGGCCTGAATTGTGGTAAAACAGGCTAAACTTTGGCTTTCAATGCTAGCATCCCATTATCAGAGAGCTGGTTTGAGTCCTGGCTGTTCTGCTTATGATCCAGCTCCCTGCTAACACACCTAGGAATGCAGTAGAAGATGGGCTCAGTACTTGAACCCCTGCATCCACCAAGGAGACTTGGATTGAGTTCCAGGCTCTTGGTTTTGGCCAGGCCCAGCCTTGGTTATTGTGACCATTTGGGCAGTGAACCAGCAGATAGAAAATCTTTTATCTGTCTCTCCCTCTCTCATTCTGCCTTACAAATAACAAATGAATAAACACTAAAAAAAGGGGGGAGGTTTATTTTGGTGCAAAAAAAAACTGAAATCCATGCATAGTTTTTCATAATATTCATTCTCCATGAACTTTAAAAAGATCCCTTTTATATAAAATAGATAATGAATTACTGCATGAAATTTGTTCCAGAAATGCAGGATTGGGTAAATATTTGAACATCAGTGATAGATTTGTTAATTAGCATGATTTAATAATTTCACAATGTATATATTCTTTTTCTTTTTTTTTTTTTTGACAGGCAGAGTTAGACAGTGAGAGAGACAGAGAGAAAGGTCTTCCTTCCGTTGATTCACCCCTCAAATGGCTTCTGCAGCCAGTGCGCTGTGCCGATCTGAAGCCAGGAGCCAGGTGCTTCCTCCTGGTCTCCCATGTGGGTGCAGGGCCCAAGCACTTGGGCCATCCTCCACTGCACTCCTGGGCCACAGCAAAGAGCTGGACTGGAAGAGGAGCAACTAGGACAGAACCAGCACCCCAACCAGGACTAGAACCCGGGGTGCTGGCAACGCAGGCGGAGGATTAGCCTAGTGAGCCGCGGCGCTGGCCCATAATGTATATATTCTTATCAACTTAAATATCACATTATATACTCATAATAGAATTTTTGTTAATTATATCCAGAGTTTTGATCTATCATAGAAAGGGCTGAATTTGGCCTAGTTGAATAATCACATTTAACAATTATTAATAATGTTTTCACTGCTTAGAGACACTGAAGGCCCCACAAATAAATATTGAACCCAGTGAAAAATTTCACTTAATGAATGAACAGTTTTATATGAGACTCAACGGCAAATGAATCTATGATGGCTTGATTTTTAAGCCTTAAATTCTTAACAGTGTGAGAAATTTCACTGTGCGGGGCTGGTGCTGTGGCATAGCAGATAAAGCTGCCACCTGTGGTGCTGGCATCCCATATAGGCACTGGTTTGAGTCCCGGCTGCTCCACTTCCGATCCAGCTCTCTGCTGTGGCCTCAGAAAGCTGTGGAAGATGGCCCAAGTCCTTGTGCCTCTGTACCCATGTGGGAGACCCAGAAGAAGATCCTGGCTCATACCTTCAGATCGGCTCAGCTCCAGCCATTGTGGCCATTTGGGGAGTGAACTAAAGGATGGAAGACCTCTCTCTCTCTCTCTCTCTCTTTCTCTCTGCCTCTCTGTAACTGTCTTTCAAATAGATAAATAAATCTTAAAAAATAAAGAAATTTCACTGTGAAAGTAAAATTATTACTGAATATAATTTAAAAATGCAAATTATCAGTAAGCTGATCATTTGGAGAAAAAAGAAACAATTATAATACTATACTTAAACCTTTTGATTTCAAAAAGAAGCCCAGTTTTTATTACATTTTAATAAAGAAACTCCAAACACCCACTGATTTAAAAAAAAAAAAAAACTAGAAAAATGAAATCAAATATCTATTCTTGATTTAAAAAAACTTAAAAATATAAAATCAGGCCAGCACCGTGGCTCAATAGGCTAATCCTCCACCTGCAGTGCCAGCACCCCAGGTTCTAATCCTGGTGGGGGCGCCGGATTCTATCCCGGTTGCTCCTCTTCCAGTCCAGCTCTCTGCTGTGGCCCGAGAGTGCAATGGAGGACGGCCCAAGTGCTTGGGCCCTGCACCCGCATGGGAGACCAGGAGGGGGTACCTGGCTCCTGGCCTCGGATCAGCACAGTTCCGGCTGTTGCGGCCATTTTGGGGAGTGAAGCAACAGAAGGAAGACCTTTCTCTCTGTCTCTAACTCTACCTGTCAAATAAATACATAAATCTTTATTTATGTATTTATTTGAAAGTCACAGTTACACAGAGAGAGAAGGAGAGGCAGAGAGAGAGAGAGGTCTTCCATCCAATGGTTCACTCCCCAATTGGCCGCAACGGCCGGAGCTGTGCCGATCCGAAGCCAGGAGCCTGGAGCTTCTTCTGGGTCTCCCACGCAGGTGCAGGGGCCCAAGGACTTGGGCCATCTTGTACTTCTTTCCCAGGCCATAGCAGAGAGCTAGATCAGAAGTGCAGCAGCCAGGACTCTAACCGGCGCCCACATGGGATGCCAGCACCACAGGCAGCGGCCTTACCCACTACACCACAGCACCAGCCCCATTATTATCCCCTTTTAAAAACAGAGTATCTGAGGCTCACAAAGGCTACCTAGCAGCCTGAGCAGCCTCACATAGCTATTTCACTCGAGAATCAGGCTTTGATTCCAGGTTTGCTTAAGCTCAAAAGCCTTACTCTAGAGGCTACACTGCTGCCTTTTTCTCCCTTCATGTGTCCAATTGCATTGCTATCTCCTTTCCCCTAGAGGTTAGGACCTTTTTCTCTTCTGAACACACTGGTGTGGACATCTATGATCTGCCTGTTTGCTCAAGATGATCTATCCTTCTAATGTGGGGAATAAAACTTACTGTCCAACTGAAAATAAAGACCTAGCTTATAATTAGTCAAAACTTAAAAAATCTCCTTTTCATTTGACAGTCAATGTAAATTAGTACATAATAAGAATTTCCATAAAGGCATTTTGTTGCTAAAACCATGCCATAGACTTCAACAGTTTTAAAAGCAAAATAAAGCTTCTTTGGAAATGCTATTCACTTACGCTGACAGCATTAATATCTGAAACGTGTCCTGTGAAAGACTGCCTACACATCCCATCTCGAATATCCCATAATTTGGAAGAGGCATCGCAAGCACCAGACACAAAAGTCCTCATGTCAGGACTCAGGGAAAGGCTCATCACGTCTCCAGAGTGCCCAGTGAATGTGGTGGTCTGCTGGCCAGTTTCAATGTCCCACAATGCACTGTAATAAAAAATAAATAAAAATACTTAATGACGATTCTCTCTTCTTACCTTAGCTCCTACTAGTACCCTTAACTCCCAAAACAGCGTTCTGGAATAAACTCACCAAGTTGTATCTCCTGAACTTGTAACAATTTGGCTGTCATCTAAAAAACGACAGCAGGACAAGTAGCCTACAGAGAGAGAACAGGAATATTTAGGTTAACAGTGATCAGATGACTCAATTACCATATGAAATAATAATACATCTGTTTAAAAATACAATGCCAGGGGCCGGTGCTGTGGCAGAATGAGTTAAAGCCCTGGCCTGAAATGCCAGCATCCCATATGGGTGCTGGTTCTAGTCCTGGCTGCTCCTCTTCCCATCCAGCTCTCTGCTATGGCCTGGGAAGCAGCAGAAGATGGCCCAATTCCTTGGGCCCCTGCACCCACATGGGAGACCCAGAAGAAGCTCCTGGCTTCAAATTGGCACAGCTCCAGCTATTGTGGCCATCTGCGTAGTGAACCAGAGGATGGAAGACCTCTATGTCTCTACCTCTCTCTGTAACTCTTTCAAATAAATAAAATAACTCTTAAAAAAAAAGCCAAAGCAACAAGTGTTTGTCAGTGTAGTCTAAAGTTTTGCTTTTAATTACTTTAAGCTTGATGTGTTTGCAAATGCATCTGATCAACAAACCATTTTTAGGCATTTAGTGTGTCAATGACACTGTCCTGGGATGGCCCCTGACATCTAAGACAATTACATAAGCAAAAGAGATTCCTTCTCAGAAATCACTATGATCCACAGCAGACTGTGTAAAGACCTGGAGGAATACTAAAATTAACTGTGAGAAATTACAAGAACATCAGTGAAGGCTTTATGAAAGATGTGTCATTTAAATATTTAGCAATCATCAATGTATCAAAACATGGGAATGACAAGAGAATATCATCCAAGACATTTTGGAAAGGCATGGTTAAACAGTACTGCCAAAAATTCACATGGCTGGAAATCAGATGAGTGGCAATAAACTCCCCATTAACACCGGTAACCAAACACTACACTGTACAAGTAGGGTGGACACACAGGCAAAGAAAGCCAAATGTCTCACGTAGTGAAAAACACCTCATCAGTATCTTAATAGAATGCTTTCAATTATATAACTGAGCACAGATGCCACAATCTCCTACTACATGGCAGCAGAAAATAAGGGAAATTATATTTGCCTCCTTTTTGTACATTAATTGGATTCTTTATTTTTGCAATTCTACCATTTTTACAAAAACAATACTGCTATTTTGAAAAGTGTTTAAAAATTTATCAGAGAGACAGGCAGAGGAGGAGAAGGGAGGAAGGGAGCGGGGAGAAAGGAGGGAAGAAGGGAGAGAGAATGCTCCCATCCACTGATTCACTCCCAAATGCCCACCACAACCAGGACCGGGCTGGGCTGATACACGGAGCCGGAACCTCAATTCAGGTCTCTCACTGAGGAGCAAGAACCCAATTACCTGAGCCATGATTTTCACTGCCTTCCAGGGCCTGCATTGGCAGAGGGCTGGAATCAGAAGACTGAAACCCAGGTACTCCAATGTGGGATGTGGAAATTTAGCTACGCTAAATTCTCACTCCAACAACACAGCCATTTTTCAAAGAAAAGTAAAATTATGGACATCACACATATGATTAAAAGCAACTGTTTTCCTGATTCATAGTCATTTCTACTCTCCCTGATTGACTATTCATCTTTTGACCAGCAGAGCCTAATTTCTCACTCATTGTCCTTGATCACTGCACTCTATGGAAGGAGTCAGTGTGCTAGGAGAGTAAGACCTAACGAAGCTCACCTGTGTGGCCCGGCAATTCTCGGCTCACTCTCACGTTTCCCTCTCTGGTTTTCAAGTTATATATAGAGCAGATGTTGTCCAAGCCTCCACAAGCCACATAATTACCAGAGGGAGCGTAGGCACATGTCATCACCCAGGAGGACCTCAAAGGAATGGCGTGCATCTGCAGAACACACACAATGCACACATGTTTAGTATAAGGAAAGGAACAGGCATTCATTTTCAAAATCTATTTACAATGAAGTAAATATTACTAACAAATACATCTAAGAAAAACAAGCCAAATAAAAACAATGAAATGGCTTGAGAAAATGAGCAATGAAAAATAAAATAGTAATCACATAAAAATGCCCATTACTTTTTCCATATTAGTAAACCTTTTGGAACTACGAAGTGCTCTTTTTAGAAATAATTCTTTTAAGAGAAGAAAGGACATAAAGAAGTTTGAATGCCAATATAGCCATTTGGAAAATTAAGTGGAAAGTGTTAAAGATTTTACTAAAATTCTGTGTTTTTGCAATAGTGCTCAAAAGAGGAATTTCCCCCAGCAAACCACTGAGCAATAAACAGGGAGAGGATGAACAGGTTTCACAGGGGATTAAAACGGTCCTCTGTGAAGGGAGGACACCAACATCCTTCTACTAACAGGCACACACTCTAGGATCTCATGAAAACAATGACGACAGTTTTGCGCTGATCTGGTCAGGACTGTCTGCAGGCTGGTTACCCCAAGAGCCCTCAACTGCAGGTCAGATGGAAAACTGTAATGTGTGCAGGAAGACCAAGGGTGAGCAGTCCATACGCCAAACAGTGCCCCTGTTGATCATTTGTGTGATCTCACTTAAAAACAGTATTTTAAAAGTACAATTATTTTTGTTTCAGGAAAATATAGTTGAGACATACTTAATGCTAATTAATATTCTAAAAACTGTTATATTACTTAGCTTTAAAATCTCAGACTGAGAGACTGTTTATTTCACAAACAGTATTTTCAAATATTTAATAAAAATACTGGTGTGTTTATACAGAGTATAAGGGTATTTGACTTATGAAAGTATTCTTGAACCCTTCTCACTGCACTCAACAACTTTAAATCAGGGATTCCTTCCAGTGGACATATTAAGAGTCTCCACAATCTTTGCCACCAAGACTGTTTGCCTGCAATCCACCCCGTGAGCAGTCAGTCCACAAACACGACTCAATGCTTGCAGTGAGCCAAAGAAAAGCTTCACATCAGCCATGACTAGAAATAAAAGTCTCAGGGACGTTGTATTATTAGGAAATCAGAGGTTTTTAAAAAACTTTTCATTTATATGTAAAAATGGTACTCTCTTCTGTTATTCAAGTATGCTGTAAGATTCATGCAAAACACATTGCATGTTCCCATAGTTTGTCCTTGGAAATAAAAAAAATACCAAATATTAAGAGTAATACTAAAGAGAGGATGTAGATGAAAATAAATAGAATAAATTTATCCCAGAAGGTAACTAAATTTGTAGTAATAAAAGAATTGGTGGATAGTAAATAAATTTAAGAGTATATAAAGGAATGATTAAGAAATTCTACCTTATTTGTTGTATAGCTATCCCAAATAATTAATTTTCCATCTTGGGAAGCACTGACTAGTAGCCTAGAGGAACAAACACAAAAATTATTTGATAAACAGAGGGAAAAAGTAGCTTAGTTATGCATATATAATTTTTCTAATTTAAATATTGATACCATAAATGTTCTTCCAACTTAAAAAAATTAATACTATACACCCAAAATTTTGAACATAAATTAAAAAATAAAACTTAGCAACTGATCAAAATTGTTCCTAGTTATGATCTAACTTTTTCGTAGTGACAACATTTTAGTTATTAGTCAAGATTTTGGTAGATAATAGTGGACTAGTTTACTGATTTGCTTAAATTTAATAACACAGTAAGTACATACAGGCCTGACAATCATAGTTCAATAAGTCAATAAACATCGACCTTAAAAGTACAACACAAGATACACTCATGCTCTTGAGACCTCTACCATTTGCTGCAGATAAGACATTTATGCGTATTTGTAAGAAATCAACTAAGTGAAAACTCTCAGAAGACTGGTATAAAATAAAATATCATAGGAGAGTAAAAAAACAAGGATGTGTCTTGAAAAATGGAATTTTGAGAGCTAAAGATGGAGAAAAGTGTGTATTCCAGGAGGAGGGTAAGAATGATCTACGACAGGAGATAGAAAAATACAATGGAGTTTCAGGAGTTCCAAGTCTTCCACTTGTACAGAGCTCTGAGACGTAAGGAAAACAAGCTGAGAAAAGCAGACTGGGTTTACACTCCAGAGAGCTCTGTTTACAGACTAAGGACTACGAACTCTTGATTATGTAATTTATTAGTCACCGATTTTGCTTTTATAGCTTTAGTTTTCACGCTGGAGCAAAATTCAAGATCCACAAGGATACACAAGTGAAAAAATTACCCTCCTCTGCCTATCCCCAGCCCCTGTTCCTTTCCCTACAGGTGAATAACATCACCAGGTTCTTCTGTAGCAGTCACTGTTAAGTTTTTACCCAAGGTGATAGTGGCATAAGGGATGGAACTAAAAATTCTTTAAAGATCTGTTGGCATCATCAGCATACGAGTTGAGAAGCACGTAAAATAATGAGCTGGCAATCAGAATGGGCGGGAAGACAAGCTGAGAAGGTCCTAGGTCACACTTTTGTTTTTCTATGAAGATTAATAATTTTGAGAAAAATTTTAGGAAAGCAAGAACCACTATTTCAAGTGATTCTAAATTGAGTTAAAATTGCTATATCAACAGGCAAATTATTTTTATCTTAAAATTCTTTAAGAAAAAGATGAAGTATTTGTCCTAGCTTTGTAACAGTTAATTTTAAAAAATGCATTCTCCTCTTAAGAGAAGCACATTCTGCATTCTGTACTCAAGTATCCTGTTTACATCTGAGGCTTCCACTACTTTACAATTTTGGTGTCTCCTGGAGAACAGACTCAATGTACAATTCTTACTAAAAAGCAGTTTCTTGGTTTGGACATTTCCCAATAAGATTAACCAACTCAAAGCAACAAGCCAAACACTGCAGCAGGCAGAGCTGCTATTTCCAGACCCTCTGTAAACATCACAGGCTGCACTGGAACCCCATGAACACAGTAAATTGTGGTGCCCAAATCAAACTCCAAGCCAGGTGGCACCATGTATGCACACGTGCACTTGCAGACATTAGTACCTGCACATTTGAGCAGGTGCAATTATGGTTGGGGCTGGGGAAGAAAAAAGACATATTCAATGAAAAGATCCTTGTTTCACATAATTCCATCCTTTTTGAATTTAAATAATAAATAACTGTAGCAATGTCCAGTAACTTACACATAGAAAGTATTCAATCAGTATTTGCCTATTAACTAAATTTCAGGGTTAATAATAAAACTACTTTTGGTATAATTAAAAAAAAAAAACAGAATATACTACCCCAATGCAAAGAAAAGAATCTTATTCTAAAAGTTTCTCCAGATCATTTGATAAGGATATTTTTGAGAGATAAATTTATTTTCTATATTAAAGATTTTTTAATTTTTTTTTTTTTTTTTTTTTTTTTTTTTTTTTTTTTGACAGGCAGAGTGGACAGTGAGAGAGAGAGACAGAGAGAGAAAGGTCTTCCTTTGCCGCTGGTTCACCCTCCAATGGCCGCCGCTGCAGCCGGCGCACCGCGCTGATCCTGGCAGGAGCCAGGAGCCAGGTGCTTTTCCTGGTCTCCCATGGGGTGCAGGGCCCAAGCACCTGGGCCATCCTCCACTGCACTCCCTGGCCATAGCAGAGAGCTGGCCTGGAAGAGGGGCAACCGGGACAGAATCCGGCGCCCTGACCGGGACTAGAACCCGGTGTGCCGGCGCCGCTAGGTGGAGGATTAGCCTATTGAGCCACGGCGCCGGCTAAGATTTTTTAATTTCTAAAGTGCTAAAAATACTCTTAGTGAAAACAAAATGGTCATATTGGATGCATTTTCTGAAAACAATACATACAGTTTGTTTTTAAATAAAAAATGTAATTATACTTCTTAACAAAAATAATTCTGCCGGCAGTTTGAGAATGACAGGGACAAACCTTGAGTCATATCCCCAATGCATTGCATAGATCTTAGCGAGGTGGCCCCTCAGTGTACGTCTTGTTCGCATTTGTACTCGGCCCACGGAGTCCATGTTTGATGTGATCTTTAGAAAGTGACAAAAGTTATTCTTTACCTTAGACACAGTTCAGAAGATAAACTAGAAACAATCAGTAGATTAAAAAAAGTCTTTAGTGAAAAACCAGCCATTAATAAAAATCTAGTACTGTGTAATATTCATAATTTTTCTATAAGATAGTTTTATAGTTGTACAGTACATAAAATACTTCTTTAAAGTCATTAATATTAATTAAACTAATGAAACTTTCCTAAGACCTTCTAAAAGAAAAAATTTTTAAAAAATCAATCAAGGTCTACGAAAAAAGATTCAGAAACTACTAAAAAAGCATAAGAGTGAGTGGGGGATGGATTCCTGGCTCCTGTCTCAGGCAGGCAGACCCTGGGAAGCATGGTGATAGCTCAGGTAGTCAGGTTCCTGTCAGCCACATGGGAGACCTACATTGCTTTTCTGACTCCTGACTTCAGCCACAGCCCCTCCCCAGTCATGGCAGGAATTTAGGGAGTGAACCAGATGGGAGCTCCTGCTCTCTCTCAAATAAATAAAAATACCTAAAACATTTTTAAAAGAATCATCAAGTATATGAATCTATATATTTTATAGTATTTATCTCTTCCACATATATTTTAATGGTATGTTTTTTAAAAGTATGTGCTCTGTGAAGTATTTGACAAATTACAAAATGTTTTCATGTAGGTTCATTTGATTATCAATTAAGCACTAATTAAAATAATCTGAATGTCACTTATATCAGTGGCAAGTTGTTTCATGTGAATTACTAAAATGAATTAAGGAAAAAAATATTTTACCTGAACAAGTGTTGCATCATTACATGCTTTCCTAGCATCCTAAAGTAGAGAAAGACAGTTACAACACATTTAGATATGGAATATGCAGATATGATTAAAATATTTTCATTAAAAATGTAGACTTACAAATAAACATTTTACCCTGCCATATAATCGTTAACATTTTATTGAAATAAAATTCCCATAACATAAAATTGACCATTGTAGGGCATATAACTCAGTGATTTTTAATATATTTCTAACGGTGTACAACCAGCACCTTTATCTAATTTCAGAACATTCCCATCGCCCTAAGAAATAAGCCATACACACCCCAAATCCTCTTTCCTCTGCCTCCCACTGGCCCCATCCCCCAGCCTGGCAATCACTGATTCATGTTCTTTTCTGGGATTTGCACTTCATAAAAATGGAGTCACACAATGTGAGGACTTTTAGGACCGCTTCTTTCACGATGCACGATCTTTCAAGGTCCAGTCCTGTTCCAGCGTGTATCAGTGCCTCTTCATTCCCTTATGACAAAATAATATTCCATTTTATTATACAGCATATCCTGTCTATCTATTCATTAAAACTGATGGACCGTTGAGTTAATCCATTGTTTGGCTATTATGAACATTTACATACAGTTTTGTGTATCTCTGTTTTCAATTCTTTTGGGTATCCTGGGTACTTCAAAAGGTTGTAGGAAAATGGAATTAAAAGGTAAGTTAAAATCCACACATTGGTTTTCCATAAAAGCTTCCAGGAACTTTTGAAAGACCCCTCACATGCGCAGGAGCAGAACTAGGGGGTTGCATGGTAGCTCTGATCTGTCTGTTGCTCCATAGCAGCACCATTTTTCAGGGATATCAGCAAGATAGCAGGGTTCCAGCTCCTTTGCATCCTCACCAATACTCGTAATTGTCCTCTTGAATTATTATGAAAGCCATCACAGTGGAAGTAACACTTCATTACAGTTTTGACTTGTATGTATTTCCTTAATGATTAAATTGGGTACCTTTTCATGAGTCTGATGGTCATATACAAGCATTTCAAAAAACTTTACATGTAAACTATATGCTAATTATGTTTTTCCACAAACTTTCTAAGTACTCTCATAAATGTATCTTCTTTGGAGAAATGTCTACACAAAGCCTATGACAACATTTAAGTTAAAATTGAGTTGTCTTTATTGTTCAATTGTAGGAGTTCTTTATATATTCTGGATTCTAGGTCCTTATTAGAAGTGTGATTTGCAAATATTTTCTCTTGTTCTGTGGGCTGTCTCTTCATTTTGTTAATGCCCTTTGACACGCAAGTTTTAAATGATGGTGAAGTCCAATTTATTGATTTTTTTTTCTTTTGTTGCTTGTACTTCTGGTCATATTTAACTTTTACCTAAGTCAAGGTCATGAAGATTTTCACCCATGCTTCCTGAGAATTTTACAGATGAAAATGTAACATTTAGAACTTATTCCTATCTTAATCATTGACTTCCTTAAAATCTTGGCAATAGGTCTGGTTACGACTTCACTCTGCTCAGAACCAACAACTTCCTGGTGAGTATTCTTCATCCATCCGTTGTTTTTACTGTCTCCCCTTCACCTTTTTTTAATTGTAATCTCTCTGCAAAGATTTCATTCTGCACTTAAACAAATTCTTCTGAAAGAGCTCCTGTAAAAGGGTCACACTGGAAAGGGTCAAAGCAGTCTTGAAAGTTATCAGAGATTCTCCATGCTTTGTGCTAAGGTTCTTCATGTGTGTGTGTAAGTGTTTTTAGCTTTTACTTTTCCCTGCACGAAGAAGTAGACGGCTTCCAGGCTACCCACAATCCAGTCTCTTTCCTGCACCCTGCTCACCAAGAGGCTGCCTACAAGATGGCAAGTCTGTATCCTTCCACTCTTAGCACCGCCTTCTTCAGTGCCAACAGAGCTCAAGGAAGCATCTGTTCCGTGGTTCCAAAGAAGCGCTGGTTGGCTTGGCCCTTCCACAGTGCTCCCTACTTTGCATGAGACTTGCAGCTGCAGGCACCTTCCCACAGGCTGTTGCATCCGTGCATTTGGCAGCTCTTCCCCATCCTGTTATGGTGTGAAGTTCTAAGTGACTTAATTTGGCTGGAGCTGGGGCTGGTATTTGTTTCCCATCCTTTTTGACAGGCAGAGTGGACAGTGAGAGAGACAGACAGAAAGGTCTTCCTTTGCCATTGGTTCACCCTCCAATGGCCACCGCGGCCGGTGCGCTGCGGCCGGCACACCGCGCTGATCCAATGGCAGGAGCCAGGTGCTTCTCCTGGTCTCCCATGGGGTGCAGGGCCCAAGCACTTGGGCCATCCTCCACTGCACTCCCAGGCCACAGCAGAGAGCTGGCTGGAAGAGGGGCAACTGGGACAGAATCCGGCGCCCCGACCGGGACTAGAACCCGGTGTGCTGGTGCTGCAAGGCAGAGGATTAGCCTATTGAGCCACGGCGCCGGCCTCCCATCCTCTTTACTATTTTGAGTTGATTTCCAAGGGTAAAACATGTCAGACACATCTTGATTTTGCCACTAATTTTAATGTTTCTGTAATTGAGCATTTTAGAGATTTGTACTTTCCTAGTATATAACAATAGAACATCTGCCTTGTTGTATTGCTCCCAAAATCTATGATTCTAGGGGAGTGAGTAGGGAAAGGATTGTTTGTATTTCAGCTGTGACTACAGATACTCCTAACTTTCCAGGAACACGGGAGCCATTCATCCATACAGGAATTCATTATGACTGATTTTTGGAGAGTTACTTAAAGGCATAATAAAGACAAATCGACCTTTTCTGGCCTTAAAATTATTTATTATATGTACATTGATAAACTAATAAGCAAATGTTGTACATTGCTGATAATAAATACAAGTGTAAACATTTCAAGATGAAAAAGTTCTTACCTGGATCTGATTCCGCAGCTGTTCTGCTTCCTGCCTCAACTGTTCCAGTTCACTCATCCTTGAATCTGTTACTTCACCACTAACAAGTAAAACTGAGTGAGAGAGAGAGGGAGACAGAGGCAGAGATTTTGATTGTTTTCCATTTACATCTTAATCTGCTTTTAAAAATACTGAAATACTACTTCTTTTTGAGTCCTTCTGAAAATGAGATACCCAATTATGACTGGAAGTTCAAGTTGTTTAGTAAATCAAGATCTGGATTATTCACTGAAGGGTTTGGGTTTTTTTTTTAATTTTTTTTTATTTTTATTTATTTATTTTTTATTTGAAAGGCCAATTTACAGAGAGACAAAAAGAGAAATCTTTCATATGCTGGTCCACTCCCTTATGGCCACAACAGACAGGCCTAGGCAAGACAGAAACCAGGAGCCAGGAACTTCTTCAGGGTCTCGCACATGGGTACAGGGGTCCAAGCGCTTCAGCCATCTTCCACTGTTTTCCCAGGCCATTAGTAGGGAGCTGGATCAGAAGTGGAGTAGCCACGACTCGAATCGGTGCCCATAGGGATGTCTGAGTCACAAGTGACAGCTTTACCTACTACGCCACAGTGTTGGCCTCTAGGCGTCACCCTTAATTTCTATTTCTTTCATACCTTCCCCATCTAATCTACTGGCAAATCATGTCAATTATTCCTTAAAAGTGATTTAATGATTTAAGATCTAATTTTGATTAACTCCACTTCTGCCACCTCAGTCCAAGCCAACATCATCTCTCACGTGATGATGTGAGAGATGCCTCTGACCACTCTCGAGTCTAGTCTAACTACAGGAACTAGTGAGCCCTTTAAAGGTACATCTCTTCTGCTCCGAGTACTCCAATAGACTGAACTCTTTATCTTGACCTGTAGACACAATCTCTACCTCTCATAAACACACACACACACACACACACACACACACAGGTGGACCGTGGGGAGAGAGTCCCTTCATGCTTCTGACCTCATTTCCCTCCATCGCTCACCTTGCCCCAGCCGCTTGAAAGCTTTCTTGAAGTTCCTTGAATACACTGAACAGGCTCCAGCCCTGTGTCCTCAACACTTGACCTTCCCTCTGCCTGGACCATCATCACTTGCTCCCTTACATCTGCTCAGCTGTTCCCTTCTCAGAGAGCCCATCACTGCCAACACACATGCACCCAACCACTCTCTTCTTCTTGGCCCCTAACCCTGTCTTATTTTTCACAATAAGACCCAATACCATGTAGCCTGTATTGACTTTTTTGTGATCTATTTTCTTTTGGTAAAATCTAAGCTCCTTGAGGCAGAGTCTTTGTTTGCTTTATCCTTTGCTATATTCCTAGCATCCAAGATACTTTGGTCTCCAGTAAATAAACCTGAAATAGCTTGAGAAATAAAAGAAAATTCATTCCAATGCTGGGATAAAACAGAGCCAAAAGCAGTAAGAGTGCTACCTCTGGGAGAGACCAGGAACGAGAAGCAACAGGACTCTCTAGCTAGCTCTTCCATATCTTTCTCTCTCCACATCTGCTGTTTTTCCTCTTTCTTTATTTTTTATTATTTTTTTTTATTTTTATTTTTTTGACAGACAGAGTGGACAGTGAGAGAGAGAGAGAGAAAGGTCTTCCTTTGCCGTTGGTTCACCCTCCAATGGCCGCCGCGGCCGGAGCGCTGCAGCCGGCGCACCGCGCTGATCCAATGGCAGGAGCCAGGTGCTTCTCCTGGTCTCCCATGGGGTGCAGGGCCCAAGCACTTGGGCCATCCTCCACTGCACTCCCTGGCCACAGCAGAGAACTGGCCTGGAAGAGGAGCAACCGGGACAGAATCCAGTGCCCCGACCAGGACTAGAACCTGGTGTGCCGGTGCTGCAAGGCGGAGGATTAGCCTAGTGAGCCGCGGCACCGGCCTTTCCTCTTTCTAAGGAGTGACTTTCTCTGCTTCTTCAAGCATAAGAACCCAATTTATATTTCCTTGGATCAATGATGTATCCCAAAATGACCATCCCAAGTCCAACTCAAAAGAGAATTTGATTTCCCATAGAAAGAATTTGTTTCTGGCACCTATCCTCCACTCATATCAACTACGGCACAAAGAAATCTACTTACTCTTTCAGAATTAAGTTTAAACTTATTTTGTCAAATTAAAAAATAAATCTGTTGGGATTGACTGGAATGGCACCTAAGTATAAAGCAGTCTGAGAAGAACTGAAATCATTCTAACATTCCACTTCTAGTTTAATATTGTGGCCTCTCTACAAATTGAAAATTTCTATCTTCCTAAATATTTTTTTCCTTTTGCCAAATTGACAATAAGCAGTATGCAGAATCTCTGGAGTCGCAACCCTATTGCCCTTGCTGAACCATACCTGGGATATCTTAGATCCCCAGATCCTACAGACCCTGATTGTTTTTGACAGGCAGAGTAGACAGTGAGAGAGAGAGAGAGAGAGAGAAAGGTCTTCCTTTGCCGTTGGTTCACCCTCCAATGGCCGCCGCGGCCGGAGCGCTGCAGCCGGCGCACCGCGCTGATCCAATGGCAGGAGCCAGATATTTATCATGGTCTCCCATAGGGTGCAGGGCCCTAGCACTTGGGCCATCCTCCACTGCACTCCCTGGCCACAGCAGAGAGCTGGCCTGGAAGAGGGGCAACCGGGACAGAATCCGGCGCCCCGACCGGGACTAGAACCCGGTGTGCCGGTGCTGCAAGGCAGAGGATTATCCTAGTGAGCCACGGCGCCGACCTTAAAGTCTCTCCTGCTGAGTTGCCAGTATACTAGAAAGGAGTATCAAAGGGGTTGACAGGGTCTCAGAACTTCAAAGCACATTCAAAACCATCTGTCACCCCACCTACCTCTGTTCCACCCCAAAACCACATCCATATATAGGTGACCCTCTAAAATGGGAGCTATCTGCTGCAAGTTACTTGAGACCGACAATGATCTGCAACAAATGAATGAAACTTTCCAGGCTGAGTGCCCCACAGAATGAAGCTTCCACGAATAGAAACCCCAAACAGAAAGCAGTTCCCTCGCCACTCCACCTGGTGGATGGGGGACGACTGAGAGAAACAATCTGCCAGGGAGCCTGAGCACTATTGCACCTTCTTGCTGAGCACAACAGTAATTCAAGGCCTTAGTCCCTTTCACTTGGCTCATCTCTCCAGGTGATATTTTCGACAAGTAACATTGAGGAATGAGACAATGTCTCCTCAAAAGACAAAGAGCAGGTTTCCTTCTGCTTACTACATTACCCAAACTCAGTATTTCTGGGCTGTGATGTAAACCCAATACTTGTACAGCATTCATCTATACCCACCTGTGTCACCCGTGTGGCAAGTGAGGAGCTGGAAGAATCAACACAAACCAGCATGTGCCATGCTACTTGCTGTGTTCTAAGTCACAAAATCCTTTGTAAGGTGGGCATTATGGTACAGTAGATTAAGCCACTGCTTGGGACACCCACATCCCACATCGGAATGCCTGATTCAAGTCCCAGCTACTCCACACTTCCAATTTGGCTTCCTGCAAATGAGCCCGGGAGGCAGGCCCAAGTACTTGGGGATCTTCCCACCCATATGGGAGACTGAGATGGAATTCCTGGGTCATAGCTTGGCCTAGTTGGTTGTGGGCATTTGGGGAGTGAACCAGCAGATAGAAGATGGATCTCTCTGCCTTTGAAAAAAACAAACAAACAAATCTTTTTAAAAAGTCCTTTGTCTCTGACCAAGGAGTCTCATGTCTTCTACCAGCATGTGTGAAACAGTAATAGGTTAATTTATTAGCCTGTAAGTAGGTAAAAGTTCCAGACCTTTTGCAGTTCTTGATGGGAATAAGGTTCATAAGCAAAAATGTGTGGGTTCCAACAGGGAAAAGAATCCATTTGTGGCATTTTCCTTCCTATCTGGATTAGATTCCCAGTCTAGCACTTCATCAAGAATTTTCCTGGTACCCTAGTCTCCCATCCTTCTATCTTGTATGCTCAACAGACAAAACCACAGCTTCAAATGAACCAATTACCTACTTTCTTTCAGCCAGCACTGAAGTGGCCAAATGTTGACTGAGAAGTCAAACAATGGTGCATATTAGTTTTATTACACATGTACATCACCAATCTCAACCGGGCCCTCAAAACCAGCTGGCAATTTTAATGCAGTTTTTTTTTTTTTACTCATCAATTTCACTCTTAGTATCAACTATTTCAATTCCTTTGCACTCTCTGCAAACCTTAACCTTCTCATGACCCCACTTGTGGCACACCTTGCCACTCACATCTTTGAGAAAGTAGAAGCCATCACACATGAATGCTTCCCTTTTCCCCAACAGACATACAAAGCTGCACATACATGGACATGACCAACTCATGTTCTCCTCCTTCCCTTTTATTACAATAGAGCAGCTGACTTTTCTGATACTTGGGTCAATTCCTGCACTGGTTATTTAAACTCAGCAATCCTACTCCTCTAGTATATTCAATCTCTCCCCCTTTTTATTTCTCCTTTGTTTTAGTCTTTTTTACTAGGAACATTTTTTAGTACAAAGATAAAGAAATCTGTATAATAAGCATCTGTATTACTCATCATGTATATAAAATGTTAACAGTTTCTGCTGTATTTGCTTCATCTATGTTTGTTTTTTGGTAAAGTACTTTAAAGTTAATTACAGATATCAAGACATTTTACCACTAAATACTCCAATATACAAGTGTACTTCAAATGTTTCATAGAAAATAGATTAGGGGTCAGTGTTGTAGCATACTGGGTTAAGCTGCCACCTGCAATGCCAGCAGTCTAAATGAGCACCACGGGTTCAAGTCCAGGTTGCCCTATTTCTGATCCAGCTCCCAGCTAATGTGCTTGGGAAGGCAGCAGAAGATGGCCCAAGTGCCTGGACCCCTGCCATCCACATGGAGACATACAGAGCTTCTGGCTCCTGGTTTCAGCTTGGCCCAGCCTCAACTGTTGCAGCCATTTGGGGAGTAAACCAACAGAATCTCACTCTTGCTCTCTCAGGCTCACTCTGTAACTCTGCCTTTCAAATAAATAAATATTTTATTTTAAAAAGTGAATTAAAAGGTAAGTTTATTTTGGTGCATAGAGTTTTGAAACACATGCATTGTTTCTTCATAATACACATTTTCCATGAACTTTTTGAATATTCTCTCATACACTCTAAAAATACCAGGACGTTTTTCTACCAACCCACAATCCACAGTCACAGATGCTGTAACTAACAGTAAGCAGCTATTACCCAGTTCATTTTCAAACTTCCCCCACTGTTCCACCAGTGTTTTTTTTTTTTTTAACATCTGATATGTTCAAATCAGGATACAATTAAGGACTACATAATACATATGTTCATGTCTGCTAAGTCTCTCCATCTTTTTTCCTTATTAACTTATGGAGAGACTAGGCCACCTGTCTTGCAGAACATCCCTCATTCTCTTTCCTTCCTCCTGGTACTGTCCAACCTGATTCTCCATCCTCTGTGCAGCCTATAAACTGGAAAGACCTCAGATCCATAGACTAGATTATACCCAGGCCCCTTGTACTCATATTTGGCAAGAATCCTTCATACTATCATATACCACAATGAATTTTACATTTGAGCCCTTTTTACTGAAGCTAACATGGGTCAATCCCTCCATCTCCACCCACCAAAAAATCTGTGAGGAGCCTTCCCACAGTGGTTAAATAAGCCCAAGTTTCCCCCTTAAGAAAAAAATTAAGAAAAGTCCTTGACTCCACATTTCACCATCACTATGGTCCTTTTTCTACCTTTATTAATTAAAAGTCTCTAAAGAGAGTTGCCTGCACATGGCCCCATTTCCTCATGTGAGTTCTGAATTCCCGAACCTCATTCTTGGCCAGCAGACTCCTGCAGGCATGAGAGAATGGGAGTGGGCAGTCACAGGGCAAGAGGCCAGCTGAGACGTGCTCTTAAGCCACAAAGTCTGAACCCTTGGGATGCCTGCACCAGATAAATGCCAGCTTTCTTTGGATGTCTGAAAGAAATGTCAAGCTGCCTTTCCTTCATGCTGCTAAAAAGAGGAACTAACCCTTCACTCTTAAAAAAAAAAAATCAGATTTGTCACTTAAAGAACATTTTGAATACACAGAGTTCCTAAATTGATCTTTCCTTCCCATTTGACAATGTTTGAATTCCTGAAAATACCAATAAAGCATGAATTTAGCATAGACTAATTATAAATGACTCCCAGACAAGCCAGAAGTCCTCCTAGGGCAAAATGGGATGATGAGATGCCCCTGGTGAAATCTAATTTGACTGTCTTCCTAAATAAATCATGTTTTGAAGGTGAGGATTCAAAGTGGGACAACTATGTATGGACACTATGTATACAAGAGAGCTTCAAAGAGTTAGTGGAAGGGCTGGAACTGTGGTGTAGTGGATTAAGGTGTCATCTGCAGTGCTGGCAACCCATATGGCCACTGGTTCGAGTCCTGGCTGCTCCACTTCCAATCCAGCTCCCTGCTAATGTGCCTGAGGAAGCAGTGGAAGATGGCCCAAGTGCTTGGGTCTCTGCACCCACTTGGGAGAACCTTGGTGCAGCCCTGGTCATTGTGGCCATTTGTGGAGTGAACCACCACCAGATGGAAGACTTCTCTCTCTGCCTCTGCCTTTCCCTCTCTGTAACTCCACCTTTCAAATAAATAAATCAGTCTTTTAAAAAAAGTTAGTGGAACAAACAAGACAACAGGATACATTTATTTTGGTGTAAAAAAAAAAACACCTTGAAATAGTATATATGAGAAGTCTTCAAAAATGTTAGTGTAAAAATGAATGTTATGAAAAAATGATGATGGATTTCAAATTGTGTTGTACCAGGTACAGTTAAGTAGCTCCCTCTAACTCTCCACCTCAAGCAGGGTCAAATTCAGAGACACAAAGTCCTCTGGAGGCACTGATTGTGACTGGCAGAGAGCAAAGCCGTTTAACTGCTCATCCTCCTGCAGTTCCTTTACACCACAGTTTAATAAAGGACAGAAACCAGGGAAGTGGTCAACTATTTTCTAAAACTCTGAAAACACAATATAGGGAAAAGGCAAATGTGGAAAGCAAGGTGAGGGGAGGATAATCAGTAAGATGAGTCACCCACACCTGAAGATCGGCACAGGGTCCCTGCCAGGCTCACCAACTGCAGTGTAAATGAACTCTAAGCCCTCCTACTCAAAGCTCAGGACAATCAAGACTCCAGTTTAAGAGATGAAACCAAAAAACAATCTATCCCTCATCAGACTGTCCCTAAATCATAAAGAAAAAAGGAAGAGACTATAGACAGAAAATAACATTTTCCATCTACTTGGGTCATGTGTATAACAGAAAGTTGAGGTCAGATTCCAAGATAGCAGAATAGGGAGGGAGCTTATTGTTCTAGTCTAAGGGAAGATAGTAAAAAAAAAAAAAAAAAAAAAAAAGTGGATGGGCCGGTGCTGTGGTGTGGTGGTAAAGCCTCTGCCTGCAGTGCCAATATCCCATATGGGCACTAGTTCGAGACCCAGCTGCTCCACTTCCAAATCCAGCTCTCTGCTATGTCCTGGGAAAGCCGTGCAAGATGGCCCAAGTCCTTGGGCCCCTGCACCATGTGGGAAAACCCGGAGGAAGCTCCTGGCTCCTGGCTTTGGACTGGCTCATTTCTGGCCATTGTGGCCTATTGGGGAGTGAATCAGCAGATTCAGATTCTCTCTCTCTCTGCCTCTTCCCTTTCTATGTAACTCTTTCAAATAAATAAATATATATTTTTTTTTCTTAAAAAGTGGAGAGAGTCTAATTTCTGGGAAGAGGAAGAAAACTACAAAGGAAACTTGATGCAAATTATGAACACTGTGGATCTACATGGAGGGTGTGGACATGAACAACTCAGGACCCCAGCAGCTGAGAGCCTCAGCACCAGCTTTGCAGTACAGTGAGATGAGACTGCAGAAGCCCAAGCCACTGGTGATAAAACTGGGGGAAAAACCTGGCATAAGTCCAGCTTAGAGCCCAGTGGAGGGCAGTGTACCTGCCAACCTAGAAGGGAAAAAAAAAAAGAGTGCATTTTTCTCTCCCCTTGACTACCAGGCACCAGTATCCTGTAACTAGTTGAGAGAGTGGAGACACCATTTTGGACATACATAACAGCTATACCAGCTTGTGTCTGTGCACCCAGCAACCAGCTGAGAGGAGATGCCAGAATTTGGCTGAGAGAATTGACAGGGGGCTGGGCACTAGTGACTGTGAAAACACTGTTACTGAGAAGGAAGGCACGTGGTGTGCCTAGGTCTCTGAGCAGTCACTGTGGCTGGCACCACATGCTCAGGGCTCCCTGACTGCTTGATGAGAGTCACTGCGGCCAGATTCGTGCTCACACTGAGGATTGCACAGATCCTTTGTGTGGTTCTTGTGGCAGCGCAGATGAATACTGCACCCACTGAGCTAGCCCTTGGGCATTGGTCTCCTTGGAGGAGAGCAGGTGAATGTTGGGCAATAGAGCTGATCAAACCTTCCCCTCTGATTAAAAAAAAAAAAAATTTACCATGCCCAACTTGGGTGTCACTTTAAACACGCCCCTCACCCTGGAGCACTGAACAGAGTTCCCAGGTGACACACAGCACATAGCTCTGAATATTCACTGAAAGAGCAGACACTCCACTAAGCCACAGAGGCATAATCCAAAGATAAAAGCCATAAAAACCATTACAGGGAAAAAAAAATTAGTATCTTCACAAATGCCAAAGATAAACACAGAAACTCAAGAAACAAGAATAAGGAGGACAATATGATGCCTCCAAAGAAGAGTTTGGTAAAGTGGCAGGATATAATATCAACACACAAAAATCAACAGCTTTTGTATACACAAACAATGACATGGCTTATAAAAAAACTTCTGAGATCAGTCCCATTCACAACAGCTAAAAAAAAAAATCAAATATCTTGGAATAAACTTAACCATGGATGTCAAAGATCTCTATGATGAGAATTATAAAACATTAAAGAAAGAAATAGAAGATACAAAAAATGGAAAAATCTTGCATGTTCATGGATTGGAAGAATCAATATTATCACAATGTTCATGCTGCCAAAAGCAATTTACAGATTCAATGCTATGCCAATCAAAATACCAAGGACATTCTTCTCAAATATAGAAAAAATGATGTTGAAATTCATCTGGAAACACAGAGGACCCCAAATAGCTAAAATAATCTTGTACAACAGCAGATTTAAAGACATACTACAGGGCAGTAATAATCAAAACAGCCTGGTACTGGTACAAAAACAGATGGATAGCTGGCGCCGCGGCTCACTAGGCTAATCCTCCGCCTTGCGGTGCCAGCACACAGGGTTCTATTCCTGGTTGCCCCTCTTCCAGGCCAGCTCTCTGCTATGGCCTGGGAGTGCAGTGGAGGATGGCCCAAGTACTTGGGCCCTGCACCCCATGGGAGACCAGGAGAAGTACCTGGCTCCTGCCATCGGATCAGCACAGTGCACCAGCCGCGTTGGCCACTGGAGGGTGAACCAACGGCAAAGGAAGACCTTTCTCTCTGTCTCTCTCACTGTCCACTCTGCCTGTCAAAAAAAAAAAAAAAAAAAAAAAAAAAAAAAACCCAGATGGATAGACCAATGGAACAGAACAGAACAGAAACTACAGAAATCAAACCACACATCTTCAACCAACTTATCTTTGACAGAGGAGCTAAAATCAATCCTTAGAGCAAGGACAGTCTCTTCAACAAATGGTGCTTGGAAAACTGGATCTCCACATACATAAAGAAATATGAAGGAAGACCCCTACCTTACACCTTACACAAAAACCCACTAAAAATGGATCAAGGACTTAAATCTATGACCCAATACCCCCAAATTATTAGAAAACACTGAGGAAACCCTGCAAGACATTGGCATATGCAAAGAGTTCTTGGAAAAAATCCCAGAAGCACAAATTGACAAATGGGATTAAATCAAACTGAGAAACTTCTGCACTGCCAAAGAAACACTCAGCAAAGGGAAGAGGCAACCAACAGAATGAGAGAAAGTATCTGCAAACTATGCAACTGATAAAGGATGAATAACCAGAACATATAAAGAGATCAAGAAACTCAACAATAACAAAACAAACAACCCGGTCAAGAAATGGGCAAAGGACTTAAATGCTTAGGATCACTAGCCATCAGGGAAATGCAAATCAAAACCACATTGAGGTTTCACTTCACCCCCATTAAAATGGCTCTCATACAGAAATCAATAAAAAACAAATGCTGGTGAGGATGTAGGGAAAAAGGTAACCTAACCCACTGCTGCTGGGAATGTAAACTCATACAGCCACTGTGAAAGACAGCATGGAGATACCTCAGAAATCTCAATACTGACCTACCATGTGACCCAGCCATCCCACTCCTGGGAATTTACCCAAGGGAAATGAAATCAGCATATGAAAGAGTTATCTAGGGGCCGGCGCCATGGCACAGTGAGTTAATCCTCTGCCTGTGGCGCCGGTATCCCATATGGGCACCGGTTCTAGTCCTGGCTGCTCCTTTCTGATCCAGCTCTCTGCTATGGCTTGGGAAAGCAGTAGAAGATGGCCCAAGTGTTTGGGCTTCTGCACCTGCATTGGAGACCAGGAAGAGGCTCCTGGCTCCTGGCTTCGGATGAGCACAGTTCCAGCCGCTGCGGCCATCTGGGGAGTGAACCAACAGAAGGAAGACCTTTCTCTCTGTCTCTCACTGTCTGTAACCCTACCTCTCAAATAAATAAATAAATAAAATCTTAACAAAAAAAGAGTTATCTATACCCCCATGTTTATTGCAAATAAATTCACCATAGCTAAGATATGGAATCAACCCAAATGTCTGTCAACTGAAGACTGGATAAAGAACTTATGGGATATGTACACAATGGAATACTATCCAGTGGTAAAAAAAATTTTTTTTTGAAATCCTGTAGTTCACAATAAAATGGATGTAACTAGAAAACATTATACTTAATGAAATAAACCAGTTCCAAAAAGACAAATACCTATGTTCTCCCTGATCTGTGGTAACTAATAGAGCATCTAAAAGATAATCTATAAAAGTGAAATTGACACTTTGAGATGTAACTTTTAATAGCTCATCTCAACTGCTGAGGCACAGTTTTTTTTATACTATTTGTTGAACTCTTTACTTAGTATAAAGTTAACCTTATATGTATAAAGTTGATTGAAAATAGGTCTTAGTAAAAAAATTAGAAAGGGAACAGGAGGAGGAGGAGGAAGAAGGGTGACAGGGCGAGTAGGGCAGGAAGAATTACTATGTTCCTAAACTTGTAGGGGGCCGACGCCATGGCTCACTTGGTTAATCCTCCTCCTGTGGTGCCGGCATCCCATATGGGCACCAGGTTCTAGTCCTGGTTGCTCCTCTTCCAGTCCAGCTCTCTGCTGTGGCCCGGGAAGGTAGTGGAGGATGGCCCAAGTGCTTGGGCCTGTGTACCCGCATGGGAGACCAGGAGGAAGCACCTGGCTCCTGGCTTTGGATTGGCGTAGCTCTGGCCGTAGCAGCCATTTCGGGGGTGAACCAACAGAAGGAAGACCTTTCTCTCTGTCTCTCTGTCTAATAAAATAAATAAATAAATAAACTTGTATTTATAAAACACATCATGGGACCAGTGCTGTGGCATAGCAGGTAAAGCCACCAACAGCAGTGCCGGCATCCCATATCAACACCAGTCTGAGTCCTGGCTACTCCACTTCTGACCCAACTCTCTGCTATGGCCCGGGAAAGCAGTGGAAGATGGCCCAAGTCCTTGGCTCCCTGCACCCACATGAGAGACCCGGAGGAACCTCCCAGCTCCTAGCTTTGGATCAGTGCAGCTCCAGCCATTGCAGCCAACTGGGGAGAGAACCAGTGGATGGAGGACCCCCTCACCCCCATCTCTCCCTCTCTCTCTGCCTCTCCTTCTCTCTCTGTGGAACTCTTTCAAATAAATAAAATTGATCCTTTTTTTTTTTAAAAAAAGTGGGTTTCTTGTAGACCATTTTTTTTTAAATAAATGCATTATGTTTGTATACCTTAAAGACAAGTTTTCTAGATAGAAAAAAAAGTTGAGTGGGACTTCTCTCAAGGACCCAGATCTGACCAGGAGGCCCCAAAGCTGAAGACACAGGCATTAAGCACCCTGTTTTGTTTTTTGTTTTTTTTGTGGTTTTTTTTTTTGACAGGCAGAGTGGACAGTGAGAGAGACAGAGACAGAGAGAAAGGTCTTCCTTTTCCATTGGTTCACCCCTCAATGGCCACTGCAGCCAGTGCGCTGCAACCAGCGCACCGCGCTGATCCGAAGCCAGCAGCCAGGTGCTTCCTCCTGGTCTCCCATGCAGGTGCAAGGCCCAAGCACTTGGGCCACAGCAGAGAGCTGGACGGGAAGAGGAGCAACCAGGACAGAATTCAGCGCCCCGACCAGGACTAGAACCTGGAGTGCCAGCGCCACAGGTGGAGGATTACCCTATTGAGCCGTGGCGCCGGCCGCACCCTGTACTATTTAAGTTTCCAGCATGGAAGAGAGAATATCTTTAAAGGCTCACCAGCAGCTCAAGGACTCTTTGAAACACCACCATCACTACACATACTTCTGCTGCGGCTGCTATTCACAATTACCCCTAACTACCAGCAGAAGACCAGGAAGAGCATCTTGGGCTGGGTGATACAATGTATCCCTGATGAGAAGAGAGTTCTCCTGTACCCCAAAGAGAAAGAAAGAAACCAAAGATAAAAAAACAGAAATCAACTCAGACTGGGAGAAGATGGCAACACGTTAAAATTCAAGTAAAGCTTTAGGAACTAGAATTTTGGAAACAATTCCTTCAAACTGATAACAGAAAAGACTAACAATCCAACAGGAATATGTGCTGAGATACAAATTAGCAAACAGCAGGAAAAACTGCAGAGGCCAATACATAAGTGAAAAGATAGTCTCTGTAATCAGGGAAGCACAAATTAAAACAGGATACTGGGGCAGGCAATGTGGCACAAAGGGTTAAGCCACCGCCTGTGATCCAAGCATCCCATGTGGTGCCAATTCATTTTCCAGCTGCTTCACTTCTGATCCAGATCCAGCCATGGCTGCTTGCAACCATTTCGGGAGTGAACCAGTGGACAGAAGATCTGTCTCTGTTTCTCTTTCTTTCTTTCTCTCTCTCTGAAATTCTGCCTTTCAAATGAATAATTTTTTAAAAGGTTACCATTTCACACATATTAAAGGGACTACATTTTTTTTTATCTCAATCAGAGGTTGGCAAGATTGTAGAAAAATGGCAACTCATACTCTATTGAGACAATTCCTTAGAAAGCAATTTGGCAACATCTAACAAAGGTGATGATATGTGTATCTTTCTACCTGACGATTCAATTCTGCTTCTAGTTGTACTTGTATAAGCCCTAAAGAACACTGCACATATGCTCAAGTGCAAGGTATAACAGTGTTATATGACATTATTGCAATGACAATAGAACATCAATGCCCACTGACAATTAATAACGACCATGCTTTCACAATGAATTATTACACAGCAGTGAACATAAATGACCTGCTATTACACACAACATAGATGAATTTTTTTTAAACAATCAGAAGTTCATTTTTTTAAATTTTTTTTTAAAGATTTTATTTATTTGAGAGGTAGAGTTACAGAGAGCGAGAGGAAGAGACAGAGAGAAAGGTCTTCCTTTGTTGGTTCACTCCCCAGATGGCTGGAGCTGTGCCAATCCAAAGCCAGGAGCTTCTTCCCAGTCTCCCATGCAGGTGCACCGGCCCAAGGACTTGGGTCATCCTCCGCTGCTTTCCCAGGCCATAGCATAGAGCTGGATGGGAAGAGGAGCAGCCGGGACTAGAACCAGCACCCATATGGGATGCTGGTGCCACAGGCGGAGGATTAACCTATTGTGCCACAGCACTGCCCCTCACAGATGAATCTTAAAACAATATAAACAGGGCCAGCTCTGCGGCGTATCAGGTTAAGCAGTGCCAGCATCCAATATAGGCGCCAGTTCAAGTCCCAGCTGCTACACTTCCTATCCAGCTCTCTGCTAATGGTCTGGGAAAGCAGAAGATGGCCCAAGTCCTTGGGCCTCTGCACCCACGTGGGAGACCCAGAAGAAGCTCCTGGCTCCTGGCTTCAGATTGGCGCAGCTCCAGCCATTGAGGCCATCTGGGGAGTGAACCAGCGGATGGAAGACCTCTCTTTCTCTGCAATTCTGACTTTCAAGTAAATACATAAATCTTAAAAAAGCAATATCAAGAGGAGGAAAAGTCCCAAAAGCCACATACTAGCAGAATACCACTTTTACAAAATTCAAAACAGCTAAACCAAATAAATAGTTTACGATACATATGTAATACAAATTTTTTTTCTAATGATTTGACAGATAAAATGACACGGGGGGGAGAGTTCTTCCATCAGCTGGTTCATTCCCTAAATGGCTGCAACATCTGGGACTGTGCAGGAGTCTGGAACTTCATCGGGGTCTCCCATGTGGATGGCAGTAGCCCACACACTTGGACCATCTTCTAATGCTTTTCCCAGGTGCATCAGCAGTGAACTGGATCAGAAGCAGAGCAGCTGGGACTTTAACTGGTGCTCTGAAATGGGATGCTGGTGTCTCAAGCAGCAGCTTAACCCATTGCACAAAAATTCAGGCCCCTATAACTCTTTTTTTAAGATGTATTTATTCTTAGCATATACTACGTTGATTTTCTGTATATAAAGATAACTGAAAATGAATCATGATGAAGAATGGGATGGGAGAAGGAGTGGGAGATGGGATGGTTGTGGGTGAGAGGGAGGTTATAGGGGGAAAGCCACTATAATTCAAAAGTTGTACTTTGGAAATTTATATTTATTAAATAAAAGTTGAAAAAAAAGATGTATTTATTCAATTGAAAGGCAGAGTTGAGAGAGAGAAAGAAGGGAGAGGAGAGAAAGAAGGGAGAGGAGAGAAAGAAGGGAGAGGAGAGAAAGAAGGGAGAGGAGAGAAAAAAGGGAGAGGAGAGAAAAAAGGGAGAGGAGAGAAAAAAGGGAGAGGAGAGAGGAGGGGAGGGGAAGAGATGGGAGGGGAGGAGAAGTATATCTTCTATCCACTGGTTCACTCTGCAAACAGCTGCAACGGTTGGACTGGACCTCTCTGAAACCAGAAGCTTCTTTCAGGTCTCCCACATGAGTGCAGGGCCAAGTACTTGGGCCATCTTCTGCTGCTTCCCCAGGTGCATTAGCAGGGAGCTAGATTGGAAATGAGCAGCCTGGACACAAACGAGTGCCCAGATGGGATGCTGGCATCACAGGCAATAGCTTTACCCACTAAACCACAAAGGTTTTCCCTTAAAACAAGGCAATGATAAAACAGTATTTGGCAGGCTGGTGCTGTGATGCAATGGGTTAAAGCTCTGGCTTGCAGTGCTGGCATCCCATGTGGGCTCTGGTTCAAGTCCCAGTTGCTCCACTTCTGATCCAGCTAATGCTCCTGGGAACACAGGGGAGCATGGCCCAAGTCCTTGGGCCCTGCACCCATGAGGGAGACCCAGAAGAAGCTCTTGGCTCTGGGTTTCTGATCAGCTCAGTTCCTGCCATTGTGGCCATTGGGGGAGTGGACCAGCAGATGGAAGACCTCTCTGTCTCTACCTCTCTCTGTAACTCTTTCAAATAAATAAATAAATATTGAAAAAAATTATTTGGGAAGAATACATAGTAGTTGCAAATAATTGAAAATTTTATGATTCTTGAGTTGGGTATTTGCTTTACAGGTGTTTACATACCGTTAGTGAGCAAAATATAAATATATAAAAGTGGGTCACATATGGATCAGAGATGACTGTAGTCTAATTACCCAATGTTTGTGAAGTCCACTGGGGACAATAAAATGAATGAAATGGAATAAACATAAAGAAAGAAAAAGAAACTGAGACTTAGATTAAATAACTTGCTTCAGCTTAGGGTAGAGTTAGGATTTGAATCCAAGTATCCATGATTCTGAAACCCAGGCTTTTCACCATTCAACTATGCTGCCTCTTTCTGTTGTTTCTTTCCTTCTTCCTCCCTCCCTCTCGTTCTCAAGATTTCTTTGTTTAAAAGGCAGAGTTGGAGAGGGAGAGAGTGGGGAGAGGGGAGAGAGAATGAATCTTCCATTTGTTGGTTCACTCCCCAAATAGCCTCAGCAGAAGCCAGGAGCTCAGAGCTCCACCTGCACCTCCTATGTGGGAGGCAGGGGCCCAAGTACTTTGGCCATCTTGTGCTGTTTTCCCAGGCATGTCAGCAGGGAGCTAGTTTAGAAGTGAAACAGCCAGGACTCAAAACCGGCACTCATGTGGGATGTTGGTATTGCACTGCAGGTAGAGGCTTAACTCACTGTACCACAACACAGGCCTGGAATTTCACTGGTGGCGATTTTTGCTCAAGGTCATATCGGAGCTATTTATCACAGCTTTTGAAGTGAAACTGCTGATTAAAGTAATTTTAAACTAACAGCTTAACAGACATGGTTTGATTAAAAAGCACAGTGCTCTTGTTTTCAGTTACTATAACTTGACTGAGTTCTTTTTCCACAGGAATATTTGATTCCTGGAACACATTTTAAATGACGCTCTCATAGTGAAAACATTGTTAAACTGAGCAGAAAGCAGCCCATCAGTTACCTTCTGAAAGTTCAGCTGTACCAGTTACAAATACCAAGACACCAAGGAGTCATTGTAGCTCAGCCAATTTGGTTTTTAAAAAATGGGAAAAAATACAGTTGCATAATTCAATGGCCTTCTTACTCCACATCTTAAAATGCCCACAGAGCTTTTACTAAAGCAAGGCATTATGTAGTCTGTACAATTATACTGCTGTATTAGTGAACAGCTGTTTTAATCTATGAGACAAGGAAATACAAGTTATTTCTTAGCTACTAATAATTTTCATGATCACAAAAGCTCATATAAGGCATGAAAGAATATTTTAAATTTTACTTTAAAAAAATCTACATTTTTTTTTTCCCTTAAAAGTCTGTTCATCAGGGGTGGGTATTCTGGTGCAGAGGGTTTTGCCACAGCCTGCAACTCCTGAATGCTATGTCCAATGCCAGTTCAAGTCCTGGCTCCTCCACTTCCAATCTAGTTTCCTGCTAATGTGCCTAGGAGGCAATATATGAAGGCCCAAGTGCTTGGGTTCCTGCCCCACACATGGGAGACTTGGATGGAATTTCTAGCTCCTGCCTTTTGATATAACTAGGCAGTTAGTAAGCTTAAGTGAGCTGGAATTCTTGCAAGGTAACCTTATGTCTTTAACTGTCAGCTTGATATGCCCACCTTCCCAGGATGCACCTCTGTCTCATCTGGGACCAAGAAGTGTGTTAAGACCCAGCCTGCTTGTTTACCCAATTAAGGTACCACCCCCTACCTCACAGAAGAGGCTGAGACCAAGGAAAAGGGTTCTTTTCACCACAGACCACACTTGGAAGTACTGCTCTTTTCCTGTCTTTCATGAGCAACCCTATGGCCCACTCATGATGGGGTGGTATTTCTCTGTGTGAGGTGGCCCAGACTCATGCATGAATCTATGTTTATTCTCACTGTTAAATAAATCCTCTTCTCACTTGTGCACTATATATAAGGATGCCTCTGCTTTGAATTTTTTTCTTTGTGGGAGCAAGGACCTAGAATAAAAATTAAGATAATCAGGCCCATATCACTTTGGTCTGGCCCAGCCCAGGCTGTTGGCAAGCATTTATGGAGTGAACCAATGGATGGGGGCTGGGGGATGATGGGGTGTGTGTGTGTGTGTGTGTGTGCGCGCGTGTGCATGTTTCTCCCAATCTGTCATTCTGCCTTTCAAATAAATAAATAAATCTTAAAAACAAAAAAGCCTTTTCATCAGAGGGGGGTGTTTGACTTGGAGGTAAGACTCCTGTTAGGATGCTCCCACACTGGAGCACCTGGGTTTGTCACCTGCCGCTGGCTCCTGCTTCCAGCTCTGTGCCAATGCAGACCTGGGAGGTAGCTTTGATAGTTCACATAGCTGGGTCCTTGCCACCCATATGGGAGACCTGAATTGAGTTCCAGGATCCGAGATTCAGCCAGACCCCTCAAACACTGAGGGCGTTTTGGGAGTGAACCACCAGATGGGAACTCTGTTTACCTCTCTCTCTGCCTCTCAAATAAAGAAAAAATTTTATATCTACTAATCAGAAAAGTCAACTTCAAATTTCTTATATTTAAATTTTCTAACTTTTTTTCTCTTTTCAGCTCAGATTCATATTTTTATACTTAAAAATAAGTATTAAAAACCATAATTAATCAGGTAAGGCATTTAACACTTTTATGATCATTCTTACCAACAAATTTAAAAATACACATGCCCATTCACCCCAAGTATTCCATATACAAATATCTCCAGGTGGCTTTCTCAAGAAGTTAGCCAAAACCTACAGCTGCATGTAGCAAGTGGATAAGAGAAGAAAGTAGAAGTTGGAGATGCTGAAATTGTAGTATAGGGCATTAAGTTTTGATTTTGCTACCAAATTACTTTTTTTTTTTTTTTTTGACAGGCAGAGTTAGACAGTGAGAAAGAGAAAGGTCTTCCTTCCATTGGTTCACCCCCTAAATGGCCACTATGGCCACCCCCCTCTGATGAAAAGGCTTTTTTGTTTTTAAGATTTATTTATTTATTTGAAAGGCAGAATGACAGATTGGGAGAAACACACACACACACCCCATCATCCCCCAACCCCCATCCATTGGTTCACTCCATAAATGCTTGCCAACAGCCTGGGCTGGGCCAGACCAAAGTGATATGCGTCAATCCGAAGCCAGGAGCCAGGTGCTTCTCCTGGTCTCCCATGAAGGTGCAGGGCCCAAGCACTTGGGCCATCCTCCACTGCACTCCCGGGCCACAACAGAGAGCTGGCCTGGAAGAGGGGCAACCAGGACAGAATCCGGTGCCCCGACCAGGACTAGAACCCGGGGTGCTGGCACCGCAGGTGGAAGATTAGCCTAGTGAGCTGTGGTGCCGGCCCCACCAAATTACTTTTGATATTGAGCATTTACCCCCAAAGAAAGAGTTCACCCAATCTCTCTGCCTTTACCTAATGGTTATGTTCTGGTAGGATTCATTCTCTCACTATTTACCAAATGTGACAGAAACTCGGGCTACATATGAATAAGTCTTAGGTCTCGGGGATTTGCTGTCTAAAAATGAAGCTGGACATATTAAATGCATATACATGAAGGCCCATAATCTGTCATCCCAAACTAGGGCCAGATGTATTTCAGTATTTGGAAGTTCTCAGGTTTTAAAACAGTACATTCATTGCATACGGCATTAACACCCCACCAGGACCCTAGGGCAGCATCCCACACAATCAAGAAGTCAGATTTCTACAGCACTGATCACATTTGATAGGTAAAAAATAGACTAGCAACAGTTTCATGTTAACTCAGGTCACATTGTGCCATCAAATGAGTGCAGGTCACACAAAGTTTTGCCACTAAATGATTTGGGGGAGGAGGAGAACTATGGTTTTCAGAGCACCTTGGATTTCTAAATTGTGGACAAGATGTGGCCGACCTTTAATACCTATCAGAACAATTACTTGGCACAGGAGCAGGATGACCCCTCAACTTAAAAGATACTAAAGAGGAGTTAGCCACCCAAAAGGTAACGTTTGCTAAGCACTTACTATGTGCATGTGCTGTTCAAAGCTCTTCATGTAACTCAACCTCAGGAGGTGGCAGCAATATTGTCCTCATTCTACTGAAGAGGAAACTTTGGACCTAACCCAAGTTCACACAACTCAATGGCACCTGAAAGTGATTCTTCTTACAGTGTGACTCTAGGAACTGTTTAACTTTTTGGGACCTCAACTGCCTTGTCTGTGCAGCAGGGATACTAACAGCTACCTCATGGGATTGCTTGGGAAATAATACACATTTACTAAACGTCCTTGGGAACTTAAGTCAGAGCTCATTTGGCTTAGCAAAGGAAATACCTGAAGAAGCAACAATCACAAACATTATTCAGTATTTCCCATAGCTGTTGATAGATACATTAACAAAATACTTTACATAGAAAAAGAAAATAGGAGCCAACATTGTGGGACAGCAGGTTAACAGCCTCTGCGTGCAATCCCGGCATGCCTAAGGGCATACTGGTGGGAGTATTCCAATCCAGTTCCACACTTATGCTCTTGAGAAGGCAGTGGAGGATGGCCCAAGTGCTTGGCCCCTGCACCCATGTGGGAGACCCAGATGGAGTTCCAGGATCCTGGTTTCAGCCTGGCCCAGCCATGGCCATTATAGCCATTTGGGGAGTGAACCAGTAGATGAAAGCACTGGCTCTCTTTCTCTCTTTTTCTCCCCCAACCCCGTAACTCTATCTTTCAAATAGATTAATCTTTTTTTAAGAAGGGAAACGAAATCATTACCAGCAAGAATTCCTTTCATGGCCCCAACCCCCAGCTTCCTGGCAGTGCAGCTACTGCTTTCTCTGCTGAACTTCTGGAGAGGCACTAAGGCAGCTGTTACCTCCTCCCTGCTGACGCCAGAGGCCAGGTTCCTTTTCTGGACAAGGACATGAACTAACATCAGCACTCTATCCTACAGAGCAGGGCTCTCATGTGTCTGTGGGTGGGGGGGGGGGTGTGAGGGGGGAAGCTGGATCAGAGAGGGTTAACGGGACAGGAGAAAAACACACCCAACCTCTTGAACAGCTTTCTCAAGGTATGTCTATCCACCTACTGATGATCACAGCCCCACTCCTCTGGGCCAGGTGCTTTGACTCTGGAATTGAGACACTTCTGTTAACATTTTAGCCTTCAGGTATGTGAGGGAAGAACATGATTGATAATCGCAAATATAAATCAGCAGTTTCTGGGGGCAGGTGTTGTGGCACAGGGGGTTAATCCACTGCTTGGGACACCTGATCCATATAGGAATGCTTGAATTTCTGTCCCATCTCTGCTTCTGATCCAGCTTCCTGCTAGTGTGCACCTGAGAGGCAGCAGAGGATAGTCCAGGTACCTGGGTCTCTGTTACCTGCATACAAGATGTAGATGGAGTTCCAGACTCGTAAATTCAGCCTGGTCCAGCTGGGAAATGGACCAGTGGATGGAAGATCGATTGAGCGATCGATCTCTGTCACTCTGCCTTTCCAATAAATAAAAGAAATAAAAAAAAAAAAAACAAATTAAATAAAAAGTCACATCTACTTCAGGCAGTTCATTTTTTTTTTTTTTTTTTTGACAGGAGAGTGGACAGTGAGAGAGAGAGAAAGGTCTTCCTTTGCTGTTGGTTCACCCTCCAATGGCCGCCGCAGCCGGCGCTCTACGGCCGGCGCACCGCGCTGATCCGAAGCCAGGAGCCAGGTGCTTCTCCTGGTTTCCCATGGGGTGCAGGGCCCTAGCACTTGGGCCATCCTCCACTGCACTCCCTGGCCACCGCAGAGAGCTGGCCTGGAAGAGGGGCAACCGGGACAGAATCCGGTGCCCGACTGGGACTACAACCGGGTGTGCCGGCGCCGCAAGGCGGAGGATTAGTCTATTGAGCCGCGGCGCTGGCCAGGCAGTTCATTTTTAAAAATAAATAATAGGGGCTGGCCCGTGGCTCACTTGGTTAATCCTCCACCTGCAGTGTCGGCACCCCATATGGGTGCCGGGTTCTAGTCCCGGTTGCTCCTCTTACAGTCCAGCTCTCTGCTGTGGCCCAGGAGGGCAGTGGAGGTTGGCCCAAGTGTTTGGGCCCCTGCACCCGCATGAGAGACCAGGAGGAAGCACCTGACTCCTGGCTTCGGAGCGGCACAGCGTGGGCCGTACTGGCCATTTGGGGAGTGAACCAACGGAAGGAAGAACTTTCTCTCTGTCTCTATCTATAACTCTACCTGTCAAAGAAAAGGAAAGGGAAAGGGAAAGGGAAGAAGAGAAGGGAAGAGAAGAGAAAGAAAGAAATAATAAATCAGTGGTTCTTAAAGGGAGCAGATTAGCAGTACTGGCATCACTTAGGAAATTATTAGGAATGCGAACAAGTCCCTTCCTAGGCCTAGAGAACCAGAAACCCTGAGGGCAAGCCCAGCAGTAAGTGTCTCAGCAAGCTTTCCATGTGCTTCTGACACTACCCAGAGTCAGAGAACCATGGGTCTAAACTCTCCTTAACAAGCAGTCTAAAACTACGACTGGAGGAAAGTTCAAGAACATGTGTTCATACATTAAGAAGTTCCTAAAAACAACTCAAGTGGCACTCACAATGTCTCCCCAGTCAAACATAACAATAATACTGTTAAAAACATGAAGACACAAAAAATTATTCCCATTCTTAACAGGTTTTTTTTTCTTTTTTTTTTTTAACTTTTATTTAATGAATATAAATTTCCAAAGTACGGCTTATGAATTACAATGGCTTCCCCCCCATAACGTCCCTCCCACCTGCAACCCTCCCCTTTCCCACTCCCTCTCTCCTTCCATTCACATCAAGATTCATTTTCGATTCTCTTTATATACAGAAGATCAGTTTAGCATACATTAAGTAGAGATTTCAACAGTTTGCTCCCACACAGAAACATAAAGTGAAAAATAATAGATGGTTTTTTAAATGATAATGAAATCAGATCATACCTATTGTCATGTTTAATCCCAGTGAGAGTCAAGTTGGGAATTGATAATTTCTTTTTTTTTTTTTTTAACAAAAGTTCAGTTTAGTATACATTAAATAAAGATTTCAACAGTTTGCACCCCCATAGAAACACAAAGTGAAATATACTGTTTGAGTACTCATTATAGCATCAAATCTCAATGTACAGCACATTAAGGACAGAGATCCTACATGAGGAGTAAGTGCACAGTGACTCCTGTTGTTGACTTTACAAATCGACACTCCTGTTTATGGCATCAGTAACCTCCCTATGCTCCAGTCACGAGTTTCCAAGGCTATGAAAGCCTTTTGAGTTCTCCGACTCTTATCTTGTTTAGACAAGGTCATAGTCAAAGTGGAGGTTCTCTCCTCCCTTCAGAGAAAGGTACCTCCTTCTTTGAAGACCTGTTCTTTCCACTGGGATCTCACTCACAGAGATCCCTCATTTAGCTTTAGTTGTTTGTTGTTGTTGTTGTTGTTTTTTTTTTTTTTTTTTTTTGCCAGAGTGTCTTGGCTTTCCATGCCTGAAATACTCTCATGGGCTTTTCAGCCAGATTGGAATGCCTTTAGGGCTGATTCTGAGGCCAGAGTGCTGTTTAGGACATCTGCCATTCTATGAGTCTGCTGAGTATCTCGCTTCCCATGTTGGGTCACTCTCCCCTTTATTTATTCTATCGGTTAGTGTTAGCAGGTACTAGACTTGTTTATGTGCTCCCTTTGACTCTTAGTCCTTTCATTATGATCAATTGTGAACTGAAATTGATCACTTGGACTAGTGAGATGGCATTGGTACATTCCACCTTGATGGGATTGAATTGGAGTCCCCTGGTATGTTTCTAACTCTACCATTTGGGGCAAGTCAGCTTGAGCATGTCCCAAATTGTACATCTCTTCCCTCTCTTATTCCCACTCTTATGTTTAACAGGGATCACATTTCATCTTAACAGGTTTTAAAGTAGAATGAAATAATTTCCCATTCCTGGAACAAGGCTGTGAATTTCGTTTCTGAAGGATGGCTTCAGGAAGAAAGAGGAGTGGTATCAGCTGCACTTTCACCAGGTTTCTCTGACTCAAACATAAAAACCTCTCGCTAGGCTTTTCCTTTCTTCCTGAAAGCTTCCCTGCTTTGTGCTTTAACCAGGAGTCTGGCCAAAATGCTTTAGTCCCTGCTTTTTAGGATGTGGCCATACATGCACAGATGGGTCCCAGAACACAGTCACACAACCCAGGCCCCAAAGAAGGAAAATCTAACTGGCAGGACCAAAGAGCCCACAGCAACACCAGAAGTTGGGTGCACTGAAACCATTTCAAACTGAGTGGTCCCTCAAACACAGAAATGCAGAATTAAAAGTCCACCTTACCATGCTGGCCTGATTTCAAGCCTCTCCAACCAAGATGTGCCTTACTAGGCATTTCTGGGTCCAGCTTTCTCCTCTCTGATCCATAAAGCTTTGCCCCAGACCCCATTCGAGTTGGTAGATCTATTTCTCCTGCCTCTTTGTTTGGAAGTGGACCTAAAGCCTTTCTCTCCTCAAAGGATCAGCCCCATGGAGGCTGACTTGGCAGTGTAACAAGAAGCCCTGGAGAGGGGCCACATTGTGGCATGCTGGGTTAACCCACTGCTTGCAACATCAGCATCCCATATGGAGTGCCAGTTCCAGTCCTGGATGCTCTGCTTCTGATCCAGCTCCCTTCTAATGTGCCTGGAAAAGCAGTGGAAGATGATCACCACTCACATGGGAAACCTGGATGGAGTTCTGGGCTCCTGGCTTTGGACTAGACCAGCCCCAACTGTTGTGGCCATTTGGGAAGTGAACCATAGGATGGAGGATCTCTCTCTGCCTCTCCCCTCTCCCTGTAACTCTGCCAAATAAAATAAAATAAAATAAACCTTTAAAAAGAAAAAAAAAAGGCCATAGATTAAAAAAAAGAGAAGTTCTCATATAAACTTCACATTTCTCAATACTAACTTAGATTGCTATTACAAAGAAATCATTAACAATTCTTTTTTTTTTTTTTTTGACAGGCAGAGTGGATAATGAGAGAGAGAAAGGTCTTCCTTTGCTGTTGGTTCACCCTCCAATGGCCGCCACGGCTGGCGCGCTGCGCTGATCCGAAGGCAGGAGCCAGGTGCTTTTCCTGGTCTCCCATGGGGTGCAGGGCCCAAGCACTTGGGCCATCCTCCACTGCCTTCCTGGGCCACAGGAAGAGCTGGCCTGGAAGAGGGGCAACCAGGAAAGAATCCGGCACCCCGACCGGGACTAGAACCTGGTGTGCCGGCGCCTCTAGGTGGAGGATTAGCCTAGTGAGCCGCGGCGCCGGCCTAACAATTCTTTGACATATTACATATATTATTTTCTCTTTGCTCAAAAGGCAGGTATCAGTTCCTTTATAATAATGCTTGTATTTGGTCTTGTTTTACTCATTATGAAATATAAAAATAACACAAACACCAGAGTTGGGAAGGATAGTTTAGTTAAGAACCAAGCTATTTTCGTTTTATCTTGAAATACTCATGCCACTTGAAAAAATACTTGAAGAACAAACTTAAATTGGGCTGGCACTGTGACGTAGAAGGTTAAAGCCCCAGCCTGCAGCATCAGCATCCCATATGGGCACGGGTTTGAGTACCAGCTGCTCCACTTCCAACCCAGCTCCTTGCTAGTGCACCTGGGAAAGCAATGGAGCATGGCCCAAGTCCTTGGGCCCCTGCACCCATGTGGTAGACCCAGAAGAAGCTCCTGGCTCCTGACTTCAGCCTGGCCCAGCCTTGGTCATTGCAGCCATTTAGTTTGGGAAGTGAACCAGTAGATAGAAAACCTTTCTGTCTCTACCACTCTAACTCTTCCTTTCAAATATATAAAATAAATATTTAAAAAAGTAGAAAAGTATATGAGAAAATACTCAACTAGAAAATAGTGTCCCATGTATTTTTGGAATTAACTAAAATAAGAACTTGGATTTGAAATGCCAAAAGTGATTGATAGAGGCAGGCATGGTGACACAGAAGGTTAAGCTTCCTCTTGGGACACCAGCATCCCATATCAGAATGCCTGGAATTGAGTCCCGCCTCTGCTTCCAATTCAGTTTCCTGATAAATGTACACTTGCAAGTCAGCAGATGGTGGCTCAAGTACTTAGGCGCCTGTCACCCCTGTGGGAGACCAGATGAAGCTCCTGTCTTTGGCCTGGCCTAGCCCTGGCTGCTACAGCCATTTGGGGAGTGAACTAACAAATGGAAGATCTGTCACCCTGCTTTTTAAATAAATCTTTTTTAAAAAGGTTATTTACATACAAGGATACATCAAAAAGTTCATGAAAAATGGACTTAGAAGGTAAGTCTATTTTGGTGCAAAAAAATTTTTTTAAATACATTAAGTTGGTTTTTTTTTTTTTTTTTTTAAGATTTATTTATGGCAGGCACCATGGCTCACTTGACTAACCTCCACCTGCGGCGCCGGTACCCCAGGTTCTAGTCCTGGTTGGAGCGCCAGGTACTAGTCCCAGTTGCTCCTCTTCCAGTCCAGCTCTCTGCTGTGGCCTGGGAAGGCAGTGGAGGATGGCCCAAGTGCTTGGGCCCTGCACCCGCATGGGAGACAAGAAAGCAGCACCTGGCTTCATATTGGCGCAGTGCGCCGGCTGTAGCAGCCATTTGGGGGGTGAACCAACGGAAGGAAGACCTTTCTATCTCTCACTGTCTAACTCTGCCTGTCCAAAAAAAGAAAGAAAGAAAAGATTTATTTATTTGAAATAATTACACAGGGAGAGAAGGAGAGGTAAAGAAAGAGAGGTCTTCCACCTGCTGATTCACTACCCAGATGGCTGCAATGGCCGGACTTGTGCTGACCCAAAGCCAGGAGCTTCTTCTGGGTTTCCCATGCAGGTGCAGGAGTCCAAGGACTTGGCCATCTTCTACTGCTTTCCCAAGCCACAGCAGAGAGTTGGATCAAAAGTGGAGCAGCGGGGACTTGAACTGGTGCCCATATGGGATGCCAGTACTGCAGGTGGTGGCTTTACCTACTACGCCAAGCGCTGGCCCCAGTTTGTCATAATATATATTTTCCATGAACTTTCTGAAAACCCCATATATATAATATTTTTTAAAGAACCCGTGATTGTGAGGCCAGTGCTGTGGTGCAGCGGGTTAATGCCCTGGCCTGAAGTGCCGGCATCCCTTATGGGCACTGGTTCGAGACTCGGCTGCTCCACTTCCAATCCAGCTCTCCGCTATGGCCTGGGAAAGCAGAAGACAGCCCAAGTCCTTGGGCCCCCGCACCCGTGTGGGAGCCCCGGAGGAAGCTCCTGACTTCGGATCAGCACAGCTCCAGCTGTTGCGCCCAACTGGGGAGTGAACCAGCAGATGGAAGACCTCTCTCTCTCTCAATCTGAGCCTCTCCTCTCTCTGTGTAACTCTTTAAAAAAAAAAAAAAAAGAACCTGTGATTGTGTTTTCTCAAAAAGTGATCAGTCCACAGTCATAAACTGATTAAGAAGAACAACATTCTTATCCACATATAATAAATGGATCCACTTGAGATGAATCATGTGGATAACAACTAGGTCTTTTGTCATTGATGCAGAAATCTAAATGGGGATAAATTCCAAGATCTTATAAAATTTTATGAATAAAAATAAAAGATGAATAGGCATCCATGGAGTAAGAACACAGTATAGAATGCATGTTTTAAATGTAGCGTTGATACATTTTTATTCTTTTGGTGTATTCTTTAAAATTCCTACATCTATACAGAAACTGAAACACAGTGAAAGCTTTAAATGAGTCAGTTCAGCTCTTTTCCAGTCAACATTTTGGGAAAGTTTCCAAGATTTTCCTGGAGCTGGCACTGTTGTGCAGTTGGTTAAGCTGCCGCCTGCCACATGGGCATTCTATCTCAGAGTGCTGGCTTGAGCCTCAGCTTCTCCACTCCTGATCCAGCTCCCTACTAATGCACTTGGAAAGCAGCAGAGGATGACCCGTCTTTGAGCCCTTGCCACCCACAGAGGAGACCAGGATGGAGCTCCAGACTCCTGGCTTCAGTATGGCCCAGCCCCAGCAGTTAGAGCCATTTGGGGAGTGAACCAGCAGACAGATCTCTTTGTCTTTCCCCCTCTCTGTCATTCTGCCATTCAAACAAATAATGCTTTCTTAAAAAATCTTCTTGTATTATTCCTACTATTTTTATCTATAGTCTTAAAGTACATAAGAACATGATTCTGACCTATTATCAAATCTAATCACCATGTGATTCATTCTTCTACTCAAACACATATTTAACACCTACTTTGTTACACACAGGAACCCACATCATCAGAAAAGTTCATCTCATGAGAGAGACAAGTAGCAATAATATATCAGGGAGTAAGTACAATGATAGAACATATATTTAAAATGTTATGACACCAAAACCAAGTGTTTATGAAAATGTGGCTGAACTCAACCTACTAAGGATTTCTCTTAAACTTTACACAATATATTTTGAAACTACTGTCTATGAATTTACTAAAACCATCTTTAGAAGGCTTATATTTCCATCAGTACTGCCCCCTTAAAGTTACAAACACCAGCTCTGTAAAACATTTCCTTAAAGTCCTAAAACTACCTTCTCTAATAGCCTCTAGCTTTAGTATTGGAAGATGTTATGAACCAAATGTTAGGAATGTAAATTATAAGTATGTGACTTACAAATCATACCCTTTTCCTCTCTCTTCTCATAGAACTCAAATATTTTCAACTCTTAGATTTTTAAATTTATTTACTTACTTGAGAGGCAGGGAGCTCCAATCACTGGCTCACTTCCTAGTTGCCACCCAATGGCCCTGGAGTGGGTTGGGCCTGGAACTCAATCCAGGTCTCCCACGTGGGTGGCAGGAATTTGACCACTTGAGCCAGCACAGATGTCTGGCAGGGTCCACATTGGCAGGAAGCTGGAGTCAGGAGCCAACAGCAGGAACTGAATAGAGGCACTCTGATGCAGGATGTAGGCATCTCAACCACTATGCCAAATACTTGCCTTTCTCAGATTTTTAGATAGGACCACATGTGATTTCCTCCGGATCACTAAACCATTAACTGATACAAGCCAGTCTTATCACTTAAGAGTCTCATAATTTGCTTTTGTATTTACCAGAAACAACCCCTTAAATTTTTCAGACTTGGTTACATATTACTTTTGATTATATCTAAAATTTTTTAAAAAATCAATTACATCGCTAAAAGAGTAAAATATGACAACTGGAGATATCAGAATTTCATCCAAAAAATATTTATGAGTGCCTAACAAGCATCATCATCCAGCTTCTTTGCTGACTTGACTTCACAGGATAAAATGTGACATAACGCAATTAAAATACTCATGGAAAAGTGACTAAAATTCCGTGTTCACAGTTCAAATAAAAAATGCCTTACCACATAATAAATACCTAGAATAAGCAGAAGCAGCATATAGCCATCAGCGTCTCTCACCGCAGATCTTGAGAGGTTTTCATTAAAAAGGGAGCGTACCTAGGTGATGCTATTCTGAGATGAACAGAGATCTACCTCTGCTACTTCACAATCACACTTGATTTACTAACAGATCACATAATCGCTGTCTCAGGCTTGGACTAACAGCTAATTAGTGACTCGGACTAGTTATTTGGGATTCTACCCTATTCTCATCTCCCTATGCCCACCAAAATGCAAGAATGCTCCCAGAATGCAAGAACCAGAGGGGGCTTATCATCTCTGGGTGGCTTGGACAGTGTGTGCATTGTTACTTACAGTTTTGTTCTGCTGTCCTGGCACTCTCACCACCACACATGCCAGTCTGGAGAAACTCACGTCACCCCTGCGGTTTGGGCATCCCTCAGAATCCCCCCCCCCCCCCAAATCTCTGTGCAGACGTTTCCCAGCTAAAAGGTTAGCACATGACATTAACTAAATTCCCACACCACCCTGTCACTGCCGTCATTTTTTTTGTTTGTTTCAGATTTATTTACCTGAAAGGCAGAGTGACAGAGAGTAAAAGAGACTTCTTCCATCCACTGGTTTACCCCTCAAATGGCTACAATAGTCAGGGCTGGGCCAAGCTGAAGCCAGGGGCCTGGAACTCCACCCGGATCTCCCACATTGAGTGGGAGCGCTGGGCCATCCTCTGTTGCTTTCCCAGGTACATTAGCAGGGAGCTGATAGGAAGTAGAATAGCTGAGACTCAAACCAGTGCTCCAATAGTGGATACTGGTGTCTCAGACATTGGCTTAACCCACTGTGCCACAACACCAGCCTCCTTCTTTACATCTCAAGGAAGGGTAGAGGTTTCCTAAACACAGGATATGCAACTTATGTCCCATGTTAATTAGACAACAACAGGACCGTAGATATGATACATTCACACAATGGAGTATTGCACAGCTATCAAGAGAATATCAGAGCTCCCAGTACGGACTTGCAAAGATGCCACCACTAATGCTATTCCCCTGAACAAAGTCTCCCTTTGCAGGTTCCAAATGTAAGTAAGGTAAGCATGTTGGTGGGAGTCTGTCCTTACTAGGCAAGGCATACTAAATCTCCTTAGCAGTAACTACACAGTATAGGTACCAACCTTGCTAGAGCCAAAATTGGGGAAAAAAAGAAAAACAAAAGAGAAACACCTTCAAGGTGTATGCAATATTAGACACAGACATCAGAGGCCAGGATTTGGTTCAGTCACTAGTTAGATGCCCACATCTCACATCAGTACCCAAACTTGATTTGCAGGCCTGGCTCCTGACTCCAGCTTCCTGCCAGTAAGATCCCTGGGAACAGCAGTGATGGCTAAAAGTAATTGGGTTCCTGCTACCCACGTGGGAGAACTGTATTGAGTAACCAGCTTCTGTCTTGTCCTCAGACCAGTCTTGGTTCTTGTGGACATTTGTGGAGTAAACCAGAGGATGGGAACTCACTCTGTGTTTGTCAAATAAAACAGTGTTTTAAAGTTACATTATTTTGGCTGGCGCCGCGGCTCACTAGGCTAATCCTCCACCTAGCGGCGCCGGCACACAGAGTTCTAGTCCCGGTCGGGGCACCGGATTCTGTCCCGGTTGCCCCTCTTCCAGGCCAGCTCTCTGCTGTGGCCCAGGGAAGGCAGTGGAGGATGGCCCAAGTGCTTGGGCCCTGCACCCCATGGGAGACCAGGAGAAGCATCTGGCTCCTGCCATGGGATCAGCTCAGTGCGCCGGCCGCAGCACACCAGCCGTGGCGGCCATTGGAGGGTGAACCAACGGCAAAAGGGAGACCTTTCTCTCTGTCTCTCTCTCTCACTATCCACTCTGCCTGTCAAAAAGTAAATAAATAAATAAAGTTATATTATTTTAGCAAGTCAGTAGTACACAAGTATAGAAATGATTTCATATGATTCCTACTTCAAAACAATTTAAATAAGATATAGGAGTATCTCTCAGCAATTAAGGCAACAGCTCTCCATGATACATACTGGAATACTAGTAGTGCAGAACACATGCTGTGAAGATACCAGGTATTTCTGTGCATAGCTCTGCTCCACAGGAAATTTAAAAAAAAATGATTTATTTATTTGAAAGAGATTGAGGCATACACACACAGACACAGACATAGACAGACAGAGAGAATGAGAATATGAATGAATCTTCCATCCAATGGTTTACCCCAAAATGGCTAAAACAGCCAGGGCTGGGCCAGGCTGAAGTCAAGAGCCTGGAACACCATTCGGCACTTCCACATAGATACAAGGGCCCAAAGACTAGGGTCATCTTTTGCTGCTTTCCCAGGTGCTTTAGCAGGGAGCTGGATCAGAAGTGGAGCAGCCAGGACTCCAACTGATGTTCACACAGGATGCCAGCATCAAAGGCTGTGGCTTTACCCAGTGCACTACAACACTAGTCCAGGAAATCCTCAAGTTCCTGTATGACCCACGGCACCTTAGTTAGGAGGCCGCAATGAAACCTACTCACTGAGAGCACTGCCTCCAGTGTCCAGCCGTGGGGTTTGCTCATTGGCTTCCTCACCTGCATATTAACTGACACGGAAAAAGTTAATATAGGGAAACTGGAATGATCACCACAGTTGAGAACAAGAAGTCTTTGAAAATTAAAATATATTAAGGGAAAGAAGTATATTTAAGCCAGAAGTGTTTTAGGTGATCAAAGCATTAGGGGTGAGCTAAATGGTTTCATTTCTTCTTTCTAAGCAGATAACTTCAAATCTAACTATTGTCTGATTTTCTGATTTCACTTTCCAGTCATAATAATCAATTTGGAAGCTTATATAAAATTAAAATTTCCAAAATCTGATTTTTTAAAAAATTATCTAGTTTTTGGTCAAGGTTCTTGCATTTTTATTTCTTCTTATTTTTCTCTTCTACTTGTGTTGCCGATTAGTATTACCTCCACCAGAGGGCAGACAAAGGTAAAAATGAGAAATACTGAACACAGATAAACTTGGTAGCTTCCAGAGAAGCTGTACCAGTATAACCCAAAAACCTTAAATAGCACTAATGCTACAAGGCTCTCTAGACACTATCCTCTCCAACTGAAATAGCACTAGCCAGAATACAGCAGCAACAGAGTCAGCAAATACTAATGCATGCACACATTCATTCATTCATTCAGACAATATCTGAGTCCTGCCCAAGTACCAGGCATACCCCAAGCTCTCAGGTTTCGGTGGTAAACAAAACAAACAAGTTTCCATTGTCATCCCACTTTATTCCAGGAAGAAAGTAATAAAGGCCAGAAATAAATACCATAACTTAAAGTACAAATCAGTACCAGGTAAGGGGGAAAAAAACCTGCAGATGTTAGAGGACTTAGGAAAGCTATTTTTAAAGGACTTAATCTAAGTAAAGACCCACATGAAGTGAGGAAATGAGCCATGCATCAAATGCAGAAAAGCATTCCTGGAAGAAGAGTAAATGTGCAGGCCCTAAGGCAGACCTGGCTGTTTGATCAACAGAAGCTGGTGAGGAGTGAGGATGGTGAACAAAGCAGAGAGGCAGAGCCAATGACCGTAGGCAGGTGGGCAAGAGCCCCGCCACATGATCACACAGGCCTCTGATCTTGAGGAAGACTGCAGATCTTATCTAACAGTCATGGATTCTGACAGCCGAGGTACAATCTGATTTGACTTACATCTCTAAAAGCTCATGCTGGCTGATGGGGAACAAAGTGGAAGCTGAGAGACCAGTTGAGCAGTAGTCCAGGCCAGGAAGGAAGGTAGTCTGACACAGAGTGGTGATGGTGACATTGCAGGTAACAATAGTCAAATGTGAAGTTCAAAAGAAGGTAGAGTCCATAATACTCGCTGATAGGATTGTCTCCACCAAAATCCATGCTGAAATTTTATTTTCAGAGAGGTGGTGCTGGGAGGTGGGATTTTCAAGGGGTGAGTAGGTCATGAAGGGGGAGTAACGTCATTGTTGCAGGGCTGAATCGGTTACCATGAGAGCTGGTGATCGTAGAGTTGCCTCCCAGGTTTTGTCTCCTTTGCACAGGCCCACTTGCCCCTCCACTTCCCACATCGCCAGGGCCGCACTGTTGGATGTCCCAGCATCGAGAACTGTAAGCTAAGATACACTTTGCTTTATAAATACCCAGTCTCAGGCATTCTGTTGTAACAGAAAAGGGACTAAGACACTTACTGATGGAAGAATAGGCTGAGGATGAGTAAAACAGGAAATTAAAGGTAACTCTTGGACTTTGTAGCCTAAGCATCTGGGGAGATCATGGTACCATTTACTGGGACGGAGAAGAGCTAGAAATTCCAGCCAACAAGGCAGGATAAAACCCTGAACTAGTCGGTTTCCTAGACAAGGAGGGAAAATGTTTTAATAAGGAATTACGTATCGCCTGTGCCAAAGGTGATTGAAAGATGCTGTGTGGCACAACCGACATCCTAGTGACCTTGAGAAGAAGGGTTTCATGGAGGAGTAGGGATAAAGTCTCTCTCAAGTGAGTTTAGAAGGAGGAAGATGAGACAGCCTACATGGAATCTTTCGAAGAATACTCTAAGCAAAGCAATCTTATTGTTTTTCAAAGTCTTATTTTTAACTTTTCATTTAAAAAAAATTTCAAATTTCTTTTTTTTTTTTTTAAGATTTATTTATTCATTTGAAAGAGAGGCAGAGACAGGTCTTCCATCTGCTGGTTCACTCCCCAGATGGCTGCAACAGCCAGAGCTGCGCCAATCCGAAGCCAGGAGCCAGAAGCTTCTTCTGGGTCTCCCACGTGGGTGCAGGGACCCAAGGACTTGGGCCATCTTGTACTGCTTTCCCAGGCCATAGTAGAGAGCTGGATCGTCAGAGGAGCAGCCAGGACTTGAACCGGTGTGCATATGGGATACTGGCACTGCAGGCGGTAGCTTTCCCTGCTACACTAGAGTGCCGGCCCCCTGCCTGGAAAAATTTTAAATTTCATTCAAAAATTTTAAACAGGGCCAGCGCTGTGGCACAGGCTCAGCTGACATCTGCAAAGCTGGCATCCCCTAAGTTCCAGATGCTCCATTTCCAACCCAGCCACGAGCTAATGTGCTTGAGAAAGCAGTGGAGGATAGTCCCCATGCGTGGGCCTGTGCGGCACGTGTGGGAGACCAGATGGAGTTCCAGGCTCCTTGTTTCAGCCTGGCCCACCCCTAGCTGTTGTCATCTGAGGAGTGAACCAGCAGATAAAAGAGATCTCTGTCTCCCTCCCACCCCCCGCTGTCTCTAACTCTGCTTTTCAAATAGCTTTTTTTAAAGATTTATTTATTTATTTATTTGTAATTCAGAGTTACACAAAGAGGGAAGGAGAGGTAGAGAGAGAGAGGGGTCTTCCATCCACTGGTCCACTCCCCAAATGGCCACAGTGGCTTGAGCTGAGCCGATCTGAAGCCAGGAGCCAGCAGCTTCTTCCAGGTCTCCCATGCAGGTGCAGGGGCCCAAGGACTTGAGCCATCTTCTGCTGCTTTCCCAGGCCACAGCAGAGAGCTGGATCAGATGTGGAGCAGCTGGGACTTGAACTGGCACCCATATGGGATGCTGGCACTGCAGGCAGCAGCTTTACCCTCTATGCCACAGCACTGGCCCCAAATATTTTTCTAATGTTAAACATAACTTGAAAAAAGTAGTATTGTGATCACCCTCATACCTTCCTACCTTCCACCTAGACTTACCAATTATTAACATGTACCACATTTACTTTATCAGTCTCTATTTTCATAATTATCACTACTACCTATCCATTTAAGAAAAAGCTGAGGACGTTTTGACCCTTTACTCTTAAATCTCTTAAATAATTCACTGGTTTTTTTTTTTGGTTTTTTGTTTTTTTGTTTTTTTTTTTTTTTTTGGCCAGGCAGAGTGGACAAAGAGAGAGACAGAGAGAAAGGTCTTTCTTTTGCCGTTGGTTCACCCTCCAATGGCCGCTGCTGCCGGCGGTGCACCGCACTGATCTGAAGGCAGGAGCCAGGTGCTTTTCCTGGTCTCCCATGGGGTGCAGGGCCCAAGCACTTGGGCCATCCTCCACTGCACTCCCAGGCCTCATGAGAGAGCTGGACAGGAAGAGGAGCAACCGGGACAGAATCCGGCGCCCCGACCGGACTAGAATCTGGTGTGCCGGCGCTGCAGGTGGAGGATTAGCCTAGTGAGCCCCGGCGCCGGCCTCACTGTTTTATCTTCTAAGAACAAAGGCACTCTGTTAGGTAACCCCAGTAAAATTATCAAGTTAAGGAAATTTAACACTGATATAATACTATTATTTAATAATTCAGTATACTTTCAAATTCTGTCAATATCCCATGTAGCACTGTCCTGTCTCTTGAGTTCACTTTGATCAGGAACTGTTCTCCAGCCTTTGTCTTTCACAACACTGACATATTTGAATAGCACAGCCAGTTACTTTGGGAGAATGATTTTTCAATTATGGTTCCCTCATTGTTTCCTGGTAATTAGATTTTGGTTATGCACTTTAGAAATACCACAGAAAAATAATGAAGTTCCAGTTGGAGCACATCAAGAGGGACGTGCTGGTGATGCTAACTTTGATCGCTCACTTGGTTAAGATGATGTGTGCCAGGTTTCCCTACCGTGAAATACTGCTTCCCCCGGTCACGACTTCAGAGAGATCATCTGAAACTGTGTAACACTCACCTGAATTAATATTACGATGACAGCTGCAAACTCCAGACTTTTTGTTCCTTCTGCATTTTTTTAAATGGCTTTCTACTAGGAAGAACCTTCTCCTTATTTTATTCAATGGGTTATAATCCATTACTATCATTATCCATTTGGATGCTCCACTTTTCCCAGATTTAGCCCTCAGGAACACCCTCAAGCTAGCTCCTATGTCCTGATATGCCATCAGCTTTTTGAACACTTCCTTACTTTGACATTCAAGATGTCCAAGGCTCATCTTATACTTTCCCTGCCCCAGCTCGGAAATCAGCAGTTGACTCATGGGCATTAGTGGTGTTCAGTTACTTGGATGTCATTGCTTCCAAGCCCTTTCATCAGACAGAGCTAGGAAATATTCATACATGAATATATATTTTAATCATGAGTTCATATTGACACTTAATTCCAATCCAACAACAAAAAGTTCTTCAGGAGAAATAGTTAAGACGCCACTTAGGATGTCAGATTCCGTATCAGAGTTGCCTGGGTTTGAGTTCCTGCTAGATCCAGTTTCCTGATAATGGACACCTGGGAGGCAGCCAGTGATGGCTCGAGTACTTGGGTCACTATTCACATGGGAGACCCACATGGAGTTCCAGGCTCCTGGCTTTGGCCTAGTCCAGACCCAGCTACTGGGGACACTTGGTGAATGAATCAATCAGTGGATGGAACCATCTCTGTCTTTGTCGCTCTGCTTTTTAAATAAATAACAGTAAATAAACAAAGCTTTTTCAAAAATGAGTTCTTCATTGCCTTCTTCAGGTCCATGTTTTTTAAAGTTGTATTTATTTATTTGGGAAGCACAGAGATAGAGGAAAAGAGAGAGCGAGCTCCTCTCCATTAGTATACCTCCCAAATGCCTTCCTTCAATGGTCAGGACTGGGTCAGGTTAAAGCCAGGAGCTAGGGATTCCATCCATGTTTCTATGTGGGTGCAGGGGCCTGAGTACTTGGGCCATCTTCTGCTGCTTTCCCAGGCCAGAAAGACAGATAGAAGTGGAGCAGCCGGGACTCAAACCGGAGCTCCAAAATATGATGCCAACATTACAGGTGGCAGCTTAACCCACTGCACCACAACACTGGCCACTATATATATATATATATACATATATATATATATTTTGACAGGCAGAGTGGACAGTGAGAGAGAGAGAGACAGAGAGAAAGGTCTTCCTTTGCCGTTGGTTCACCCTCCAATGGCCGCCGTGGCCGGCGCGCTGCGGCCGGCGCACCGCGCTGATCCGATGGCAGGAGCCAGGTGCTTCTCCTGGTCTCCCATGGGGTGCAGGGCCCAAGCACTTGGGCCATCCTCCACTGCACTCCCTGGCCACAGCAGAGAGCAGGCCTGGAAGAGGGGCAACCGGGACAGAATCCGGTGCCCCAACCAGGACTAGAACCCGGTGTGCCGGCGCCACAAGGCGGAGGATTAGCCTAGTGAGCCGCGGCGCCGGCCCAGCCACTATATATTTTTAAAAAGATTTATTTGTTTAAAAGGCAGGGCAGGGGCTGGCACTCTAGTGCAGTGGGTTAAAGCCCCAGCTGCTGCACCAGCATCCCATATGGGTGCCAATTTGAGTCCCAGCTGCTCTACTTCTGATCCAGCTACCTGTTAGTTTGCCTAGGAAAGCAGCAGAGGATGGCCCAAGTCCCTGGGCCCCTGCACCCACGTGGGAGATCTAGAAGAAGCTCCTGGCTTAAGATAGGCTCAGCTCTGGCCATTGCAGCCATTTGGGGAGTGAACCAGTGGATGAAAGACCTTTGTCTCTCTTTCTCTACCTCTCTTTGTAACTCTTTCAAATAAATAAAATAAACCTTAAAAAAAAAAAAAAGGAGGGACAACAGAGAGACAAAGAGAGATATCTTCCATCTAGTGAGTCACTCCACAAATGACCACAACAGCCCAGGGCTGGGCCAGGCTTAAGCCAGGAGCCAGGAACTCCATCAGGGTCTCCTACATGGGTGGCAGGAGTCCAAATACCTGGGTCAGCTTCTCTGGTTTCCCAGGCTTGTTAGCAGGAAACTGGATTGGAAGTAAAGGAGCCAGGAATTGAAACTAGTATTCTGATATGGAATGCTGGTATCTTAAGCTATGGCTTAACCTGCTGTATCACAATAGCAATCCCTTATCTTTTTATTTCTCTTCCTCCCAAAGTAAAAATTCTAGCTCTCAAGATAGTGAACTTTCTCATTCACTAAATGGTGCAATACACATAAAATAGTTTCAGAATTTCTACACATTTACAAGAGCCTACTACAGAGTTCAAGTTTTTATTTTTATTATTATTATTTTTTTAGTTCTTTTTCTCTCTACATTAAGGGCATACCATCAAAGTGCTCTGCTTGGAGCCGGTACTGTGGCGCAGCAGGTTAAAGCCCTGGCCTGAAGCACCAGCATCCCATATGGGTGCCGGTTCTAGTCCCAGCTGCTCCTATTCTGATCCAGCTCTCTGCTATGGCCTGGGAAAGTAGAAGATGGCTGTTGCGGCCATCTGAGGAATGAACCAGCGATGGAAGACCTTTCTCTCTGTCTCTACCTCTCTCTGTAACTCTGTCATTCAAATAAATAAATCTTAACAAAAAAATGCTCTGTTCAAAACTTACTTTAATTTTTATTTTCTTTTGGAAATTTATGTTATTCATTGAAAATACAGACATTTGTTGTTATTTGTATTCAACTGTTAAGCTTCTCCCCAATCTTGTTAACTTTATATTTTAGCATATGAAAGATAAGTTTCCAAAACTCAAAACTATATAAAAAGATATATTCAAAGCAACATCATTCCTTCTGCTATCTCACTTTATTCAATTCCCACCAGGTAATTATTAGTTTCTAGTTATCCCTCCTTAATTTATTTTTATTCTGTCAAAAATTAAGCTTTCTTAGAGTGAAACACAGAAATGAGGCAGTCACTGAAATAAAACACTAGATCAAGAAAAAATTTCATATTAAGATGGAAGATACAATGTTTGTATAATTGTATAATAGTGTAAATGATTCCACAGAAAGTGACAAATTGAAAATTAGGGACAAAGGGGACAATTGTGGGGGAAATTATTGATCAAAATATCTTCGGGGGGGGTGTCAGTGCTGTGGCATAGTAGGCTAAGTCTCCACCTGCAGTGCTGGCATCCCATATGGGTGCTGGTGCAAATCCTGGCTGCTCCTCCTCTTTTTCTTTTTTGATTTATTTATTTATTTATTTGAAAGGCAGAGTTAGAGAGAGGGAGGTAGAGGCAGAGAGAGAGAGAGAGACAGTCTTTCATCGTCTGGTTCACTCCCCAAATGGCAGCAATAGCTGAAGCTGGGCTGATCTGAAGCCAGGAGCTTCTTCCAGGTCTCCCATGTGCAGGCAGGGGCCCAAGCACTTGGACCATCTTCCACTGCTTTCCCAGGCACATTAGCAGAGAGTTGGATTGGAAGTGGAGCAGCTGATACTCAAACTGATGCCCATATGGGATGCCAGCACTGTAGGCTGCAGCTTTACCTGCTATGCCATAGCGCCAACCCCCAGCTGCTCCTCTTCTGATCCAGCTTTCTGCTGTGGTCTGGGAAAGCAGTAAAAGATGGTCCAACTGCTCAGGCCCTGTACCCACATGGGAGACCTGGAAGAAGCTCTTGGCTCCTGGTTTCGGATCAGCCCAGCTTTGGCCATTTCGGCCCTTTAGGGAATGAACCAGTGGGTGGAAGAACTCTGTCTCTCCCTCTCTCTGTAACTCTACTTCTCAAATAAACAAAACCTTAAAAAAAAATATCTTCTAGGGGGAGGCATTTGGTGTAGCAGTTAAGTTGCTGCTTGGGATGCCCACATTCCATATCAGAGTGGCAGGATTCAAGTTTTGGCTCCAGACTCCAGCTTCCTGCTAATGAACTCCTAGGGAGAGGCAGCAGGTGATGGCTCAAACCCCTGGGTCCCTGCCTCATACATGAAAGACATACACTGAGTTGTTAGCTTCTGGCTCTGGCCTGGCCCAGTCTTGGTTATTGCAGTTATCTAGGGAAGTAGAAAGTGAATGGGAGATCTCTTTCTGCCTTTCAAATAAATAAAAATTAGAAAATACATATTAGGAATTAGTAGGAATATCAAAGGGTTCCTGTACCACAAAGTAGACCGTTATCCTGTCTGTAACCTTCCAAATGAGTTACATCTGCCTCCAGAAAACGCACCTTAAACGGAGGCTCTTCTGGGAGAGTCAGTCAGTCCACTACCTACTAGTGTCAACAGGACAAGTTCTGCCCTGGCAAGACAGTGATGTGAATTTTGAAGGAGACATTTAACCAGGTGAGGGAGAGGACCAGGGCTGATGTGAGGATGTGTACAATAACACAGAATGACAGCACTGATCGTGTCGGGAAAGCACACACAAGTCTCTGGCACATCGTGGAAATCTTACACATAAGCTGGTGAGTAACTGCGGGTTACTCCTCATGCCCTGACGTTAAGTTAATGTGGCACAGAGGAAAGAACTTGGATTTCACAGACAGAGAGGTCATGCCTTGAGTCCTAGTTAAGTTACTTCACATCTTGTGTCATCTTTTGTCCTTACCCGTAGAAGTGGAAAATGCCTCCTCTGTCAGGTTACTAAGAAATAGAAATAGAATAATGTATAGCATTGCTTCTGGCTCAAGACAGACACTTAAAAAATAATTCCTGGGGCCAGCACTGTGGTGCAGTGGGTTAAGCTGGTGCCTGTGATGCTGATGTCCCATATGAGTACCAGAGCTTTACTTCCAGAACCCAGCTCTCTGCTTCTGTGCCTGAGAAAGCAGCAGAAGATGGCCCAGGTGCTTGGGCCCCTGTCAACCATGTGGGAGACTTCTATGGAGTCCATGGGTTCAGCCTGGCACAGCCGCAACCATTGCAGGCATTTGGTAGTGAACCAGTAGACAGAAGATCTTTCTTTCTCCCTCCCTCCCTCCCACCCACCTCTCTTCTCTCCACAACTCTGCCTTTCAAATAAATACATCTTTAAAACTAAACAACTCACATAATAAACACAGATTAAATTAGCCAGGTAAAGCACAACACAGGCAGCTGACTTCAGTGACACACCTGAAAGAAATCAGAGGAATCCCATCATCTCAGGCGGTTATCTGGTAAAGGGCAGAAAAACGCCCAACACTTCGTTCCAATTCTCAATTCTGAAATTGCCCCGGAGTCTATTTTTAAAGTGTAAAAATATGTGCTGACATACTTTAGCGTCAATGATGTGAAAGAAACAAACCTTACAGGTTACCAGAGACCAATGACTTGGAATAATGTCCTAAATAATGTCTGCAGGCTCACAGAAGGGGAAATCCAAGTGTATGGCTAGCGTTTTGGAATTTTGTTCAAGTGCATACACAAAAAGGTTGCCAACGTTCAATAAGACGGTATGTTTAAAGTTTCTATTTCAGTTTCAAATTTGTCTACAAAACACAACAAAACGCAAATCTGAAGGTGATCTAGAACCAAACACTGAACTACTCCATCGACTTCCAGCCTCGCATCAGGGATCAACAGAAAGCCCCACACAGTAAGAGTGGGGAGAAGTGCTGTGGCAGAGACTCCCAGCACACAATTTTAAATGGACACAGTCCCTGGCTTCCCTGCCAACTAGAAACGGCATCCCCGCATCTTGAACCCTAAGCCTCATGAGCTTGGTCTCCCTCCCCGGAGACGTACTTAAAGGTCACCACCACTGAGAAGCACTGACGATAAAAAGTTCGCATCCGCGATTACGTTTCCAAGGTCTTAAGAAAACTGCCCGGCAGGGTGCTGCTGCACACGCCCAGCGACTGGGGAGGAGAAAAATACACCCTCGCCCTTTACGGAACGAGAGGGGGAAGGAGTGCGAGAGGAGGCAGGAGAGGCAACAATCACAAAGCCTTTCTTTCTGCTCGCATCGACAATGAGAGCCTGGTCTTAAACTTCTGGAAACTCAATCTTTCCTCACCGAATAGCAATAAACATCAAAGGATAAGGCGACCATTTGCGTTTTGAAGCAGACTGTAGAGACAAAAGACACTTTCTCCCCTCGTGAACTTGCAAATACAACTAACCCATTAATTCCACCCAACCCTCACCGCTGGGCATCAGACGAGAAACCGCTGGACCCGTTTTCGCACTCACTGGAGAACTTTTCAGCGCGTTCCCGGCGCTCTGCGCCCAGCACCTCTCCCGGGCGGCCCCGAATAACCGCTATTTTCGGGGCTAGCAGGAGCTCGAACCGGGTCCCTCCAAGGGGGAGGCCTATGAGTCGTGGAGACGAACCCGGGGTCTGGAGGACTCCGACGGCAGCCTGCGCCCTGGCTCCCCGGAGCGAGCGTCCCAGCCGCCCAGGAAGTGCCCGAGACCGCGACCCCTCGAGGGCCGGTCCCGGCGCCGCAGCAGAGCGCCGCCGAGGCGCGCCCGTCCCGTCCCTCCAGGGCAGCGCCGGTCCCCGGAGCCTCCGTCCCCGAGCCCACCTGGGCCAGGTTGCGCCGAGGCAGCCCCACGGCGCCCCCCACGCCCCCTTGGGCAGCCTGGGATTCCCTCACGGGGCGCGCTCGCCGCCCACCTGGAGGGAGCTCGGATCCGCGTCACCTGAGGCTGCGTGGGTCCTCCCGGCGTTCAGCCGCCCCTCGAGCAAGGAGCCGGCGTGCAGAGCGCAGCGCACCGCCGATCTCAGCACTGCAGGCCACACCCAGGTCCGCCAGCCGGGCAGCCAACTCCGCGGCGCGCCGGGGCCGGGGCGGGGACGTGGCGCGAGGCGCGAGGCTCTAGGCGCGAGGCACGAGGCGCGCGGGCCCGGCGGGGACGCGCCGCGAGCCTGCGCATGCCCTGGAGCGCGCGGCCCGGGCAGGGGGCGGGGGGCCGCAGGGAGCGGGCGCCGCGCGCAGCTTCTGCTTCCTATTTTCTCTCTCGTTTCCTGCTAGAAAGAGAAGAAGGACTTTTTAATTCCCGGGCAGTTTCGTTTTCTTGTCGGTGCGGCGCCCGTCGAAGCGGTGGGGCCGCTTTCCTTCCCGGCACCGCGCAGACGTCGGTGTGCTCGTGGGCAGGAGCGTAGGGTCGAGCTGGGGCCCCCACCGTCCCGCTAGGACCGACATGCTGCCTTTCCACGCGCACGAAAGTGAACTACAGGCCAGAACCGGCTCTCACATCGCTAGTGTGACCGTCTCGGGGCCCAGATGCCGTCATCGACAAATAGGGAGTGACACCTGCCTCATTGAAGGTGCCAAAAACGTGAAGTCGGGTTCGCCCGGAGCCCGCCTCCCAGTAAATGCCCAACACTTGGGAGTCATTGTTACACTACTGCCTCTCATGAAACTGGAAGGCCTTCCAGATGACCCTGCCAAGTCTCTCTTCTCTGCATGAATTAAACACCACATACATCTCAATCCACTTTTCCCACATCTCTCTGGAGGTCTTTTATGTTTAAAATGTCATAAAATAAATGCATCTATCCAATTTGCTTCCTCTGAAGTCAGAACCGCCTGGGAGCATTTTTCCTCTCCCCACCCCCCTCTTCCTTTTGAGTTAATTCCAGTTTGACAGACGGTTGCTATAGCAGTCCTTCTCTGACGTCAAACGATTTAAAGAAACAGCCCTGGGTAACTCTACTGCACGGGAGTTCTCTGCGGAGTTTCTGTGCCGGAGAAAGGTTTGAACAGTATTAGAAGTGAACCTGCCACCCCCGCAGCTCTCCACTCCTTCTTCGTTAACTGCTTCCCACTATCACCTGGAATAAATCTAGCCGTACCTTACCAGAGATGATGCCAAAGTACACGCACTCTGATTGCAACTGTGGAAAGAATGTGACCGTCTTACCGAAAAGACAGACCGTGACAAAAATGAAACGCTCGTGGTACTAGGATGATGAAATTGTGTCTGTTTTTTATCCAGATTTTTATTTTCCCTAATGCTGGGTGCTTGCTTTCTGTGAGAAAGAAAAAGGGGAAATGCCAGATCTTCTGTGTATGTCAGAGTGTCAGCAGAGTCGCTTGGGGCCCGATTCCTTTGCATCTGCAACTGCTTACATGTTTAAGCGATTTTTATCCTGAATCCTGAATTTTATCCTCTAGGATAAATTTTATCATCCTAGGTAAAAGCCCTCTTGGAAGCAAAGGGAAATTGGTGTTTAAGGAGTACCTATTACATAGTTGCTTTGCTTTCTGCTTTCAAATGTTGTGCTTGATATTCACAATAACTGCCAGTTGTGCATTTTGTCCCCAGTTCACAGGTAAGTAAACTGAAGCTGAGTAAGATTAAGTTACACGGGGTATAGCAGAGTCTCACATGACATCTGATTGGATCACCTCCAAAACCTATTTTAGGATTTTTTTTAATTAATTTATTTGAAAAGCAGAGTTACAGAGAGGCAGAGGCAGAGAGAGAAGTTGAGAGTTCTTTCATCCACTGGTTCACTCTCCAAATGGCCATGATGTCTGGAGTTGGGCCAATCCAAAGCCAGGAGTCAAGAGCCAGGAGCTTCTTCTGGGTCTCCCATGTGGATGCTGGGGCCCAAGCACTTGGGCCATCTTCCACTGCTTTCCCGGGCCATAGCAGAGAGCTGGTTCAGAAGAGAAGCAGCTGGAACACGAACTGGTGCCCATATGGGAATGCTGGCACTGCAGGTGGGGGCTTAACCTACTAATTACAGCGCCAGCCTCCCAAAACCCATTTTATTTCCTCTGTTTCTTTTCTGCTGTGTTCCCATACACTGGCACTTACCAGATATTGTAGGGTTTTGAGAGGTGGTTGGGTTCAGATTACATGTTGAAAAACAAGTTGCTTGTATTTAGAAAAACCCAGTGGGAAGCACTGAGATATTCTAAGCCAGAAAAAGATTAGGGGAAATAGAAATCAACAGCTCTAAACACAAAATGCACAGCCTAAGAAACAAGAATTTACTGATTTATGATGACTTGAGAATAAATTATATCAACCTGCCTGAAAATTTAAAATGGGCAGAGAAATTATTAGAAGAATAAAATCCCAGAACAAGAGAGGAAAGTTTAGATACTATCCAAACTAATGCACTTCCAAGAATATCATGTTTCTGTTTTGCTACATCTGCTGCATCTCTCTCTGAAAAGAACACTTGTTGAGGACAAGCCTATACTGCCAATCTGAAAGTGGAGCTGATGAAAGGAATTTCACTACTAGGGACAGTTTCCTAACAGTACAGTAATGTGCCTAAATGATTTAGCAATTCACAAATTTTCCAATAATAATGATATCAAGAGAGAGATTGTTAACAGTTTTGATATCTGCTGTTTGTGGAGGTAGTTGTAGTGATATGTCCCACTTCTGATGATTAAGCCCAGTGAGCCCCTGTTTGGGTGTTTCTGCCCAATATTTAGGTTTCTAACCCATTAGGCCCATGTTCTCAAATCCTACTGTGTTAAGGGAGGTTGGTGGGGTTCCTGCTTTGAAAACAGAATCTGGGCCAGCGCCACGGCTCACTAGGCTAATCCTCCGCCTTGCGGTGCCAGCATACCGGGTTCTAGTCCCGGTTGGGGCGCTGGGCCAGGGAGTACAGTGGATGATGGCCCAAGTATGGGCCCTGCACCCCATGGGAGACCAGGAGAAGTACCTGGCTCCTGCCTTCGGATCAGCGCGGTGCACCGGCCACAGCGCACCAGCCGTGGTAGCCATTGAAGGGTGAACCAACAGCAAAGGAAGACCTTTCTCTCTGTCTCTCTCTCTGTCTACTCTGCCTGTCAAAAAAAAAAAAAAAAAAAAATCCAGAATCTATATCTATTTTATCTTTGTATCTTCTGTGGTATTAACAGAATACTTTGTAGCACTAGGTACTCAGTGAACCAATAAATGAGTCAATGCACTGGGCCACTTGTTTTACATAAATAACTTTCATACCTAATCCCACCTCCTTTATCTCCTCAGAACGGTAGGAGAGGGAAAAACCATTATTGTTTTAGGGGGAGTTCACAGTTGCTCATGCATGGTATTTTCCTTCCCTGTGACCAAGCTCTATTCTCAGCTTCTCTACTGGATGAATCTGAATCCTGTTCTCAGTGAGCCACCCTAGGCTCCAGAGTACCATAGGCTTGTACCCCTACCTTTAAATCATACCCTAGAAGTGCCCTGCTTTTTTTCTGAACCTACCTTGCATTAGACAATGCCAAGTGCTCTCTGAAGAGTAGAAGGATCAAAGTGTACTGTTTTATCAGTACTGTCCTAATATGTTGTATGCATTCCAATTGCATAATGTTCTGGATGAGGCCAAGTTATATTTCCACAACACTGTAACTAAAGTAGTATGTTCCAGCTACAACAAAATAAGTTAAAAAATGCTAAATGGAAATTGTGTGATACAATCTGCAACAGTGTTGTGAGAAGCAGTTCCTTAGTAGACTCCATAAGAAGTCGGTGTTGTTGCAAGGAGACATCCATGACACAAAGCAGTCATGTCTGCAGCCTTCCCACTTGCTCATGCACGATGCGTTTCTGGATCAGCTTGCATATACAACTTACATTTTGAGCCCAGCTTTGCTGAACTCTCTGGCACTCCTGATACACACCAGTTATAGGTCTAGAATCTTTCTCCTCAGGTTCTCATGAACCATGTCAATATGGAATCTGTCCTCCACAAGCATTCCCATGACCTTAGAAGAGTGTTGTCCTTAGCAAAATATATCTATTGGGCTAGTGTTGTGACACAGTGGGTTAAGCAGCTGCCTGTGACGCTGGCATCCCATGTGGGCAGCCGGTTTGTGTCCCAACTGCTCCACTTGATTCATTCAGCTCCATGTTGATGTGCCTGGAAGGGTGGTGGAGGATAGCCTAAGTGCTTGGGCCCCTGCCACCACCCAAGAGACCTGGATGATGAAGCTCCTGGCTCCTGACTTTGGCCAGTCCTAGCCCCCACCATTGCAGCCACTTGGAGTGTGTACTAGTAGATGGAAGATCTCTCTCTCCTCCCTCCCTCTCTCTGTAACTCTGAGTTTCTAACAAACAAATCTTTTTTTTTTTTAAGGTATCACAGGCATAGAAGCAGGAAGGAGAATCACCCAGGCCTATATTTGCTGCTTTATGTCTTGTGATTCAGGTGCCTGGAATCTGTTACTGGGAAGGGACATTGAAAAGTGAAAAGAAAACTAAACTGTGTGTCAAAAGACCTTATTTAAAGCTGTTGATTTTCAGCAGATCACTACCCGCCTGCACTCTGTCTTACCCAATTATACAAAGTAAGAGTCCTGTATTCTAATATGATTGGCAAAATGGATGGCACTGGTGCCATCACTTGGTACTATGTCCAACAGATTACTTTGCTAATCACTCACTCTTTTCTCCTAAACCTCATCTTAGTCCAAGAATTCTTCTGAAGGGCCAGCGTTGTGGTGCAGCATGTTAAGCCCATACCCGGGGGCCAGTTTGAGATACAGCTGTTCTGCTTCTGATCCAGCTCCCTGCTAATGTGCCTGGGAAGGCACTGGAAGATGACCTACGTACATGAGTCCCTGAAACCCATGTGGGAGAATAGAATGCAGTTCCTGCCTCCTGGCTTTGGCCTGGCCCACACCTGGCTGTTTTAGCCATTTGGAGAGTGAAACAGCAGATGGAAGACCCCCCCCCCCCCTTGCTCTCACTCTTGCTCTGTGTGTGTGTGTGTGTGTCTCCCTCTCTGTCACTCTTCCTTTCAAATTAATAAATAAATCTTTAAGAGAACAATACTTCTGAATACCACATTCTAGCAGGGCATGCTGATTTGTTGATGAGTAAAAATATATTACTTATCTCTTCCTCTGTCCAACCTACCCCAAAATATCCAACTTGGGTAGATCCTGGCTGACAGTGTTCTCTACTCCACACACGCAGCGCTGGCTAAATTGACTCCATTTCTCAAGATGTTCTCATACATGGCAAGCCAGTTAATGCTGGCTAATGACTGGAAGATTAGCAGGTGTAGGGGCCAATATCTCAGTTCCTCTTCCCATAAGAATGTCCATGGTTTGTTTAGAATTCATCACACTATAAGCCTGGGCTCCAGGAGCAAGTGTTCTAAGAGAATAAGAAGGAAGTGCATAGTGTTTTTATGACTTAGCCTCAGTGATCACACAGTGTAGCTTTCACCATGCTCTTAGTCTCAGCGGTCACAATGTGTGATGGGGCATAGACCTTGTGTTAGTTCATTTTAGATTACTATACTGAAGGGCCTCAGGCTAGGTTCTTTATGAAGAAAAAAGTTCAGTTGGATTACATTTTTGGAGATCAAAGTCTGAAATTGGGCAGTCCCATCAATTCATTCCCTGGCCCTATCACTTCATGTCAGATGGCATCAAAATGGCAGGAATGTGTGCAAGAGGGAGAGATCATATGATAAGATGGAAGCCAGAGAGGGCTTGGGGTCTTGTGAGAACTATGTTAATCCTACCTAAGAACACATAGTCAATGATCTTAATCACCTTTCACTAGGCCCCACCTCCAAAAAACTCCCATTAGAGGACAGGTGTTTGGTGTAGAAGTTGAGAGCTGGGGCCAGTGCCATGGCTCACTTGGTTAATCCTCCGCCTGTGGCACTGGCATTACATATAAGTGCCGGGTTCTAGTCCCAGTTGCTCCTCTTCCAGTCCAGCTCTCTGCTGTGGCCTGGGAGGGCAGTGGAGGATGGCCTGAGTGATTGGGTGCCTGCACCAGCGTGGGAGACCAGGAGAAGCACCTGGCTCCTGGCTTTGGATCAGCGCGACGCGCTGGCCGCAGCGCGCTGGCTGCAGCGCGCTGGCTGCAGCGGCCATTGGAGGGTGAACCAATGAAATGACAAAAGGAAGACCTTTCTCTCTGTCTCTCTCTCTCACTGTCCACTCTGCCTGTCCAAAAAAAAAAAAAAAAAAAAAAAACCAAAGCCTTGCACATATTGTTTCTGCCATCCTCAGAAATATAATCTTCCACCCGACTATTTGCTAACCCTGAATTAATCTGAGACCCTCACAATCTAAGATTCTGTCTGTCTTTTCTTTTCTCCCATAGAGTATTGACTTTATGTTAATATGTTGTGTCAGGTATTTCAAACAGTGGAAAATATCTTACTTTCCTTATCAGCTTGTTATTTTGGCTTTCTTTTTTAATTGTTATTTTAAATTTATCTGCAAAATTGACTTTTAAAAATATTTATTTATTTATTTGAAAGTCAGAGTAACAGAAAGAGGGAGAGAAAGAGAGATCTTCCATCTGCTAGTTCACACCCCAAATGGCCACAACAGCCAGGGCTGGGACAGGCTGAAACCAGGAGCCAGGAGCCTCTTCTGGGTCTCCTACATGGATTCAGGGTCCTAAGCACTTGAGCCATCTTCTTCTGCTTTCCCAGGCACATTAGCAGGGAGCTCAATCAGAAGTAGAGCAGCTGGGACTTGAGCCTGCACTCATATGGGATGCCAGCATTACAAACTGCAGCTTAACCAACTGTGCCACAACACTGGCTTCAGTTCTATGATTTAAACACACACACAGATTCATATAAGCACTGCCACATCAGGCTACAAAACAGCTCCATCTTCCCCCAAGCTCCCTCATGTCCCTTGTGGTTGCCTCGCCACAATCCAAAACCTAATCTTATTGATCTGCCTATCATTCCTATAGTTTTTCCTTTTGAGAATATAAATGGAATCATATGGGATGCCACATTTTGAGCCTGGCTTCTTTCACTTAGCACATTGCCTCGATTTCTTATTTTACCAAGTGGTATCTCATGATATGCAAGTATCAGAGTTTGTTCATCTATTTGGTAAATGAATAAACCAAAGGACATTTTGGGTGTTTCCCAGGTTAAGGTAAATTATGAATAGTTCTATGAGCAGTCATATACAAATTTTTGTGTTAACAAATGTTCTCATTTCTCTATCATAGTTAACACAGGAATGGGATTATTGGGTTATATGGGTAGTGTATACTTTCTAAGAAACTTCCAAGCCACATTTCACAGTAGCTGATCCATTTTTGCACTCTGAACAGGAATATATAGGAGTACCAGTTGCTGAGACCTTGCCCATGCCTGGTTTTATCTGTATGTATTCTTTTAACTTTAGTCATTCAATTAGGTGTGTAGTGGTATTTTCTAGTGGTGGTTTGTCTTAGTATCTTCTTCAGCACCATGCATACATATTGTCCCCTGCCTTCCCTGTTCTGATCCAGTCCATACATTCTTTTCATATTAATTTCCCCAACACACAACACTGATTATACTTTTTTTTAGCTCAAAGAACATGCAGTGGTTTCCGGTTATTTACTGACATGTATGCATCTGCTTGCCCTTACATGAAAGGCCTTGCAAAATCAGGTGTCAAGTTACCTTTCAAGGCTCATCTTTTACAAATTTCTTTTTCATCGCACCTAATCCTTTTTCTCTTCTAAGAGTAGGTTCTTTGCTTCCCACCTTTGTCAGGGCTGTTCCTCAAACTGCATCTTCTGTACCTCTCAAGGACAAAGAATTTGAGAATTTGAGGAGATTGTCCTTTCTCCTGTGTACCTGAGCTGCCACCATGCAATACCATGCAGTCTGTCCCAGCTACGCGCCCCCAGGCTCTTAGAACACCCTCCTGGGCAGGTCCACAGCTCCTGGGCCAGGCAGGAATCCAGCTGGTAAATGCGTATCATTTGCTGGCAGAGAGCAACAACTTTCCAAGGGTTTCTTTTGAGTCTTGGGGGAGGACTATAGGGAGGGGGATATTGCCTTTTCCGGAGCATCACATTGTACTCAGGGGACTTCCTCAAAACATCCCCTTCTATTCTCCATCTGAGCACCAGAAAGCAGAGTGCAAATGTGGTAAATATAGCATCTTATGCCTGCCCTGGCAGTTCTCTGAGTTTTGAGACTTTTTAAGAATTTAGTTTAATAATATGATAATTTTTCATATTCATATTTTCAAAATTTTATATATTCAATAATTTTATCAGATTTCAAAGCATGGAGAGCTCTGATATCTGTCAACAATATATGAGCTCCCTTCAGCAATATAAGCTGAGAAAGAATAATTTAATAATGTTAATAGTTTCCTGGTGGAAACAGTTGTTTTGTTCCAAAACCAAAGTCATTTAACCTGGACTTCAGACTCTATTTAGGAGGTAAGAAAAGATGGCAAGGAGAGACCTGTGGATCAACTATTTTTCTAAACATTTTTATTTGTTGGTAGAAACACTATTCTCGTATCAGAAACATCAGACAAAGGTGGGCCTTTAATCTACTGGCTAAGATGCCTGTGGCCCACATTGGGGTACCTGGGTTTGATTCTTGGTTCCAGCTCCTGACTTAAGCTTCTAGCTCCTGTGGACCCTGGAGGGCAGCAGCAATGGCTCAAGTAATTAGACCCCTGCCACCCAGGTGAGAGATTGGATTGAGTTTGGCCCTTGCCAGGTTTTAGGGATTGAATCAGCAGATGGAAATTCTGTCTATTTCAGAATCTCTGCCTCTCCAATAAATAAAACTTTAAAAAGAAGAAATAACAAATGTTAATGAACAGAACTGTGAGATTAAGGGAATGATTTTGAAAGCCTCTTTTTGCCCCAAGGCATGTTTAAGAGACAAAGGAGTCATGAGTTTGGACTTCCTTAGTCATCATCTCTGAATAGACAAGGATATCCAAGTCACATTTCCAAAAGTCTAACTTAAATGCCAAGAATATCAAGTGAAATTGCTAATGGCAGCAAATTCAGTTAGGGTCAAGTGTATGATGTATTAAAGTTTCATTCTACAGAGCTTCTGTCTTGTGTATTTTTTTTCCATTTTATAGTCTAGAACATATTATTTCGTGTGAGCTAGAGGTTTACTATTGCAAGACTACTTGACGCCAAAATCTCGCTCCTAGGGTACTCATGTCTGTCGTGCTATATCCACAGTCTTAGCAGAGCAGCTGCACATACTGGGCACTCATCAATGTTTGCTCAATGAACGGATAAATGAATGAATGCAGATCTCTAAGCCAAGGTGCCTGAGAACTCATTTATTCACTTATTTTTAAGTGCTTTATTTCCTCTCAGGCAAAAAGTTCATTCAGCGCTATTCAGGAATGAATAGAATCAGGCTCACAAAATGCTTGAGTCCACATTTATGCTTCTAGGATCAGAGTCTTCCAGTAGGTGAGGTAGCAAAGCTAGGACTAGGGTAGAAGAGGGGTGTGAGTTCCAAGAGTTGGGGCCAGGGCCACGCTCTTCCTTCCCTCGGAGGGACCCTGTGAGCACTGAGCTGCCATCACAGCTTTACGTTCCCTTGTGTTGTTCTGGTTCTGATTGTGACGCTGGAGGGGACAAGGCTGCTCTTACCGCCATTCACATGATAGCACAAAAGGCTTTGAGAGCAATTTAGCCTCCTCAGGGAGCAGGGATGGGAGAAATCAGCTTCCTTTCTCATGGCGCAGGCAGAGTGCACTCATGGGTGTGATACCATCACCTGTTTTTAAGTGCTCTTTGGAAAAACCCAGTCCTTTGCATTAGAGCACAGAATTAGCAGGGTAATGCTGGCTTATGCAAGAATTGCCTTTCTCTCCTTTAATGTGTCTTTGAGGAGAAAAAAATCAATAATTAGGAATGAATATGTGAAAATGAATACCTCAAATGCTTTAGGAACAGGACAGAATGAAGACATTTCCTGAGAAAATAATCTTCTTTCAAATGCATTTTCTACCTAAGCATCTTCCCTTCGATACTTTTCATGCTTAACATACATTGGTAGGAGGCAGCACTTCACCTTACTTCCCTCCTTTACCATCTACAACAGATGTGTAAGCTCTTGTTACTCCCATTGTGCAGAGGGGGAGATCGAGGCCCAGAGAGCTGAGCATCTTGCTCAGGGTCTCCAGGCAGTGCCAGGGAGTGGCACCGGGGTTTATGTCCCCAGACTCCTTCACCCTCTCTGAACCTCCATCTCCATCAGCCCTCTAGGGTATACAACCCTCCCAGGAACTACACAACCTAAGGAAAAGAGAGTGCTTGCAATGCAAATGAAGCTCCTTCAGCAATGGCACATTCCCTGAGACTCTCCTGTAGCTAACCACTTAAATGGTGGGACTGACAAATGGAGCCAGAACTTTCTGATCCACTGATTGAATATGTTCCTCTCCCTGCTCTTAAGCACCTGCCCTTCAACAGTTACACAATGGCTTTCACTTACGTTGCATTAGGAATATTGTATTTCCTTCTAAATAAATCAGTTCGTTAATGTATGCCCCAGAAGTTTGTCTCTGTCTCCAGGTAAAGTGAAGAATTTAATTACCCCACCCTCAGTCCATTTGGCCAACATTTACCCACATCTCAGGGACTTCACAAGTTCTTTCAATCTGGAAACTTAGATTTTTCTGCTACTCTTCCCGGCCCCTCCCTTATCAGGATTAGCTACTTACTGTTCTTCCTGTTTTGCTTTTACTGAAACGAACTTGAATGCTTATCCCTTCTGTCGGGTGGATTTCCTAGCTTAAAAAGCTTCGACTGAGAATGACAGGAATCCTGCTTTTCTGCAATGTCGCATGACCACTGAGGACAGGTATTTGCACTGCTCCAACTGACTTGCTGAGAATTTCGCAGACTTTTTCATTACAAATGAGTCAGTGTTTTTGAATTTGTGTCCTCTCAAATAACAAATAGATCATCTCATTTAAAAAAATCTCATATTGGCAAAGAAAACTCCACTTAACAACTTTTATAAAATCTGACTTATTTACAATCAAAATCAGAATTCAATTAACTAACATTTACATTATTAACATTTCATAAAAATAAGTAAATTTTCTGTGGAGATTAACTCCAGGGCAGCTGCACAAGTTTCAACGAGAAGGTTCCTCTTTGGTGACAGTGAGTCACATATGCATTAACATAAATGAAATTAAGAAGAAAAAAAAAACAACCCTTGTCCTCTAATGAGTTACTGTTTCATCTTGACTTAGTTGATAAAGCAGTAACTCTAAAAATAAAACTTACTGTGAATTTGTTCTTTTTATTTTAAAAATCAAGCTCTGAACTTTGCCTTTTGGAATACCTAAATTCTATATATTTTTAAAATGCCTTCAAGCAGGAGGATATTTTTAAATTAATGGAAATAGAATTAAAAGAGATCTATTTTGGTGCAAAAAAATGTTTGAAGTCCACACGTATGAAAGGGTCTTCAAAAAGTTCACAGAAAATTCATATTCTGAAAAAACCGCAAGGATTTCAAAATTTTTCTGCCAAGTAAACTTTTCATTCCATTTTTTCATGATCTTTTTTTCTCCTACTTTTATTTGAAAGGTAGAGACAGAGAGACAGATAAAGATCTTCCATCTGCTGGTTTACTTCCCAAATTCCCACCACAGCCAGGGCTGCAGGCCAAAGCCAAGAGCCAGGAACTCCTTCTGGACCTCCCTCTTGAACCATCACCCGCTTCCTCCCAGGGAAGTAGCAGGAAGTTACATCAGCAACCAGAAATCAAGGACTTGCACTGAGCTCTCCAAAGTGGAATGCGGGCATCCTGAGCATTTTAACTGCTGCACCAAACACCCCTGCCCTATGAACTTTTTTTGAAGCACTCCCATCACAGTATTCGGAAGGAGTTGCTTGGTTGGTGGCTAGGGAGCTAATTGCTTGGATCTACATATCTACCTATGTGCTGAAATATAAATTTCAAAGAAGTCTATATGTCCCAGAGTTTAATATTTTCCATGAAATCAGACAGCTTTCTAACATTTTCATGTTGACCAAGATTGCCCAATAAATTACCCTTCTAGACGAACTAAGCAGGTTTTTTTCTACTTCAACCTTCAGCTGCCATGGCATTGTGTAGATTTTGATGACATTTATTAAATCGTGTCTTTTATTGAAGTTATTTGTGTAAATATATAAAAGGTATGTAATAACAGACTTAAAGATATATACTAAATCTAAGTTTGATGCATCTGTATATCCTCTGTAGTGTTGTTGGGGGGGTCCCCAAGTTATGTTGTGGGGATTGAGAGCACTGGCTGGGCTGGGAGAGATCTCCAGCTAGACTTAATTCAGGTTCTTGTCTTCCAGAGTGTAAGAATAGAACCAGGAGTCATAGGTGGAGGTGAACAGAAGAGCATGATTTATTGAAAGGCAGGAAGATAGTATTCTCAGGCATGAGAGCAGACTAGCTGAAGGGAGAGAAAATTATCCTCCACCCAAGCTAGGGGCATCTCTTTACAGGGTAGGTGGTGGTGCCCAGAGCAGGGTCTGATTGAAGATCCAAAAGAGATTTGGATTTGGGGTGGGGCTACAGTGCACACCTGCTGTCTGGAGCATGATGGAAAGTGAGGCTTAGATGCATGATGAAGAGTGTGCATAGTCTTCAGCCCTGTTGAGTTAGCACAGAAGATGGTGGGTTTGGGGTGGTGCACATGGCTTGGAGGTTGCCAGTCTTTATTACCCCTCCTTGACGTACTGCCTCTCCCACATCAATAGCACCAGAGATTTGTTGTTTTCTCTGCCCCCAGTTTATCCACTTCATCACAGTTGTCAAGTTGATTTTCTCCCAAATTCAACCAATATTAAGTCACTTCATGTTAAAAACCATTTCTAGTTGTTTACTGAATTCTATGTTCCTGCCTCAGCTGGCTCTGACCTGTCCTGTCTAGCTTTCTCTCTGTGGTATTTTCCATTGAAACTTGTCTCTTCCTACTTCTGAGAAGAGGTCTTGGGATTTCTCATTTTCCCTCTGCTATTCCACGAATTAGAGTGTTTCATGCAGAGACCTATCTCAGAGCAAGCCCTCAGAAGTCATGTCTGCCCTGTCCACAGCACACATCTTTCCTCCGTTCTGATCTCTGAAGCACTGGGCTTACACTACTCTCGTGTTCTTATGTCACTCCTGCCCATTTGAATTATAATAAGTTATGTGCTTGTTTTATCTTCCGCATTTGAAAATAAGCATAGCATGCTTGGAAGAACATGAACCATGAAGTCAGAGAAATTTAGCTGCATATCCTGCCTGTCACTTATGAGCTATGCGACTGGAAAAGTAACCTACCTTTCTTCTTTCTTTTTCTTTTATAGAAAATCATTGGTTCACATTTCTCATATTTTAACTTATCACATAGGGGCAAGCATTGTGGTATAGCAGCATAAGCCACTGCTTGCAACACCAGCGTCCCATATTGGAATGTTGGTTCAAGTTTCAGCTGCTCTGCTGCCATGCCAGCATCCTGCCAATGCACCTGGGAGGGCAGCAGAGGATGGCCCAGGTACTTGGGTCCCTTCCACCCATGTTGGAGTCCAGGATGGAGTTCCTGCCTCCTGGCTTTGGCCTGGCCCAGACCTGGCTATTGCAGCGACGTGGGGAGTGAACCAGCAAATGGAAGATATTGCTCTCTGTCACTCTGTGTTTTAAGTAAAGAATTACATCTTTTAAGAAATAAAGTATCAGGATACTATCGTAAGTAAAAAGATTCTTTCCACCCTACCCAATCCCATCTAATACATGCCAAAAATGTGATGAAGATGGAAGCCAACCAACAAGGGCTAATGAACAACAGCAGCAACAGCAGAAAGTTTGAACTAAAAGTCTAGGAAAGCTTGAAGAAAAATAACATATGTCATAGCTTCTTAGCCGAGAAAGAGCAGAAAAGTTTTGTTGTATTTTGTTCTGTTTCTTGAAGGAGCTTTATCAGCACATTTGCTGAGTCAGGGAACAACATCTGTTGTCACTCAAAACAACAAGCACCTGGGAATCAGGAAGACGTCAACTTGCTTCTCTCTGATTCAGTTCCTCCCCTCCTGTGTCTTTTGGAAATAAGACAGAAACCGTGCCATCCAGAAATATGTTGGGAAATTAGCTGTGTTATCTCCCCAAACAGAAGAAACTTCTGATTGTTCAGAGAAAAGTTTCTGAAATAAACTTGCCATTGCTGCTGCAGGAAAGGAAGATTATTACTTATAGACTAGATAACAACCCCAGACACTTGTTGAGTATTGGTTTCCAGCCAGGCACTGCCAAGCGTTGTGAATATTATCATCCTCTCAACAGCGCTGTAAAGTCGGTTGTCTTCTATTCCTGCTACAGAGGGTGACACAGAGGAGGTAAAGGGGCCTTCTGTGGGAGATTCGGGCCGGAATGTTGCATCCTGACACTCATGCTCTTTCTACTTCATTGTATTGTCTCTCAGAAAAGCAGAACCAGATTACAGAATAGTGAGGACCTGCAGCTGATTTTCAAAATCAAGAAAATGTGGAATTCCATCAGCAGAACAGCTGGGAATCAGGCAGCCCTCGGGACTACCAGGAGTTATCTCTGCGATCACTTTCGGCCCTTCATGGAGCCTGTTAAAGTATTGGTATTTAAAACTGCTGTCTTTGTTGACAGTCAAATAGCTATCCAAAGCACAGTCTGTGGAGTCTGTCAGAAAGTCACGCATTGTGGTACCGTGGATTAAGCTGCTGCCTGTGATACCTGCTTCCAGCCTATGGAAGCCCCCCCCCCCCCCCGCCTCCCTGTAAATTCTGCCTTTCAAGTAAATAAGTAAATGTCTTTTAAAAATTATCATGAGGTACACCTGAATACATATAGGTTATTTCTTTCAATTATGCCTCAATAAAGCTAGAAAAAATACACTTCATGTGGAAGAGTAAAGGGCAAACAAAACAAAACATGTTTGAAATGAACACAGGCTGGAGCAGTGGCTCAATAGGCTAGTCCTCTGTCTTGCGGTGCCAGCACACCGGGTTCTAGTTCCGGTCAGGGCGCTGGATTCTGTCCCGGTTGCCCCTCTTCCAGGCCAGCTCTCTGCTGTGGCCAGGGAGTGCAGTGGAGGATGGCCCAAGTGCTTGGGCCCTGCACCCCATGGGAGACCAGGAGAAGCACCTGGCTCCTGCCTTTGGATAAGCGCGATGCGCTGGCCGCGGAGGCCATTGGAGGGTGAACTAATGGAAAAGGAAGACCTTTCTCTCTGTCTCTCTCTCTCACTGTCCACTCTGCCTGTCAAAAAAAAAAAAAAATGAACACAAATAAGAAGTGCTGGTACTTCAAATTAGGTAAACATATTCTAAGAACATTCTTGTTACAGTACAGAAATAGATGGCTTAAGTTCTATAAGGCATGTTATGGGGTAGAGAAAAAAGCTCAGTACACAAATGTTAATCAATCACACTCTAAAAGTCAATACTTTTTAAAAAGTGAAGGGACCAGCATTGTGGCACAAGTGGTTAAGCTGCCACCTGTGACACTGGCATCCCATATCAGAGCGCCAGTTTGAGTCCTGGCTGCTCTGCTTCTGGTTCAGCTCCCTGCTAATGTGCCAGGAGAGGCAGCAGAAGATGGTCAAGTACCTGGGCCCCTGCCGCCCACATGGGAGACAAGGATCAACTTCCCAGCTCCTGGTTTCAGCCTGGCTCAATTCTGGCTATTTTGACTATTTGGGGAGTGAACCAGTGGATTTGGAGGGTCTCTCTCTCTCTCTCTCTCTCTCCACTCCCATCTTCCTCCCTACTTTCCTTTCTTTCTCTGTAATTCTGCTTTTCAAATAAATAAATATTTTTTTAAAAAAGGAAAATATCCCCAGGTAATTCATGGATGTGTTAAAGTTTGAGAAGCACTAATGATTAAGTTCCATTATATGAAGATTCTAAGAATCTTATATGAAGATTCTAAACTGGAGAGGCCATCGCTAATAGAAATTTTTTTTTCAAAGATTTATTTGAAGGGTAGAATGACAGAGGGAGAGAGAGAAAAAAAGAGACCTATTTGTTCATTCCCCAAATGACCGAAATGGTCAGGGCTGGGCCAGACCAAATCCAAGAGCCCAGAGCTCCATTCATGGATTCTCCCATGTGGGTGAAGGGGCACAGGAACTTGGGCCATCTTCCACTGCTTTCTTAGGCAACTAAGCAGGGAGCTGGATTGGAAGCAGAGCATCTGGGACTTGAACCCATGCTCTGATATGGGATGCTCTACCACAATCTGGCTTTGTCAACTGAATTTTAAATAGATATTTGTTTAGTACAGCCTTTCTGTAGGACAAATTTTCTGTAGGACATGTTTTAGGAACAATAAAACTCTTTCAATGGGGTGGGTATTTGACCTGGGGTTTAAGTTGCTGGCTAGTGTGCCTGTGTGCCATGCTGGAGTGCCTGGGTTTGCTGCTCACCTCTGACTCCTGACTCCAGCTCCTGCCTCTAGAAAATCTGTAGCTGTAGATCAAGTAGCTGAGTTCCTGCCACCCACATGGGAGACCTGGATTACATTCCCAGCTCCTGGCTTGGCCCCTGTCTGAGGCCTTTGTGGGCTTTTGAGGAGTGAACTGACAGAAGATTTCTCTCTCTCTCTCTCTCTCTCTTTCCCCCCACTTCCTTCCTTCCCCTCTTTCTCTCTCCCTCCCTCCCCCTCCCCCCCGCCTTTCAAATGAATAAATAAACAAACAAATTTTTTTAAAGATTTGTTTATTTGAAAGAGTTACACAGAGAGAGAAGGAGAGGCAGAGAGAGAGAGGTCTTCCATCCTTTGATTCACTCCCCCATTGGCCACAACAGCCAGAGCAGTGCTGATCTGAAGCCAGGAGCCAGGAGTTTCTTCCGGGTCTCTCATGTGGGTGCAGGGGCCCAAGGATTTGGGCCATTCTCTACTGCTTTCCCAGGCCATAGCAGAGAGCTAGATCAGAAGTGGAGCAGCTGGGACTTGAACCAGTGCCCACATGGGATTCTGGCACTGCAGGTGGTGGCTTTACCCACTACACCACAGCGACAGCCTGCAAAAGTTCATTTTAAAAAACATGTCTAACAGGTGAAACACTTTAAAAATTTTTTTTCAGTAAGGACTTAATATTATTTGAAGAATTTGTCTTAAATAAGTAATCAAAGGTGCAACCAAATGTTAATGAATGAAAAATTTCAATGTGCCATTGTTTATATTAATGAAGAGCTACAAACACAATGATAGTTAACTAGATTATGAAGTAGCCACATAATAGAATCATATGAAGCCATTTACATTTTATTTTTTGATTTGGAAAAAACTCACAATATGCTGAAAGTAAAGACAAACTCACCAAATAAAAATGGAGTATGGGGGCCAGCTCTATGGTGCAGTAGGTTAGACCTGCAGCACCATCATCCATTTTGGGCAACTGTTCTAGTTCCAGCTGCTCCACTTCTGATCCAGCTCCCTGCTAATGTGCCTGGGAAAGCAACAGAAAATGGCCCAGTGCTTGGGCCCCTGTACCCACCTGGGAGAACTGGATGAAAGCTCCTGGCTTCTGGCTTCAGCATGGCCCAGCCCCCGTCGATGAGGCCATTTGGGGAGTGAACCAGAAGAAGAAGATGTCTCTCTCTCTCCCTTTCAAATAAAATAAATAAGTCTTTTTAAAAAATGGAGTATGAACTCAAGTTTATACAGAAATACTTTTACCTACAGGAAAAAAACCCAGAACAGATACACTACACTGTTGACAGTAATGATTGCTCAATTCTCTATTGTATGAAAATTTATTTGCTTATGATACTCAGTATTTATCAAATATTCTGTAGTGAACATGTATTATTTCATACTCAAGGGGGAAAACTTAAGCCACGCCAAAACATACAGTTGGTTTCTGCTTTGATTTCCGGTTATGAGCTGGCATGCCTTGGATGGCACATTTCCTCACTCACTGCCTCTGATGTGGGAGAAGAAGTCCCCAGGGACACCAAATATCCTCTTTGAAAAAGACAAAAGTCTGACCACAGATATCCCTTCTCGTTTTCTTCTGCTAAATTCTATAAGACAAAAGTAATTCTTTCCAAGTTCAAAAGTCTGTTTCCCATACCGAAGGAACTTTAAAAAAGAAATTTTTTTATTTTGGAATAATTATAGATTCACAGGAAGTTGCAAAAGATAATACCAAGAGGTCATTCGTACCCTTCACCCGGTTTCCTCTTGAAGCAATTTTAAGCACAAATGCTTTCATGGGCTTAATTCTTTTATTTTTACAGTACGAAATGAGTGCTGACATGTGGTGCCAATTCTAAAGGCAAGTCCACAATCCTTCCTGTTTCTCTAATTTGAAGATATGAAAATATTTTTTTTCTCTCCTGATACAGTTTACTCCGAATCACAGATGTCTGTAAAGAAATCCCAGCCTGTTACATTGTTCACTGCCACAGCAGCCTATGAATGGGAACACCTAGCAGTGTTCATACAAGAGTGCTTTTGTGCAACACATCTCTGGTTATATAGAAGTAACAAGGGGCTGGCACAGTGGCACAGTGGGTTTAGCTGCTGACTGTGGTGCCAACATCCCATATGGGCGCCAGTTCAAATCCCGGCCGCCCTACTTCTGATCTAGCTCCCTGCTAATCTCCCTCCTGGGAAAGCAGCAGAAGATGGCCCAAGTCCTTGGGTCTGTGTACACTCCCATCTGCTGATTCACTCCCCAAATGCCCCCAGCAGCCTGAACTGGGTCAGGCTGAAACCAGGAGGCTGGAACTCAATCCAGATCTCCCACATGGGTGACAAGTATTCAACCACTAGAGCCATCACCTTCTGCTTCCTAGGTGTGCATGAACTGCCATCTTTGATGTGTTGAGACTTCATCATCTTAAAACATTGAGGATGAAAGAATCAGGCTCTTTTAAATGACACCTACTCGATGATTAGATAAAAAATACACATGTGGTTTAAAAAGATGGAGTCTACTTCTCCTGTCCAGGTGCTAAAGGGAAAAGCACAGTAGCACAGAGGCAGCCAGAGGCTATGGTTAAGTGAACACTGCAGAGTCGCAGGGCACTGGGAGGTGGAGTTGGGTTGCCTGCGTTTAAATCCTCAGGAACTTGGTAGCCCTGAGCAGCTTCCTATTATTATATCTCTTCGTCTGCCTGGCCCATAGTCAGTGACTAATGGTTACAAAGTCTTAGCTGTCACTCCTATTTCAGAAATTATGAAGAGCCAATTCACATATTTTGAGATTCTCAACCATCTTACATTGTACAGGAAATCTTTAAAACCAGTATAAAGTTGCATATGTACCATGAGAATGTTGGCTTCCAAGGCACCCAATTATACCTCTAACAAAGGACTCCATACACTCTCTGGTGCTCAGTTGGCATAAGTGGTGGGGATTCTCTTCTGCTAATGCATATTTCCAGGAATTGACTAAATTTCCTGTCTGCTTCTGAAATCTACTTTCCACCACACTTTGTAATTGTCTCTCATGGCCATTCAGACGATTTAACATTTCAATGTTCACTTCATTGTAGATGTTGAAGATTATTTCCGAGAAAATAAAGTGAGATTATTGATCATACAGGCTCTGCTAATCAGGCCAAGAGCCTGTAATGGAAATAACTTGGCTTTGTCTGTCCAAATGAAGGAGGAGTTTAATTGTAAATAGATAAATAAATAATAATCAATGTCATTTTGTGGAACTATTGTAGGAGCATTTCCCTAATTCACACAAAGGCAATGGATGAGCCAACTAATCCATTCAACTAAAAGTAGGCATATTTAAGTGAAAAATGTGGAAGAGCATGTTTTAAGGGGAGAAAACACTTGTCAACAGCTAAAATCTCATCTGAAATAGCAAATAGCAGGATTACTTTTCAAATGTTCCTGAGTGTTCCAGCATCCCTTAGAAATGTTGCAAATCTTCAGGTCACAGAATTATAGAATTCTTAAAACAAGGACTTCTAAGGACTGTGTAGATCAATCCTTCATTTTACAAAGGAATGGCGTTCCCAATGCAAGAGACTTACTTAAAGTCATCTGATACATCTGCTCACTGAATCTAGATGATCTGATCCCTTGTGATAATGGCAATAACAATTTACGATCACCTAGCTCCGAGCACCTTTTCATAAGCTGTCTCTTCCTGACCATACTGTTCTAACTTCTTCTTTCCATCATAAAACAACTTCTATCATCCCCAAGGTCCTGGCTTCCTCTAGGAGGAGTCTGGGAAACTCTTTTGTCTTTTCACTCTTACAGCATGCACACCCTACCCAGTACTTGATACTGTCATCAAGTACAGATTTCTGTTTCTTCTCCACATCTAATAATGGGGATGCAGCACAAACTGATTTCAAACTAAAGTTGTAAGTGTATTAAAGATACAAGAATTCCATGAGGTCCATACATATAAAATTATTCCTGAAGTACAAAGTATCTTAACTTCCCATTCCTAGCTTTTCAAAGATGCCAAAATCATTGATAATGACAATTAGGCAAAGATAAATTTTTTAAAAAATTTATTTTGTTTCATTTGAAAAGCAGAGTTACAGGGAGAGAGAGAGACAGAGAGACAGAGAGAGAGAGAGAGAGAGAGAGATCTTCTATCCACTACTTCCCAAATGGCTGCAATGGTCTGGGCTAAGCCAGGCCAAAACCAGGGGCCAGGAGCTTTTTCCAGGTCTCCCATGTGGGTGCAGGGATCCAGGTACTTGGGCCATCTTCTGCTGCTTTCCCACACATATTAGCATGGAGCTGGATTAGAAGTGAAGCAGCAGGGACTCAACTCAGCATATGGGATGCCAGTGTTTTAGGTGGTGGCTTTACCCACTCCACCACAATGCTGCCCCAAAGTTAAAATCTTTAAGAAAAGAAAAGAAAAGCAGAGTTTGCGAGAGAAAGAGGGAGAGGGAGAGGGGGAGGGGGAGGGGGAGGGGGAGGGGGAGGGATCTTCCATCTACTGGCTCACTCCCAAAATGGCTGCAATGGCCAAAGTTGGGCCAGGCCAAAGCCTTGATCCAGGAGCCCCATTCAGGTCTCCCATGTGAGTGCAGAGCCTAAGTTCTTGGGTCACCTTCTGTTGCTTTCCTGGGTGGGAAACCTGGATCAAAAGTGGAGCAGCCAGGACTTGAACCAGCACCCATTTGGGATGTGGGTGTTGCAGGCAGCAGCTTAGCCTGCTGTGCCCCAATGCCAGCCCCTACCTGGTGTTTTCATACTTCTTGTACCACATGTTGGTTGTACATCAGGTAAGTCAGTTGTTTCCACAAATTTATAGGATGGCTTTGTAGTAAAAGACCTTTAGGGGCTGGCATTTGGCACAGCAAGTTAAGTCATCACTTGTGTTGCCAGCATCTCACATTAGAGTGCTGGTTCAGGTCTGGCTCTTTCCTTCTTCTTCTTCCTCTTCTCCTCCTTCTTCTCCTCCTTCTCCTTCTCCTTCTCCTCTCTCTCCCTCTCCCCCTCCCACTCCTCTTCTTCCTCCCCTCCTCCTTCCTCTTCTCTTCTCTTCTCTTCTCTTCTCTTCTCTTCTCTTCTCTTCTCTTCTCTTCTCTTCTCTTCTCTTCTCTTCTCTTCCACCTCCTCCTCCCCTCCCCCTCCGCCTCTTTCTGGTTCATTTTATTTAATTGAAAGGCAGAGTGACAGAGAGAGGAAGAGACAGAGAAAGAAATATTCCATCCACTAAATTCACTCTCCAAATGGCCACAACAGAGCTGGATCAAGCTGAAGCCAGGAGCCTGGAACTCCATCTGGGTCTCCCATGAGGTTGGCAAGGACCCAAGCACTTTGGCCATCATTCACTGCTTTCCCAGGTGCACTAGTATGGAACTGGATCAAAAACAGAGAAACCAGGACTCCAACCAGCACTCCAACATGGGATGCTTGTGTCTCATGCAGTGGCTTGTCCCATTGTACCACAATGTCTGACCTGGCTACTGGCTGTTGTGACCATTTGGGGAGTGAACCAGAAGATGGAAGACCTCTCTCTCTCTCTCTCATTCTGCCTTTCAAAAAATAATAATCATTAAAAAGAAAACTGGATCAGTATATCCTTTTGTTTATAACTTTGGGAAAACAGCCAAAACTAAGACAAAAGAAATAGTACATGTGAGAATATTTTTTTAAAAAGTTTATGGAAAAATGGAATTAAAAGATACAACTTTTGGTGCAAAAAGTGTTTAGGAGTAAAGTGTACTGATGTCTGCAATTTAATTTGAAGCACATTCAAAAATAAGATGGATAGATAGGAAAGAAGATGAGAACATACTTGAAGATAGAGCAAAAATGTTAATTATATCATCTAGGTGGTGAATAGCTGAGTGACCACCACAGTTTTACAAGTTTTTGGTATGCTTGAAAATTTTTATCATAAAATGTTAAAAAAAGGTTCCTATCAGCAACTGCATAGTCCACCAGAGTACCCTGGTTGTCAGCTGTCATTCAAAATCTTAACGCCTCTACCTCCAAAAGTGAGCCTCTGCTGTACTCAGAGTGGGCCTGTCAGTTGTTCGGTAACTGTGAAAGAAGGAGATCTTTGATTGTCTTTTGTATTTGCTTCTATTCTAAGACTCTTGTAATTAACACTGTTTGGAGCATGATGTCACAACACCCAGCATTATCCAGTGCCAGTACGCGGCCTCAGACACAGGCTTCAGCCTTCATGATACATTGGCTCATTATCCAAATACAAGGATGCAAATCTGCATAGTGGCATCCAAAGGATTAAATTAAAGGGCAGTGGCTTGAAGTTGTGGAATGAATCACAAGCCAAACTTGTTCAATCTGTTTTTCATTTGCTCAGAGCCAAGGTTTGAAATACTACTCCTGAGGTTCTGCACTGCTTTCTTTTGCTCGTATAATGAATTATAGATAAAGCTGTGATGAACTAAACTGGGGAATGGCCCTGAGTTCTGAATTTCCAGGTTTTCTTAAGTCTGGTTCCCCACCCTGTTTACTACAGTTTCTGGGGGCAGGTGGGACAGTCACATTTTCATAACTGCTTTCCCTTGGTATCATATCTCTTTCATCCCTCTTAATCACAATTCTGAGCTTTCTAGTATTGCTTCCTCTTTCATAAGTCCGTGTGGTCATATGTTTATGACATATGGTGGAATTTTTTGAATACCTATCATTAACCAGGATTAAATCTTTGTTTATTTTTTTTTAGAGAGATACAATTTATATAAAGGGCCTGGAATTTTGGTGTAGCAGGTTAAGCTGCTGCCTGCAATGTCAACATCCCATATGACCACTGATTTCAGTCCCAGCTGCTCTGCTTTTGATCCACCCCCTTGCTAATGCAACTGGGGAAGCAGCAGAGGATGGCTCAAGTGTTTGGGCCCCTGCCACTCACATGGGAGACCCAGATGGAGTTCCAGGCTCCTGCCTTGAGCCTGGCCCAGTGCTGGCCATTGTGGCTATCTGGGGAGTGAACCAGTAGATGGAAGATCTCTCTCTCTCTCTCTCTCTCTCTCTCATTGTCTCTCCACTTCTCTGCAACTCTTACTTTCAAATAAAACTAACCTTTGTTTAAAAAAATTTATGTAAGTGAAGAGGCAGGCATGTAACCCAGCAGTTAACACACTGATTATGCCCACCACCCATACGAATCTTTGGGTTGGATTCCCAGCTCCAGCTCTTGATTCCAGCTTCCTGCTAATGTGGATCCTGGGAGGTAACAGTGGTGGCTCAAGAATTTGGGTTTCTGCTGCCCACATGGGCAACATGGAATGAGTTCTCTGTTCCTAGCTTTATCCTGGCCCAGCCCCAGCCATTGCAGGCATGTGGAGACAGAACCAGTAAATGGGAGCCCTCTTTTGTCTGTCTTTCTCTTTGTGTGTCTCTCAAGTAAATAAATAAATCTCTAAAAATATGCTTACAGTGAAACACACAAATCTTAAATGTACCCTTTGGCAAGTTTTAACAAACACATACACCTGGAACACTGAGTTTTGCTCTCTGAATACAATGACCATATTTTGCTTTGAGGGCTGCATGTTCCACTTCATCAGAAGATTTTACCTAAGTCCAAAGTTTTTTTCAAACACTTGAATTTTGAAGACTACTAGAAGGATACCCTACAAATCACTGCTGCCTTTTCAATTTTCTCCTCCATCCATTAAATAAATATACCAGGAATAGCAAGCCAGAAAATCCATGCATACATTATTCACAATGCAAATTTTTTCTTAAAAATTTTTAAAAAGATTTATTTATTCATTTACTTGAAAGATGGAGTTACAGAGAGGGAAAGGCAGGGGGAGAGAGACAAAGAGATAGATCTTCCATCCACTGGTTCATTCCCCAGTTGGCCTCAACAGCCGGAGCTGTGCCGATCTGAAGTCAGGAGCCAGGAGCTTCTTCCAGGTTGCCCACACTGGTGCAGGGGCCCAAGGATTTAGGCTATCCTCTACCGCTTTCCCAGGCACATTAACAGGGAGCTGGATTGGAAGTAGAGCACCTGCGACTTGAACCAGTGCCCATATGAGTTGTCAGCATTTCAGGCAACAGCTTAACCCACTATGCCACAGCACTGGCCCCCATAATACACCCACTTTCTTTCTTTCTTTCTTTCTTTCTTGATTTATTTATTTTATTTATTTATTTTATTTATTTGAAAGAGTTACAGAGAGAGGTAGAGACAGAGAGAGACAGGTCTTTCTGCTGGTTTACTCCCCAAATGGTCGCAACAGCCAGAGCTGAGCCGATCTGAAGCCAAGAGCCAGGAGCTTCTTCCAGGTCTCTCATGTGAGTGCAGGGGCCCAAGAACTTGGGCCATCCTCCACTGCTTTCCCAGGCGCATTGGCAGGAAGCTGGATTGGAAGTGGAGCTGCTGGGACTCGAATCAGTGCCCATATGGGATACTGGCTGTGCAGACCGTGGCTTTAACCTCTGCCACAGCACCAGCCCCCACAATGCACATTTCTATGAAATTATTGAAGATCCTTCTATGCACAGATTCCAATTGTTTTGACATAAAAATAAATGCATCTTTCAATTAAAATTCCCATGAGCTTTTGCAATCCTCTGATATAATGACCTTTTCTTCCATTTTTATGACTTTTTAAATTAATTTTTAGTTTATTGGAAAAGTAGAAAGAGAGAAAACTAGTGGTTCACTCTCTAAATGCCTACACCAGTAAGGGCTGGGCCAAGCTAAAACCAGGAACCCACAACTCAGAGTTTCCACACGGGTGGCAGGAACCCAAGTCCTTGAGTCATCACCTGCTGCCTTTCAGGGTATGCATGAGCAGGAGATTGGAGTTGGAAGCAGAGCTGGGACTCAAATCCAAGCACTCCAATTCAGGATGCCGCATCTTACCCACCATGCTAAACATTTGCCCTGTTGCTCTCCAGTGTTTTGAAAGAGTTCAAGAAGCATTGGTATTAATTCTTTTAATGTTTAGTGAAAGTTACCAACGAAGCCATAGCTCTTGGGCCTTTATTTGTTGGGAGATTTTCCATTACTGATTCGATGATTTTACTTCTTAATTGTCTGTTAGGATTTTCTATTTTTTCATGATATAGCATTGGGAGGTTCGTGTTTCTGAGAATTTGTCCATTTCTTCTAAGCTATCTAGTTTGTTGCCATTCAGCTGTCCGTAGTCATCCCTTATGGTCCTTTGTTTTCTTTGATATGAGTTGCAATCTCCTTTTTCATTTCTGAGTTTATTTATTTGAGTCTTTTCTTTTTAGTCTGGCTAAAAGTTTGCAAATTTTGTTTATCTTTTCCAAAAGCTAAATCCAATTTCATTGATCTACTGCTTTTCTAATATTTGTTTCATTTACTTCTGCTTTGATCTTTGTCATTTCCTTCTTTCTGCTAACTTTGGGCTGTTTGTTTTTTCTTTTTTCTAGTTTACTAAGATTATTTGCGGTCCTTCTTTTTTCTTAATATAGGTGTTTATTGCTATAAACTTCCCTCTTAAAACTACTTTTGCTGTATCCCAGAAGTTTTAGGGTGTTGTTTCCAATTTTGCTTGTCTCAAGATATTTTTTGATTTCCATATTTATTTTATCTTTTACCTGTTTTTTAAGATTGTGTTAATTTCCACATGCATGTCTTTGTGGGTAGTGCAGTTTTCCTACTATTACTGATTTTATTTTTATGCAATTGTGATTAGAAAAGATACTTGATATAACCTCAGTCTTGTTAAATTTGTTAAGACTTGTTTTATGGCCTAATATGTGATGTATTCTGGAGAATGTTCCTTGTGAACTTAAAAGGAATATACATTCTACCATTGTGGCATCGAATGTTCTGCATATGCCTTTTAGTTCCATCTGCTATAAAATATAGTCCAAGTCCAGTGTTTCCTTATGTTCCTGTCCATTGTTGAAAGTAGGGTATCAAAGCCTCCTGTTATTATTACTTTTCAGTCTATGTCTCCCTCTAATTAGTTAATATTTACTTTGTCAATTTAGATGCTCTGCTGTTGGGCAAATATATATTTATAACTGTTATATCCTTTTGGTGAATTAACCCCTTTATCATTGTATGGTCTCCTATGTCTCTTGTTATAGCTCTTGATTATTTGAAAGGCAAAAAGGAGAGAGAGAGAGAGAGAGAGAGAGAGAGAGAGAGAGAAACAAGATCTTCCATCCACTGTTTCATTCCTGAACAGCTAGTATTAGGCCCAGCCAAATTCAAGAGCCCAGAACTCATTTCATGCCTCCCATATTGGTGGCAGTGATCAAAATACTTGAACCATTACCTGCTCCTCCCAGTGTTCATATCAGCAGGAAGCTAGAACAGACAGTGGAGCCAGGACAGGAACCCAGGAACTCTGATATGGGATGCAGGCCTCCCGAGGGATGGCTTAACTGCTGGGCCAAATGCCCACCCATAGTTTTTCCTAAAATATTTTAACATTCTCCTTTATTATTTATTTATTTTCATTTTATTTGAAATAAAATGGACAACAAAGTTTTTTTTTTTTAAAGATTTATTTATTTATTTGAGAGGCAGAGTTACAGAGAGAGGGAGAGAGAAAGGTCTTCCAGATGGAAGACGGCTGGAGCTGAGCCAATCTGAAGCCAGGAGCCAGGAGCCAGAAGCTTCCTCTGGGTCTCCCATATGGGTGCAGGGGCCCAAGGATTTGGGCCATCTTCCACTGCATTTCCAGGCCATTAGTGGAGAGCTGGATCAGAAGAGGAGCAGTTGGGACTCAAACCGGTGCCCATATGGGATACCAGCACTGCAGGCAGCAGCTTTACCCATTACGCTACAGCACCAGCCCTCTATCCACTGTTTCATACTCCAAATGACTGCAATAGCTGGAACTGGGCTGATCCAAAGTCAGGAGCCAGGAGCTTCTTCCGGGTCTCTCACGTGCCTCCCAGGATGCACAGTAGCAGGAAGCTAGAATCAAAAATGCAATTAAGACTCAAACCCAGGCACTCCATTATGGGACACATAAATCCCCAGTAGTATCTCTCTCTCTCTTTCTCTCTCCCTTTCTCTCTCTCTCTCTCTCAGATTTCTCAGATTTATTTATTTATTTGAAAGTCAGAGTGACAAAGAGAGAGGCAGAAACAGAGGGAAAGACAGAGAGATCTTCCATCTGCTGGTTCATTCCCCAGTTAGCTATAGCAGCCAGGGCTGGGCCAGCTGAAGCTAGGAGATAAGAGTTTCTTCCAGGTCTCCCACATAGGTTGCAGGGGCCCAAACACGTGAGCCATCTTCCCCTGCTTTTCCCAGGCCATTAGCAGGGAGCTGGATAGGAAGTGGAGTGCCTGGGACATGAACTGGCACCCATATGGTATGCCAGTGTAACAGGCATTGAATTAAATTGATACACCACAATGCCAGCACCTTTGGTGGTCTTAACCACTCCACCAAACACATACCCCTCATAGTTTTTGTTTTTTGTTTGTTTGTTTGTTTGTTTGCCAGGCAAAGTTAGACAGTGAAAGAGAGAGACAGAGAGAAAGATCTTCCTTCCGTTGATTTATCCCACAGGTGGCTGCTACAGCCGGTGTGCTGCACCGATCTGAAGCCAGAAGCCAGGAGCTTCTCCTGGTCTCCCATGCGGGTGCAGGGCCCAAGCACTTAGGCCATCCTCCACTGCACTCCTGGGCCACAGCAGATAGCTGGACTGGAAGAGGGGCAACCGGGACAGAACCGGTGCCCCAACCAGGACTAGAACCCCTGGGTACTGGCGCCGCAGGCGGAGGATTAGCCTAATGAGCCGCAGTGCAGTCCCCTCATAGTTTTTTAAAACTATTTTTAAAAACCTTTCTCTTTTAACTTTCATAGTAGAGTTTAAAATGATTTACATACTGTAATGACAATTTTAGAGTATTCTGAATGTGACTATATATTTGTTTTTATCTGTCAATTTTATGCTTTTATATACTTTCATGTTACTGATATATCCCTCTGTTTCAGCTTTAATAAGCAGGTCCAGTGGTGATGAACTCCTTTAACTTTTGTCTGAGAGTCTTTAATGTTTACTTTTTTCTTTTTCTTCTTTTTTTTAAGATTTATTTTATTTATTTACAAGGCAGATAGAGAGGAAGAGAGAAATCATCCATGCACTGGTTCACTTCTCAAATGACTGCAACAGCCTGGGCTTGGCTGAGTCAAAGCCAAAAGCCCAGAACTCTATCTGGGTCTCCCACGTGGTGACAGGGGCCTAAGCACATGGACCATCTTCTACAGCATTAGCTGGGAGCTGGATTGGAAGTGGAGCAGCCAGGGCTTGAACCAGCACTCATGTGGGATGCCAATGTTGCAAGTGGTGGCTTAAACAGCTGTACAACAGTGCTAGCCGCCTATTGCTTTGTTTCTTAAGGACAGATTTATTGGTAAAGTATTCCTAATTGGCACCTTTTTCTTTAAACATTCTGAATATGTTATTTCATCCTTTTCTGGGCATAAGGTTTCAGCTAAGAGTCTGCTGATAGTGTTAACAGAGGCTCCCCTGTATGTGAGGAGTCATTTTTCTCCTGCTGCTTCCAAAATTTTCTTTTTATCTTTGTCTTTTAACGATCTAATTACAGTATCTTGGTGAATTCCTCTTTGTACGAATCTGTGCACTCATATTTCTCCCAAAATTTGGGGAGTTTTCCATCATTATATCTTTAAACTTTCTGTTGCTCTCTTGCTTCTCACTCTGGGACACATAATTTGCACATTTGTTTAATGGTGTCCCATAAGTCTCATGGGCTTTCTTCACTTTTTCCATTCTTTTTTCTCTTGGGATTAAATAATTTAAAAAAAAATCTGTCTTTGAGTTCACAGACTTCATTTTTAAAGAGCTTTTATTTATTTTGAAAGTCACATTTACAGAGAAAGAGGGAAAGGTGGACACACAGAGAGAGATCTTCCACCCAGAACATCTTCACTCCCCAAGATGGCTGCAGTGGCCAGTACTGGGCCAGGTTGAAGCTAGGAGCTTCATTTGGGCCTGCCATATCAGTGGTAGGGGCATGGATTCTTGGACCATCTTCTGCTGCTTTCCCCATTTATCAGGGAACTGGATTGGAAGTGGAGCATCTGGGACATGAACCAATGCCCTCATGGGATGCCTACATCATAGGCAGTAGTTTAACCTGCTGTGCCATAATGCCAGCTCTAGATATCTTCCTCAGCATGCTCAAGTCTGATTTTAAAAATCTCTATTGCATTCCATTCAATATACTCATCAGCTCTAGAATTTCTGTAGGTTCTGTTTTATGATTTCCATCTCTGTTGAATTTCTCATTTTGTTCATGTAATGGTGTTTCTGATTTTTCTTCAGTTATCTATTTTATCCACAAGGGTTGTTGGGGACTTCAGTAGTGGCAGCTACTGGAGGTTCTCTGTTCTTCTTTTCTTTGGATGGGGGCCAGAAATCTGAGCTGAGGACCTGCTCTGTGCATCAGGTCTAGCATAGGGGCAACCAGGCAGCCATAGCAGTGGTGAGTTAGGGACACAAACACTTACAGTGGCTGTGGAGGTAGGATCCTAGGTACAGGGGCATTAACTAATGTTAAGCTGGGTCCTGAGTCACAAGCACACTCTACAGTGATTGTACTGGTGATGGTACTGGTGTCTTGGGCATGGCGTGTGCTGATTGCCCATGAAGCTAGTTTCAGGTCTCTGGGTTTACTGCAGCTTTTGGGCTTTTGGGCATAGGACTCCGGGACATTTCAGGCCTCAAAGGTGGGCGTAACTTAGCAGAATCTCTGACCTCACGGATAAAGAGATGCTACAGCAATTGAGGTCTTGGGGTAGGGATGCAGCTCCTTTCCCAAGAAAAACTGTTGTGAACTGTGGGCAGTTCTGTAAACTAGGTTCAGCATCAGTGAAGTGAGGCTCCTTGGTGGTGAAGGTTGTGTGTGCAGTGTTGTTTTTTTTTTTTTTTTTAAGATTTATTTATTTATTTGAAAGGCAGAATTACAGAGAGGCAGAGGCAGAGGCAGAGCGAGAGAGGTCTCTCATCTGCTGGTTCACTCCCCAAATGGCCATAATGGCTGGAGCTGTGCCAATCTGAAACCAGAAGCTAGGAGCTTCTCCCAGGTCTCCCACACAGGTGCAGGGGCCCAAGGACTTGGGCCATCTTCTACTGCTTTCCCAGGCCATAGCAGAGAGCTGAATTGGAAGTGGAGTAGTCAGGACTCGAACCGGCACCCATAGAGGGTGCCAGCACCTCAGGCAGAGGCTTAATCTTCTTCTTTTTTTTAAAAGATTTATTTATTTATTTGAAATCAGAGTTACACAGAGAGAAGGAGAAGCAGAGAGAGAGAAAGGTCTCCCATCCACTGGTTCACTCCCCAGATGGCCGCAATAGCCGGAGTTACACCTATCTGAAGCCAGGAGCCAGGAGCTTCTTCCGGGTCTCCCACATGAGTACAGGGGCCTAGGGACTAGGGCCATCTTCTGTTGCTTTCCCAGGCCATAGCAGAGAGCTGGATTGGAAGTAGAGTAGCTGGGACTCAAACCGGCACCCATATGGGATGCCGGCAGTGCAGGCAGCGGCTTTACCCGCTATGCTACAGCACTGGCCCTGAGGCTTAATCTTCTAAGCCACAGCACTGGCCTCATTGTGCAGTGTTAATCATGGCTGCTGGATTTCCTTGGCCTCCTTTTCTACACTAGAGGAATCTCTTTTGGTGCCTGGTTACTCCTGACTGGGGCACAATAATATGTGTGGAATGTTTCCCACACTCTTCCATGCAGCAATCCTTGATTTTTGTGCATTTCTACTTTTTCATTTACTCCAGAACTCCCCCAGACATATTGTCATTGGTATGTATTGGTTTATTGATTGGTTTTGCTATTTCTGTGTGGGAGGTGAGTGCTGGGACCTCCTGCTCCTCTGTACTGCTGATGTTACTCCACAACTCCAGATATTAGATGGACATACGGCTGTCGAGAATGAAGCTGACATTTCACAATTTCCCTGAAATCTAAGTATGGTGATAGACCTCAGTTCTGGCTAATGATAGGTCAGTAGCTGCTTCGGGGAAATTGCCTTTAAAAAACAAACAGCTGAGCAACACTTTCGCGCCTTCCTTTTGCTGCCTGCTTGAATCATGTCTGGGATGGCCAGAACTCCATCTCAGACCAGGACCTCCACCTTGGGGCCATTCGTTAGGGATGGCAGAGCAGGTGCTGCAATCATCCTGAGATGCAGGAGTTGGCCAGAGCCTTGATGCTAGCTCTGGAGAGTGCTTCCATATGGACTTTTACAAGGGAGAAAACAATTGATGGGATTTTGTGTCTGTCATTCTTGGACCAGCCTAAAACTAAATAATATAGCTACCCTAACTCCTCTCTATACCTTAGAGGTGGCCACTCTTTCTTTCTGGCTCTTCTGCTTTTTGTTCATGTCTATGTTGCAGTACTTTGCATATGGTATTGCTAGGACTTACCTGCTGTTAGTGGGTGCTCTAAGTTTGTAGCAATCTGTGAATGTATTTCAGAAAGTTAATTTGTAACTTTATTCTCTTACATATTATTGGAATTTTAAAATTTCTTCCCTTTCTTTTTCTTTTTTTAAATATTTATTTATTTTACTTGAAAGCCAGAATTACAGAGAGGCAGAGGCAGAGAGAGAGAAAAGTCTTCCATCCACTGGTTCACTCCTGAAATGGCCGCAATGGCTGGAGCTGAACCAATCTGAAGCCAGGAGCTTCCTCTGGGTCTCCCATGTGGGTGCAGGGGTCCAAGGACTTGGGCCATCTTCTACTGCTCTCCCAGGCCATAGCAGAGAGCTGGATCTGAAGTGCAGCAGCTGGACTAGAACCGGCGTCCATATGGGATGCTGGCATTGCAGGTGGCGGCTTTACCTGCTAGGCTACAGCACTGGCCCCTCTCCTCTTTCTAAATAGACTGCAAGCTTTTTGAGTACAGGGATCTTTTCCTATTCATTTTGAAAAATTTCCATTCGTTTTATCTTTTTAATCTATATTTCTTTGCTTAGAGTTTCTGTTTTTCTATTTGTTTCAAGAATGGCCACCCTTATTCTTAGACCACTTTTAAAATAGCTGCTTTAAAGACTGTGTCAGACAGTTCCAATGTGCATATCATTCTGTTGCTGGCATAGTTGCTTCTTTTCCCACGTGAGTTGAGTTTCTGCTTGTTCTCCCAGCGCTTAGTTGTGGTTTACGTCTCGACAATTTGAACTCTATAAGACTGTGGGCCTTCTGGTTTTGGATGACATTTACCTCTTGGTTCATACAGGACTTAGAACCTCAAAAACATAAGTTAATAGCAATCAGAGGTGAAAAGTTGATTCAGTTACAGTGTTGAGGAGTTGGGCCTCATAAAAGTCGTAGATCTGTGGGGACACGTCCTCAGAAGGTAGTGCTCATGGGAGCATTGGCTTGCAAAAGCCTCAACTACACCCAGCTGTTCTGTCTGCTTTCTGGCTTCCCATGTGGTCCTTTCTCCACCTGTTGCTTGACCACTGCTGCCCAATCTTGGACTTGAACTTCCGTAAACCTTTTCTCTTTCTAAAGTTAGTTTTCTTGGGTAAAAGATGACTAATACAAGATCTTTTGAAACCCTATCTAGAATAGTTTTGTTTTTTGTTTGTTTGTTTGTTTTTAGCAGACAGTGGACCTGGCTGGATTTATGTGATACATTTTGATCATACTTCTGGTTTGGAGCTGGCTTGAGTTTAACTGAGGGGATATTGGAGGAGGAAAATATAGGAAAGTCTCTGCTAGTTCAATGATACTTCAAATTCTGAACTTCTTCTCTAATCCATGTCCTATATTTACTTTTCAGTGTCCTAAAATGGCTGTTCCTTGAATTCTGTCTCCGTCTTATATTTGTATTCAATGGTGAAACCAGTTAATTATGCTTACTCCGTATTACCCAGTATCGAAACATTATTTTTAAAATTTATGTCCTCAATTTCCATAGAGGTTAAAATAAAATAAATGATTATAGAAAGAATAGTTCCAGGGCCAGTGTTGCAACACATGGATTAAGCTGCCTTTTGTGACACCAGCATCTCATTTCAGAACTCCAGTTCAAGTCCCAGCTGTTCCAATTCCAATCCAGCTCCTTGCTAATGCACCTGGGAAGGCAATGGAAGATGGCCAAGTGCTTGGGCCCATGACTCTCATGCAGGAGACCTGGATAGCATTCCTGGCTTTGGCCTAGCCCAACTCTAGCCATTATGGCTACTTGGGAAATGAACTTGTAGATGCAAGATCTCTTTTTCTGTCTCTCCCTTTGTCTGTGTCACTCTGCTTTTCAAATAAATAATTAAATCTAAAAAAGAAAAAAGAATAGTTCTAAGGGGCAAGCATTTAACTTATCAGTTAAGGGGCTGGCACTGTCGCACAGTAGGTCAATGCTCTGTCTGTGGCATGAGCATCCCATATGGGCGCTGGTTCTAGTCCCGGCTGCTCCTCCTCTGATCCAGCTCTCTGCCATGACCTAGGAAGGCAGTAGAGGGTGGCCCAAGTACTTGGACCCCTGCATCCACGATGGAGACCTGGAAGAAGCTCCTGGATCCTGACTTCAGATTGGTTCAGCTCCAGCCATTGCAGGCAATTGGGGAGTGAACCAGTGGATGGAAGACCTTTCTCTCTGTCTCTCCCTCTCACTGTCTATAACTCTACCTCTCAAGTAAATAAATAAAATCTTTTTTTAAAAAAAAGGACACCAGTTAAGACCTTTGTGCCCCATGTCAACCTCTGGCTTCTGACTGAAACCTCCTGCTACTGCAGACCCTATCAGGTAGCAGTGATGGTTCAAGTATTTGCATTCCTACCACCTACATGGATTCAGTTCACAATTCCCAGTTCCTAGCTTTGGTTCAGCCCAGTCCCGGTCTCAGTGCCAGGCATTTGGGGAGTAAACCAGCAGTTGCATTACATCTCTCCCTCTTTCTCCTTTACAAATAAAAAAGTAAATAAATATTAAAAGAGAGAGAGAGAGAGAGAGAGAGAGAGGCCGGTGCCGTGGTGTGCTAGGTTAATCCTCCGCCTGCAGTTCCGGCGTCCCATATGGGCACCGGGTTCTAGTCCTGGTTGCTCCTCTTCCAGTCCAGCTCTCTGCTGTGGCCTGGAAAGGCAGTGGAGGATGGCCCAAGTGCTTGGGCCCCTGCACCTGCATGGGAGACCAGGAAGAATCACCTGGCTCCTGGCTTCGGATCGGCATAGTTCTGGCTGTTGCAGTCATTTGGGGGGTGAACCAGCAGATGGAAGACCTCTCTCTGTCTTTTTCTCTCACTGTCTGTAACTCTACCTGTCAAATAAATGAGTAAAAATCTTAAAAAAAAAAAAAAAAAAAAAAAACAGAGAGAGAGAGATTAGTTCTGAGTTTCTGTATAGTCCTGAAGATGTATCCTGATCCAGTGTCAGTGCTATGCACAAAGCAGTTGGGAAATGTGGTACTGGTATATACAGCAATCCTAGTCGGAATCTACATTTCATATCATGGAAAATGGATTAACGTGAGCTGCTCACTGAGAGGAGTAAATCACACCAAGTGTCCAAATTCTCCAGCATAATCCAGCACAAAGTGAATGTAAATTCCATTTACTGGGCCGGCACCACGGCTCACTAGGCTAATCCTCCACCTGTGGCGCAGGCACTCCGGGTTCTAGTCCTGGTTGGGGTGCCGGATTCTGTCCCGGTTGCCCCTCTTCTAGTCCAGCTCTCTGCTGTGGCCCAGGAGTGCAGTGGAGGATGGCCCAAGTGCTTGGGCCCGTGTACCCGCATGGGAGACCAGGAGAAGCACCTGGCTCCTGGCTTCTGATTGGCGCAGCGCACTGGCCATAGCAGCCATCTGGGGGGTGAACCAACAGAAGGAAGACTTTTCTCTCTGTCTCTCTCACTGTCTAACTCTGCCTGTCAAAAATTTTTTTAAAAATTCCATTTACTTTTAGAGTTTAGTATCAGGAAAAAATTGCAGAAATAGCATACCTTCATATAATAAAAAATTATTTATATACTATTTCTTTTTATGCTTTGGCTGACAGGAGGCTCAGAGGTAAGTGTAGCAAGCAATCAGTATGCTGAACTGTGGAATTGATATATTTGTCTCTATTCCACATAGCGGGTTATTTCCCACTTCTATTTCAATAGCTAACTTGCATAATGTGACTTTTATGATAAAATATATTCAATTTTGACATAGATGTAGCATAACTATTAAAAAGCTAGTGTATTTTGTGCCTTTTCATTGATGTGATGTTAGTTAACATCTTATTTTTATTAATTTAGAATTTGATGCTATTTTCTGATAAAGTAAATTATTTCAAATTAGGATAAAGGTGGTTATTTCAGAATTGTGAACACTTGGTCACAAGAAAGTCTATAACTGAATCTCACATTTTACAGCTGGAGGTAGCATTTTAGACCTTATGTCTGGTGTTGTTCCTATATGTTATTTATCTTATAATAATTAATACTAGGTGGCTATGACACTTGAGGATTTCCCTAACAAAATAAGATTATAAAACCCTGGTTGTATGACTATAATCTTCCTTCAAATATTATTAGCATATTCATCACAGCAACAGTATGCCTTTCTTTGTTGAACGCTGTGCAAATGAACTTATTAAATACTCGTATTTTGCTTTCCAAGTCTAAAGACATTCATAGTAAGCACATGTTGCATTAAATGACTCTTATTTAAAATAGATTTGGTTGGATTTTGAAATAATGAAGTGTCTCATGCTTTGGATGAAAGCGCTCTCTGTTTTCCAAATTTTCTTTAGAAAGAGCCATTTTTAAATAGAAATGTTTTCTAACTACAGGCCCAATTTCACCAGCTTGATTTATGCCAGTATATTTTAAAAGAGTTTTATGATTGTTTTGTGAGGGTAGATGTTTAAACAGTTTTTTTTTTTTTTAATTTGCAGCACAAACTCACCTTTCACAGGGCAAGACAACTTCCTAATTATTGATTGAAAGCTGTTTCTTAGGCGTTATATTTTCCCTAGTAATTCAGTTCTTGGCAATGCAACAGTTTGCTTGTGCTCCCACATTACCAAATTTGAGGCAAATCTGTTTTAAAATGTGGTGGCCAATGTCAGCTTGCTCAAATCTTCCCCTTTGGGCTTCACTGTGACTGTGCTTTGTCAAACCCAGTGAGACAGGATTAAAACCTGTCCCGTGGCATTGAAACTCCTCTTGAAATTCCACTGGAATCCTAAGACTCATTGTTTCCTTGCAGGAGACATCAGGGATATTGGTTTTCTCTTTATATTTGTTTATTCTGTGTATGTGGGACCTGAAAAGTTAGATTTAGAGTTCTTTAAATTAATATAACAAATTTTTAAAGATTTATTTATTTATTCAAAAGGCAGAGTTACAGAGATGCAGAGGCAGAGAGAGAAGTCTTCTGGGACAATAGGAAGCCAGGAGCCTGGAGCTTCTTCCAGGTCTGCCACGTGGGCACAGAGGCCCAAGCACGGGGTCATCCTCTGCTGCTTTCCCAGGCACATTAACAGAGAACTGGATCAGAAGTGGAGCAGCCAGGACTTGAACTGATGCTCATATGTGATGCCAACACTGCAGGTGGCGGCTTTAGCCATTATGCCACAGTGCTGGCCCCTAATATAACAATATTAAAATGGAGAACAACTCAAAATACATTAAGAACTAGCCACTTAATAGGAGATTTATTAAGTAAATAAGCACATGATTATTTTTAAAAATGTAACAGAAGAATGACTTGGAGAACATTCACAATCAGTAGAGACAAGGCAGATTACAGAATCCACATCCAAACCTACCCCTACCACTGCCCTCCATTCACCAAGCCTGAGACACTGCCTTCCAGATGAACCCTCCCACAGCCTGGTCTTTCTCTCGCCCCCTGGTTTCTTCCAGCTTCAGCTTAAACATCGCTTAGCAATCCCAGGGACTAGATCACACCTTGTTTATTATGTACCTCCAGGTGGTCCCCAAAACAACAGTGGGAGGTGAGCACCCTGCATTTCAGAGAGGAGAGAGAGAGATGAGGAAACGGAGGCACACAGCAGTTCAGAACTCAGGGAAGTATCATCTGCTGCTACTACAGCTCGTATCCTTCATAAAACATCCTAAAGAAGGGCCTCTCGTGGCAGGAGTTGTAGCACAGCGAGTTGCCACGTGGGACACCTGCATTCTGGTTCAGATAGCCTGTTCAAGTCCCAGCTGCTCGGCTTCCAAGCTCCCTCCCTCCTAATGCACCTGGGAAAGCAGGGGAAGATGGCCCAAGTACTTGGGTCCCTGCCACCCATGTGGGAGACCAGAATGGAGTTCCCAGCTCCTGGCTTCAGCTTGGCCCAGACCTGGCTGTTGCAAGCATTTGGGGAGAGAACCAGTCCATGGAAGATCTCTCTCTCTCTCTCTCTCCCTCCCCGCCCCCCCTCCTCTTTTTTTGTCTTTCTGCCTTTCAAGTAGATGAAAACACAACAAACAAACATTTTTAAAAAATCATGCCCTCCCACAGTGGGAAGAATCACCATGTTCCTAAAGTTGTAATTATGAAGAGTATGAAGAGTATGAAGTTTGTAACTATAAAGCTATATAGTTCTTTTTTTTTTTTTTTAATTTATTTGACAGGTAGAGTTAGACAGTGAGAGAGACAGAGAGAAAGGTCTTCCTTCCGTTGGTTCACTCCCCAAATGGCCACTATGGCCGGTGCACTGCGCTTATCCAAACCAAGAGCCAGGTGCTTCCTCCTGGTCTCCCATGCGGGTTTATGCGCCCAATCACTCGGGCCATCCTTCACTGCTCTCCCAGGCCACAGCAGAGAGCTGGACTAGAAGAGGAGCAACTGCCAGCGCTGCAGGCGGAGGATTAGCCAAGTGAGACACGGCGCCAGCCCTAAAGCTGTATAGTTCTGTATACATTCCTATGGACTTACTTCTAAGGGTACAGTTTAAAAGCTTGCCATGGGACCCCAAATCCCCTTAAGCTGGGTGCTAAAAATACCATCTTAAGTGTTAAAGTGATCATACAGATAGGATTAAGTGTCTGGTAATAATAATAGAATTAAAAAGGAGTGAATGCTTCAACATGGGAAGCAGTCCGCACAGCAGACTCTGACCTCAGAATCAGCCCTTAAGGCATTCTGGCCTTGCTGAAAAGCCAATTTGAGCATTTCAGGCATGGAAAGCCAAGATACTGTGTCAAAAAAAATCCTACATGAAGGACCTTGGTGGATGAGAACCCAGTGGAAAGAAGTAGTCATCAAAGAAGGAGGTACTTTTCTCTGAAGGGAGGAGAGAACTTCCACTTTGACTATGGCCTTTTCTAAATACTGACAGTTTCTGGATCCAAAAGGCTTCCATAGCCTAGGCAGTTCACGTCAAGAGCTTCGGGTGATCACTGACATCAAACATAAGAGTGGGCCATTGGAGAGTGAACCAACGGCAAAGGAAGACCTTTCTCTCTGTCTCTCTCTCTCACTGTCCACTCTGCCTGTCCAAAAAAAAAAAAAAAAAAAAAAGAAAGAAAGAAAAAAAAACATAAGAGTGTTAATTGTTAAATTAACAACAGGAGTTACTGTGCACTAACTTCCCATGCAAGACCTCTGTCCTCAAAAAGTTGTATCATAATTATGTCTAAGTGCTAGCAAAAGATGTATCATTCTTGGGTGCATTTTAAAGTTAATTAAATTTCCAGGCGCAGTTCCGGCCGTGGTGGTCATTTGAGGGGTGAACCAACGGAAGGAAGACCTTTCTCTCTGTCTCTCTAAAAAAAAAAAAAAAAGAAATTAACTTCAAGATGCAATGACTTTGAAAAGCCCATATCTCAACTGTTGAGGAACAGTTTTTTTTTTTTCTGTGCAAATTTTGAAACTCTTCACTTAGTATAGAGTTGGTCTTCTGTGTATAAAGTTAATCAAAAATGAAAAAAGAAAACAAAAACAAAACCCATGCCCTCCAAACTTCCAAAAATAAACATATCTAAGGGAATTGTACTAGTTTAGACCACCATTTCACATTTGTTAGAAAAAAAAATATGATATCATCACTGCATAATTGAAATACAAGTTTTCCAAAGAGTAGGAATAGCAGAGAGGCAGACTTGCTTTACAGCAACCCACTCTTCAGAATGAAACCACACCTGTGAAACAGGCATTCACCCCTCCTAACTAAGACCCCACCTTCACCACCACCATGATGACGATCAAATCTCAACATAGTGTCAGAGATGACAAACTATATTCAAACCATAGACGTTTACAAATAAATTCTAGTAAGTAGACACTTTTCCAGATAGAAAAATCTTCAAATAATGAGGATTCACTGTATTGTCCAGCCAGTTGTAACACAATTTCTAGCCCATGAAACAGAATCCCAAGGGTAATGTGTGCCCTGCTGGCGGGTTACCCAATTTTATGACTAGGGTAGAAATAATTAGATTACCTATATAATCTAGTTCTCAATTGCTTTTTGAACTCACTTTAATATCCTATTTGTTCCCTCATTGGTTGATTAAAATATTTGGTACACATTCATTTTATGTTTGTCTGAAAGTCATGTTTCAGACTAAGACACAGAGAAAATATGCTCATAGCTACGAAATGAAAACATTGAACTAGAAAAGTTCTAACATCCTTTTCCTCAGCTCTAAACTTGCAATTTTAAGAGCCTAAACAGCTTTGAGAGGAAATGGGGGAAGGATAACTCAAAATTATTTAAGCTGTATTGGTAATAATAAAATTTGTTAAATATTTTCACCTTAGTTGACATTTTCTAACCCTAATCTTCACAAGGACAATATCAGAAAAGAAAAAACTCTCCTAAAATCAAAAGAAAATAAGCCATTTAAATAATCTGGAGTAGCAAAAGATTAGGTACACCATTATTTGGTGAAAGGTAATTTTTTTCAGTCTTAATAGAGATTATGTTTAGTGTCATGAGAAACAATTGTCTATTTGTCACAGGTTTTCTGTCTTTTGTGATGCTAATAATTGCTTCATCAAGCAAATCAACTATATGGCCCCCTCTGAATAAATGAAGGAGAATTAAATTACAATGATTTTTTTCTATACTTCAGCTTTTTCACCAAGTAGCTTAGAGTAAAATTTGAGGTCCAACTATAACAAGTTTTTCAAGACTGTGCTTTTATGGGTCTTTCCTCTTTCCTAATCTTATTTATAATTCATTTGACTTGAACTAATATAGATTTATTTGTAATACTATGTATAAGTTGATTACAAATTTATTATTTATAGTTTTCTCAGTCCTGACTTCTACATCTTATTTCTTTTTTTTTTTTTTTAAAGATGTATTTACTTAGTTGAAAGGCAGAGTTACAAAAAGAGAGAGAGAGTGGGGAGAGAGAGAATGGGGGTAGGGGAGAGAAAAAGAGTGAGAGAGAGAGAGAGAGAGAGGGAGAGAGAGAGAAAGATCTTCCATCCACTGCTTCATTGCTCAAATGACCTTAACTGCCAGAGCTAGGCCAAGAGCTGGTAACTCCATCCAAGTCTCCCACAGGGTGGCAGAGGCCCAAGTACTTGAGTCATCTGCTTCTGCTTTCCCAGGCACATTAGCGGCTTGCTGAATCAGAAGCGGAGCAGCTAGGACTGCAGTTGATATGCGATGCTGACTTGCCAGCACCTGCTGATCCAGCTTTTAAGACCTGTTAAAAGATACTTTTAAAAAAAAATTTACTTGAGAGGCAGAGTTATAGACAGAGAGAGGGAGACACAGAGAGAAATATCTTCTACCCACTCGTTAACTCCCCAAATGGCCAAAATGTCCAGAGTTGAAGTGATCCGAAGCCAGTAGCCAGGAATTTCTTTGGAGTCTCCCATGCAGGTGCAGGGACCCAAGCACTTAGGCCATCATCCACTGCTTTTCTAGCTGTTTTGGAGTAGGAGCAGCCAGGACACGAAATGGGCCATCTTACACTGCTCACTGCTTTCCCAGGCCATAAGCAGAAAACTGGATCAGAAGAGGGGCAGCCAGGACATGAATAGGCACCCATAAGGGATGCCAGCACCACAGGCTTAGCGTACTAATCCACTGTGATGGCCTCTAAAATAAACTTTTCTAGGGGTGGCATTACACATTAGTGGGTAAAGTCACTGCCTGCAAAGCTGCCATCACATTTGGAATCCTGTTCATGTCTCTGCTGCTCCATTTTCCATCCAGCTCCCTGCTAATGGCCTGGGAGAAGCAGCGGCCATTGGAAGATGGTCCAATTGCTTGAGCCCCTGCTACCCACTTGGGAGACCTGGAGGAAGCTCCTGGCTTCTGGCTTCAGCCTGGCCTAGCCCTGGCCGTGTGGCCATCTGGGGAGTGAATCAGTGGGTGGCGGATCTCTCTGTCTGTCTCTCCCTCTCTCTGTGTAACTCTGACTTTCAAATAAATAATCTTTTTTTTTTAAAGTCCAACAAAAAAAAAGGGACTTTTCTACAGCCTATAAATCAGAAAAGGAAATTGGAGGTAAGAATCACGTTGGAAACAGTTACAGGAACAATGGACATTGATTACTTCCTATGCCACCCCTACCTTATGTGAGACAAGGAGTCCTAAGAGACCATTTCACAGGGCTTGCCAAATCTGTCTAGGTTTCTAGGGGACTTAGAGACTGGCTTGCCTCCTGATAAGTATACAGAGAAGGACTGCTCAGAGCTGGCTCTGGGTACAGAGTAAGGAGTGAAGGCGATAGTGGGAATAGCTAGCATTTTCAGAATTTGGTTGGGTTAGAGTGAGAATGACCAGCAGACCAGAGTGGACACCACAGTAGGTACCCACTGTGAGTTTTCTCAAGGAACCTTTATTCTCAGAGCCTGTCTGCCTGAGAAGGTGTCCCTAAGAGAAAGAGTCACTATCCTGGGGTGTAAAACAAGAAACAGGAGCTGTGGGAACAGGTGTGGGGTCATCTGTAGGATGCTTGTCCACCTCAGGAAATAGTGCAGTGGAAAGTTTCGGCCTGGAATCTGCAAACAACCCACAAAAACACTCATGAAGGGGCAGTAGTGTGGCCCAGTAGGTTAAGCTGTCACCTGTGATGCCAACATTCCATACGGGTGCTGGTTCAAGTCCTGGCTGTTCCACTTCTGGTCCAACTCCCTGCTAATGTGCCCTGGGAAAGCAGCAGAAGATGACCCAAGGGCCCCTGCATCCATGTGGGAGACCCAGAAGAACTCCTGACTTCTGGCTTCAGATCGGTCTAGCTCCAGCTGTTGCAGCCATTTGAGGAGTGAACCAGCAGTTGGAAGATATCTCTCTCTCTCTCTGTAACTCTGCATTTAAATAAATAAATAAATTTAAAAAAAAATTTATTCTTTTAGCTTATATGATATAAACCAGGAAATATTTTAAAATGAAAAGAAGAAATTCACATAAATGAAAGAACAGGAAGAAAGCAAGATCTGTGGATAGCAAAGAGTATGAAAAGGAAAAGATGGTAAAAGAAACTGTTAGAGAAGAACTGAGGCACTGGAAACAGGAACAGGGAAGTTTGGAGGCAGAGTTCATTTGTGGAGAAGTCAGATGCTTTGGAATTGTATATATAATGAATTTTAACTGAAAGCATCCAAGTGGAGAAGACAAATACGGACATTCCTTATGTAATCACAACACTCCTACCCACACAGATCCATGGCATATGCACCACCGTGGGCACAGCTGACCCCTCACTGGAGTGGCAGCTACTGGGGCAATTGAGGCTTTCATTGTTATACAAGATGGGGACAGGGTTAAAATAGGTAGCTGTCTACTTATTTTAGAGAAAAGAAACTGAAAAGATAAACCAGATTGTTTTCTGTTTATAGTCTTGAATATTTTGTTTAAATTTATTTGACAGGTAGAGTTGTTTCTCTTTTTTTCTTTTTTTTTTTTTTTTAGACAGTGAGAGAGAGACAGAGAGAAAGGTCTTCCTTCCATTGGTTCACTCTCCAAATGGCCGCCAGAGCCGGTGCTGTGCCAATCCGAAGCCAGGAGCCAGGTGCTTCTTCGTGGTCTCCCATGCGGATGCAGGGGCCCAAGCACTTGGGCCATCCTCCACTGCCCTCCCGGGCCACAGCAGAGAACTGGATTGGAAGAGGAGCAACCAGGACTAGAACCCGGCACCCATATGGGATGCCAGCACCGCAGGCGGAGGACTAACCAAGTGAGCCACGGCGCTGGCCCTGAATCTTTTTTTTTTTTTTAAGATTTATTTTTATTTATTTGAAAGTTAGAGTTACACAGAGAGAGGATAGGGAGAGGGAGAGGGAGGGAGAGAGAGAGGGAGAAGTAGAGGGAGGGAGAGAGAGAGAGGTCTTCCATCCACTGGTTCACTCCCCAGATGACTGCAACAGCCAAAGCTGGGCTGATCCAAAGCCAGGAGCCAGGACATTCCTCCAGGTCTCCCACATGGTTGCAGGGGCCCAAGGGCTTGAGCTATCTTCCACTGCTTTTTCAGGCCATAGCAGAGAGCTGGATTGGAAGTGGAGCAGCTGGGACTCAAATTGGCGCCCCATATGGATGCTGGCACTGCAGATGGCGGCTTTACCCAATACACCACAGCGCCGGCCCCAGATAAACCAAAATTTTAAACAAGATGGAACTGATTTTTCTAGAGTAGGTCTTACATAGTTTTAGGTCTGATATCTTGGTAATATTTTACATATCCAAAAGATGGAATTCAGTCAGAAAGAAAAAACTACCCTTAAATTTTTTAAAAAAGGAAATGAATGCTTTATTGTTTTTAATTATATTGTTAGTGATATTGTTGCATAGAGAAAATAACACTTGTAATTATTTATGGTATTTTGACTACATATCCTCAGTGTAAGATATGTATATTAAGTAAAGCAGCAAAAAAATGATAGGTTTCATGTATTAGTCTTATTATTAACAGTAATAGTTATACTATTTTGAAACTGCTTTATATATTACAGGAAAAGCAAATAACTGTGTTAATAAGGAGTTAACATTTATTTATGCCTGTGCATCACACACAATAAACTTCAAAAACTTGTGGGAAGATGGACTTAAAAGATAAGTTTATTTGGTTTAACAATTTTGAAAATTGAGATTGTTACATAGTTTTTTCATAATAGGCATTTTCTGTGAAATTTTTAAGACCCCTTGTATACACACACATACTCCTGTAATGTTAAATTTGAATTGGAAATATGTCTCAACCTGTGATTTTTAAGAAATTCCTGAAATAAGTATATCCTAGTTCTGTCCACTGAAAAGACTTAGAAGTAATGACAGCACAGACTGTGTCCTTTAAATGCCACATCCCACTCAAGAAACCATGGCTCTTTGGAGGAATGAATGATTCCAAGCCTATGGATATACACACACACACACACACACACACACCACACACCACACCACACCTTGCTCTCTCTCACCAGTATTATAAGACCATCATGGTGAACTTGAGTCACTACCATAGGTGATGAGGATCTGGGGACACACTGGACCTGAGCAAAAGAGGTCAATTTGCAAAATCAAAATGCCCATTTATCATTTTAGGAAGTTAAATAAAAGCACCAAATAAGCTGGATGTTCCTACTTGCATTTTCTATCTATGAGCAGTTCTTCAGAAGCAAATTATAAGCAGAAGTAGCTTCGTGAGGGGCTGGTATTGTGGGGCAGTTAACACCATCACTGTCTGTGATGCTGAAACCCTATATTGGAACATAAGTTTGAGTTCTGGCTGCTCCACTTCCAATCCAGTTCCTTCCTACTATACCTAGGAAGGCAGCAGAAGATGGTCCAACTGTTTGGGCCACTGCCACCCACGTGAGAGACCTGGATGGAGTTCCATGCTCCTGGCTTTGACCTGGCGCAGCTCTGGTCATTGTGGCCATATGGGGAGTAAGCTAGCAGATGGATGATCTCTCTCTCCCTCTCTCTTTCCATCTCTCTCTTTCTCCCTCTCTCTAACTCTGCCTTTCAAATCAGTAAATCTTTAAGGAAAAAAAAGAGAGAGAAAAAAGCAGCAACAGCAGCAGCAGCAGCTTGGTGAGCGCCAAGCCCAAGTAAGGAAAGAGAGCTGGATAACCTAGGGGCTGATGTTGTCAAGTCACAATCATGTGAGGCACACAGCTCCACAGGGATGACGCAGGTGCGGGGTGGAGTGGATTCTTGTGCTATCTCAGTTGGCCTTGAGATGTTGCAGATCCCCAGTGTCTGTTCACTCTCAGGCTTCTCTTTGTTGTGCTTTTCTGGTGCCTCTCATTGCCAGAGCAGCCTCCTTCTTTAGGTGTGGTGAGACTGTCAAGTGTTCGCAAGCAAAAGATTACGTTTGTTGTATTGTACCACTTAGTACACAACATTGGTTGCCTAAATTTCACATGAAAATACAAATTCTAGGTCTAGCACTGTGGCACAATGGGTTAAGCTATGGACTAGGGTGCTGGCAATCCCTATGATGCTGGTTCAAGTCCTGGATGCTCCACTTCTGATCCAGCTCCCTGCTGATGGCCTGGGAAAGCAGAGGAGGATAGCCCAAGTCCTTGAGACACTGTACCCAAGTGGGACACCTGGAGGAAGCTTCTGGCTCCTGGCTTCAGCCTGCTCCAGCCCTGGCCACTGCAGCCATCCGTGGATAGAATCTCCCCCAGCCAACCCCCCTTTGTAATTTTGCTTTCAAAAAAAATAAATTTTTAAAAGAAAATAAAATACAAATTCTAAATTCTTTTTTGTAAAAACAATTTATTTGAGAGAGACAGGTAGACAGAAAGAGGTCCCATCTGCTAGTTCACTCCCCCAAATGCGCGCAATGGCCAGGACAGGGCTAGATCAAAGCTGGGAACTCAATCCAAGTCTCCCACATGGATGGCATGAACCCAACTACTTGAGCCATCACCTGCTGCCTCCTAGGATCTGCATTAGCAAGAAGCTGGAATTGGGAGCTGGAGTCAGCAATTGAACCCGGGCACTCATGTGGGATGCAGGCATCTTAACTGCTAGGCCAAATACCAGTCCCTGAATTCTTTTTAAAAAAGAGGAGAAAACTGAATCAGGCAACCATTAGCTGTACTAATAAAAGCAGCACTGAATTTCAACTATCATGGGTCTTGCTCGGGGCAGTGTATTTGTTTCTGTCACTGGTCTTATCTCTGTAGGTACTGGGTTTGCAACTCTGAGTTAAGCTGCTTCTGTAGGGTCAGCCCTCTGCTGAGCACTGTCTCTATTGAGTAGTTAACTCCCAGAAGAAAACCTTTCTTTCAACAATATAGGTTTAAGGCCAGTTCAAGGCCTGGTGGCCTCCTGTCTACATTTGTGCCATTTATTGATAAACCGATGAAAGCCCTGAAATTGTAATGAATTTGATGAAGAGAAAGAAACAGGCCTGAGCCTTGAGGAAAACGCAAGCAGAAAAGTGAAAGGGGAAAAGCAGCCCCTTCTGATGGGTTTCCTGTGGCTTTATTTACTACATTTCTTGAGAAAAATCTCTGTAGCCAGAAGCCCTGAAGCAAATCTCTGAGGTGAAGTTCCCTGCCTCAGGTCACTCTCTGTCTTTGCACACGTTCCCCTCATCACATGCTGGCTTTACTGACAGGCATGTGCATGACCGTCCTCTGTGTGCAAGCTCTGTACGGGCTGAAACTGTTTTTGATCCCCATTACAGATGTTAGCCTGCATTCCATTTTTAACTCTGACGTAGGCACATTCACTGGTTGCCCAGGAGATTCAAGTCTGGGCAAACTAAGGAAAGGAGTGGCCTAAAGGATGGCAAATTTTGTCTCTCTGTGGTCCTGCTCACCAACACCTCCAGCCCACACTGGTCCTTGGTAAAGCCACTGCCCTGGGGGGTGCAGTACCTGTGCAGTTCTGACCCTGGACTGGGGGACAGCAGCTGGGATGGTGAGGCTCTGTGACCTTGTCTCCTCTCAGAGCTGGCCATACTGCTCAAGTTCCACCTGCTGAAAAGCCTTTCCAAACACTCTTGGTACCCAAAGCCTATTCTTTGTCACTCCACTCCACAATGCAGTTTTCCACCTATGTGTGTTTCGTTAATGTCTCCTCTCACTGTGAGAGCAAGGCCCAAGTCTGCTTGGTACCTACCTCCAGCATCTAACAGAGCAGGCACTCAGTATCAACTATGAATGAATCCTGGACATTGGAAATGCAAAGGACCTTGAATGAAATCCAGTTCTTTTCCCCGTTTGACTCATGAATACAGTGATGAAGAAATTCCCCCAAATCACATGGATTTTCAGAGAGACAGCATTAAGACCATGGACTCTGGAGGCAGAACGTATGGGTTCATAGTCTAACTCTACCATTTACTGGCTTCTTAAGTTGCTTATGTTCTCTGTGCCTCAGTCTCCTTATCTGGAAAATGGGGATAATTGTAGCAGCTCTGGGACAGGCATTGGTTTAGCAGTTAAGACATCCATATCTGATATCAGAGGGCTTGGGTTTGAGTCCTGGCTCTGCTCTTGATTCCAGCTTTCTGCTAATGTGCTCCCTGGAAAGCAGGTGACGGCTCAAGTATTTCGGTCTTGGTCACCCACGTATGAGACCCAGATTGAGTTCCCTGTTCCTGGTTTTGGCCTGGCCCAGCCCTGGCTGATACAGGCTGGGACTGGTCCAGAGGACGAGTGATTGCTATCTCTGTGTCTGCCCATCAGATAACTAAAGTAAAACTTTAGAAAAAAAAATGTAGTAGCTCTTAGGATGATGAAGATCAAGTGGTATTTATAAAGTGCTTAAAATCGTACTTAGTACATAATAAACACTATGTGTGTACTTATAAAAAAAAATGGGGGAGGCTGGAGCAGGACCAAAATCTGCCTCTTAACCCATTAATGCTACAATGGTGGCCCCTAAAATCTCTCTCTTAACTCCCCATCCGGTGCTTTTTACAAAACTGGCTACTGCTGTTTTGTCGTCGGTGTAGACCAGTGCCGCTCAGTAGAATGTCCTGTGAAGAGGGGAAGGCTCTGCACCGCCTGATGCAGCAGCCCACGGGCCGCATGTGACCGAGCACTTGATATGTGGCTAGTGTGACGAAAGAAATTAATTTTTTATTTTAACTAATTTTCATTTGAATTTAGTCAGGAGCAAGAATCATCACAGCAATCAAGCCATCATGGCTGGTAGAATCAGTGTCCTGCTTCCCAAGCCCAGGGAGATCCTTTTGAACATGAGTATCACAGTGTCCTGGAAGCCAAGGACTCCCCATGTCTTTATTTTGATCGGATCCCCCAGCCTGGACACCTGACTTGGAGGCAAGGTTGCTAGTCTATAGGTAGCTGTGCAGGTTGGCACATCCTCCTATAATTGATTGAATATGCCTATTAAGTGTCTTCCTTTTTTTTTTTGGAATATGCCATGAATTTTAAAACAACAACAGTTTTCAGATAGACAGTTTTCAAGGCTCTAGCTTGAACATTTTTTCCAGCTACTTTTTGAATTTTATATATTCTTCAAGAATGTTTAAAATGCTACATTTGGAGAGCTACTTTTCCATATGTATAACTATCTACTGCCATTTAAAAAAAAGTCAATCCAAGAAAAAGGCAAGACCTCGACTGCTTGGTTTCCAAATTAAGCTACAGCTTGAGCTAAAAATAGCTTGCCAGTGTTGAGAATCTGTTCTCTGAATGTAAATGGCTTGCTTCTCTCCCAGAGGACAACACACACTGTGTTCCATGGCAGGAATGGACTCTGGGAAAGCACATTGCATGTTTTCTCTGGATTCATTTCTACTTTGGGTCGAAGCAGACGGAGAGAAACCAACAAGAGGGTTTGGATTCTACACATATCCATTAAGTATAATGAGCACGAATCTAGCTTTGCTCATGGTGGAGGGGGAGAGAAAGAAACAGAGATAGATGTTGATAATTCTGCTTCTTCAGGTAATCCTGAAGGCATCTATAAGAGCCTTAAGGTATGTTCTGAAATAGATTCTGCCTTCCTTCCTCCCCTCCTGCAGCTATGTAACCATTTTTTAAAATGTGTTTTTTTTTTTTCTTTATTTGAAAAGCAGAGTGATGGAGAAAGAGGTTACAAAGAGAGAGACAGTGAGGGAGAAATTGTTCATCCCCAAATGCCCACAACAGCTGAAAATGGGCAAGGCTAAAGCCAGGAGTCTGGAACTCCAATTGGATTTCCCATGTGGGTGGCATGGGCTTAATTACTTGCACTATCACTTGCTGCCCCCCAGGGCGCACATTATCAGGAAGCTGGATAGAAAGCAGAGCTAGGACTAGAACCCAGGCGCTCTGATATGGGATGCGGGTATCCTAAGCAGTGACTTAAACACTGCACCAAATGACTGCTTTTGTGTTACCATTTACTCTACTAAAAGTTGTCTTTTCCTAGTCACTGAAATATTTTATTATTTTTAATTTCAAAAACAATCCATATTTTTCTGGTATCTTGTGGAACTCTGGGATTACTTTCTATCTGGTGACAAAGACCAGGAAAGGAATTAAGAGGTGATAAATTGTAAGCTCAATATGTAGTAAATATGATATATTCAAATGGATTGTATTCCATATACTTAAAATTCCTTTCAATACCAAAAAAAAGGCACTTATCATGCATACCAATTTTAAAGGGTTTGTTTTCCTACATTATGCATGCACATAGTTTAACTGATCAAATAGTTCTACAAATCTTACAGCTACCTAAAAATTCCTCCTCCTTTAATTCTTTGACTACATGGACAAAACATATTAAGCACAAGAGCCCTGCTTTCTAACAGTAGTCCCCTCCCTCCCACCTGCTTCATTTTTTCCTATTTTTAAAAAGTTATGTATTTATTTTTTATTTGAAAGGCAGTGAGATAGACAGAAGGACAAAAGCAGAAAGAGATTTCCCATCCACTGGCTCACTCCCCAAATGCCAGCAAGAGTCAGGGCTGGGTGAGGCCAATGCTGGTCTCCTACATAGATGGCAGGGACCCAACTACTTGAGCCAGCACCTGCTGCCTACCAGGGTGCTCAATAGTAGGAAGCTGGAATGAAGAGCAGAGCCAGGACTGAAGCCAGAAATTCTGATATGGGATGCAGGTATCCCAGTCGATGGCTAAATTACTGAACCGAATGCCTACATCCTTATCTGCCTCTCTTTAAAAGTGGTTGAGGTTGGGGCTGGCACTCTGGCATAGCAGGAAAAGCTGGTGCCTGCAATGCTGGCATCCTATATGGGCGCTGTTCGAGTCCTGGCTATTCCTTTTCCAATCCAGCTCTCTGCTATGGCTTGGGGAAGCAGTAGAAGGTGGCCCAAGTGTTTGGGCCCCTGCACCTATGTGGGAGACCTGGAAGAAGCTCCCAGCTTCAGGTAGATCATGCTCCAGCCATGTGGCCATTTGGGGAGTGAACTGGTGGATGGAAGACCTTTCTCTCTCTCTCTCTGCCTCTTCCTCTCTGTAACTCTGCCTTTCAAATAAATAAATAAATCTTTATAAATAAATAAATAAGCAAAAGTGGCTGATATCTTCAATATTTTTCTTATTTAAACATTAATTTTGGGGCTGGCACAGCAGGTTAACACCCTGGCCTAAAGCGCCCGCCTCCCAAATGGGCGCCCGTTCAAGACTGGCTGTTCCACTTCCAATCCAGCTCTCTGCTATGGCCTGGGAAAGCAGTGGAAAGTGGTCCAAGTCCTTGGGCCCCTGCACCCGCGTGGGAAACCCAGAAGTGGCTCCTGGCTCCTGGCTTCGGATCCACGCAGCTCCGGTCACTGTGGCGAACTGGGGAGTGAATCATCAGATGGAAGACACACACACTCTCTCTCTGCCTCTCCTCTTTTTATGTAACTCTGACTTGCAAATAAATAAATAAATCTTTTAAAAAAAGATTAATTTTATTTATTTGAAAGAGTTACAGAGAGAGAGAGAAAGACAGAGAGAGGTCTTCCATCCTCCGGTTCACTTCCCAAATGGCCGCAATGGCCACAGCAGAGCCAGGCCGAAGCCAGGAGCCAGGAGCTTCTTCTAGGTCTCTTACATGGGTACCAGGACCCAAGGACTTGGACCATCTTCTGCTGCTTTCCCAGGTGCATTAGCAAGGAGCTGGATTGGAAGTGGAGCAGCCAGGACTCTAACCAGTACCCATATGGAATACTGGCACTGAAGGCAGTGGCTTAACGCACTATGCCACCACGCATGCCCCTATTTTTCTTATTTAAACAGTTACACACACTTATAAAATTCAAATAATTCATAAATATAGAAAATATAAAATGAAAGCCCTTTGAAAGCTCATGTCTCTATGGATAACAAGTCAAAGCTTGATATTTATCCTGCCTGATCCCTCATAACTTTGTTGACCCCATGTGGTTATTATTGGCATACAAACACAATTTCATTTTCTCACTCAACACATTTTTTAAATATTGATTTATTTTTGCTTATTTGAAAGGCAAAATTGACAAAGAGAGACACACAGAGACAGAGACAGAGCGGAAGAGAGATCTTCATCTGCTGGTTCACTCCCCAGTGCCCTCAACAGCTGGGGCTAGGCTACAATGAAGGTGAGAGCATGGAACTACATCTGGCTCTCCCTTGTGGGTGGCAGAGACCCAAACACTTGAGCCATCACCTGCTACCTCCAAGTGTGTGTATTAGCAGGAAACTGGGACTGCAACCAGGCTCTCCGATATGGGATGCAGGCACCCTAAGCAGTGGCTTAACCTGTTGTGCCACAACACCTACTCCTCAACACAATTTTTGGAGCATCTATGTGGACTAGAGTACTATGCTAGGGAAGAATCATAGCAATGACCAGGATGAATCAATACTCCTCCTAAGAGCTGATAGAGAAGTTGAGGCGTGGTCTGATTTAAAATGGAGAAACAGAAAGTGCTAAAAGGGACGCACTGACTTTGGAGCTCAACTGCACAGGGAGGGTTGGAACAGACTTCCTGGAGGAATCTGCGTTTAGGATGGATTCTGAGATGTAGGTGTGGTGTGGTGTAATGATGGGAATAGAATGAATACACAGAAAAATATACCTCCAACAAAATAGTTTAAGACACCGAGTGAGTGTGAAGTATGATAAATAGCCTTTAATCTCATGATTTAGTTTGTACCTTCTTAGGGCAATGAGAACTTAAATTTTTCAACACAAGGACATGTGGCAGACAGAGGGTTGTGGATTTAAACTGTGACCCCTATCCCTCAAATTCACATGTTGAAGCCTTAATCCCTTAAGTGACTTATTGGGAGAAAGGACCTTTAAGAAGGTAATTAAGATTAACTGTGGGTGGGGCCTTAAAGAGAGGAAGGGAAACTGGGAGCACACAAAGAAATGTAAGAAGGTAGCCACTAGCAAGCAAGGAAAGAAGCCTCACCAGAACCCAAACCCTGCCAGGACCGTGCTCTCAGACTTCTGGCCTCCACAACTGTGAAAAAATATATTTTTTGCATTTTCAGCCACTGAGTCTGTGGTATTCTGTTATGGCAGCCCCAGTACACTGATAGGCAGAGCATTCCTGCAGGGGCAGGAGCCTTTTTTCTGCCAAGGGCCATTTGGATATTTATATTGTTTGAGGGCCATACAAAATTATCAATTTAAAAATTAGCCTGCTATAGATTTATTGAATTTTGAGTCCTGTCTGTGATTATCTTGACAGGACCAGCCCATAACATTTTCACAGGGGCCTTGTGCAGCCCCTGGGTGGGGCATTCCTCATCTCAATATTTATCTGTTCTGATAGAATTAAGCTTTTTGCCTGTCCGTTTAAGGAAGTGATATACACTCTTTTGTGATGTTTTGTTATTTAATTTGATGGCTTGATATTAAATACTCATTCATATTTATAATTTGTTAACCTCCACCTCCATATTTGGAAGTCAGAATCTTAGCACTCTGAGTGATTTTAGTGAAATGGCTTAATAATTAAAATAGTAGCAATAAAATTAACATAGCTGCTATCACAGAGTTTTATAATGTATTAAACCCTATTTTAAGTGCTTTGATTTTTAATTTATTAATTTAAGAGGCAAAATGACAGAGAGGGAGAGAGAGAGCTCTCATATTCTGGTTAACTCCCAAATGCCTGCAACAGCCAAGAGTGGACATGGCTGAAGCCAGGAGCCAAGAATTCAGTCCAGGTTCCCAGATGGACAGCAGGGACCCAATGACTTGAGCCATCACCACTGCTTCCCAGAGTGTGCATTAGCAGGAAACTGAAATTAGGAGCTGGAGGTGAGTTTCAAACCCAGGCACTTCCAAATGGGATGTGGCATCTTAACTGGTAAGCTAAACACCTGCCTCTTTAAGTGTCTTTAATGTATTGATTCAGTGAATCTTCACAACAGCCCTGTCACATGGTTACTAATATTATCCTCGTCTCACGGATGAGGGAACCAGGCACAGGGAGGTGAAACAACTGGGCCCAGGTTTTGTAGCTAGAAAATGCAGAACTGAAATTGAAGCTGGAATTGACCCAATTGACTTGACATTTGTTTTTTTATTTTATTTTTTTTTAAATTTTTTGACAGGCAGAGTGGATAGTGAGAGAGAGAGACAGAGAGAAAGGTCTTCCTTTGCCATTGGTTCACCCTCCAATGGCCGCCGCACCACGCTGATCCGATGGCAGGAGCCAGGTACTTATCCTGGTCTCCCATGGGGTGCAGGGCCCAAGCACTTGGGCCATCCTCCACTGCACTCCCGGGCCATAGCAGAGGGCTGGCCTGGAAGAGGGGCAACCGGGACAGAATCCAGCGCCCCGACCGGAACTAGAACCCGGTGTGCCGGTGCCGCAAGGCGGAGGATTAACCTAGTGAGCCGCGGCGCTGGCCTGACATTAGTTGTTATCATTACATTCTCAATAGGAAGTAGTACCATTTCACAATGTGTTGAGGACAATCTGTTTATTTTTAAAGGCGGCTCAAACTTTCAGTACCCTATGAATTCTGTGATGCAACTCCGTGATCCATGTTATGTCATGAGTCAAAGGCAAAATATCAGTATTTGGCTTCAAATTCATATACAAACTTCAGCCATTCTTTGCCTCTTTCCATCCTGCTATCACTAAAGATAAGATATACTAACCTTCAATTTACACACATCCGAGCAAACAGCCCTCTTGAGAATCTGCTGTCTAAACCAGAAATGGGAGGTTCTGGGCCCATGAAGCTGAATGCTGCTCCACGGAACCTGCAAGGCCACCCTTCAAAGCTCTATCTGAGTGGTCCGCTACACACACACACACACACACACACACACCACATGTCTCTATTATATTCTAATTCAGCACTGTCTTTGTCATCTTTATTGCAAGAGTCTGAACTGGGCTTCAGTGCCAAGACTCTGTCTAGTTACACTCTAGATTGAGTTTTCTTAGTCTGGTTGTATAAACTCCAGAAAACAGGGAGCAAATTTTTCCTCTCTTTTTTTCATCAGCCAGTTCCTTAGCTGAAAAATAAATCTCAGTGTTGCACACAGAGAAGATTCTCAATAAACAGTTCTGAGCTATAGAAAAACCCTTTTGGGCACCATTCCCAGAATTGACAACACCAGCAAAAATTAATTTTATACATGAATGCTACAAATGGACTTTGTACAATGCAGGAGGGGGCTTAAGGGAAAGGAACAAACATTCTGTGAAGACTTCTCCAACCTAGAGGCTAAGCCTATTGTGAGTATGTGCATTGTGCCGGGGAAAGAGGCTTCAGCAATGAAATGGTTAAAGCTCCAGTGAATGCAAGCTGCAGCTGGAGGGAGTGTTTATAGTGCAAGGCAGGAAGTTTGGAGTCAAAAACTTCTGCTGGCAGGAAGAGGTAGAGGGGCAGGGGGAGGGAGAGGACCAGGGCGTGCTGGGAGGGAAGATTCTTAGTTGTTCTCAGCCTGCAAGACTTTTCTCTAGCATTTTGAAGCCAGATACTGGCCAGAAAACTTCTCCCTTTGCTGCGAAAAGGATGAAAAGGTACCGAGTGCAGAGGGAAGCCAAAGCTTAGAGTTACAGGCGCTGTGCCCAGAATACAGCTGGAACGTCCAGCATTGGAAGGGAGCTGCACAAAAGTGGGAATTGAGATGCTTAGACATCTAGACAGGGAGGAGATAAAGCTCTCTGAAGTAACAAAAGTAGAATTTCTAACATTTGTTTAGCAACTTTTACATGCCAGGAGCTGCATTAAATGTTTTATTTTCATCACTCCATTCAGTTCTCAAGAACTCTATGAGAAATGTCCCTGTTGTGGAAATGATTGCTCGTCTTACAAACGAGCAAGTTAAGGTTTTGCAGGTTAAATAGTTTGCCCAACATATAAATTCAAGTTATTTGTTCCCACCAAATTTCAAAAATTTAGAAACGTGAATTTAAGACAAATACATGGGGGGAAATGCCCAAGATTTATGAGAAATGAGGGGGAAATGTCCTCATTTATGAGGGAACTAATTGGTTTAAAGAGGAGAATGGGAGGTGTGTGTGTGTGTGCACATATCACCAGTGGAAGGAAAGAATGCTGGATAAATTTGCAAACTTAGAGAATAGCAAATGATGGATGTCCTACAGTACAATAAAACCAAAACCTTTAAGATTCTTTTCTGTTGGACATAAATCATTTGCCTTTCTATTGGACAAAAATAATTGGCAACTTACCAATCATCTGGATGTTCACATCTAATTTTAAGGATTTACAACCCTAGTCAGTAACACAGAGTATACTGAAAAAAATCACATCCTTAGATAATCAGTTGGACTCATTTATACAGTAACTGCTATAGTCTGAATGTTTGTGTACCTCCTCCCCCATTCATCTGTTGAAACCCAATCACCAGTGTGATGATACAGGGAGGTGGAGATGATTTGAGATTAGCGTCCTTATAAAAGTAGACTTCAGAGACTGCCCTGCCCCTTTCCAGGACAGGAGAGCACAGTGACAAGGCGTTTTCTGTGAATCAGAAAGCAGACAGGTGCTGTATCTGCTAGTGTGCCTTGATCTTGGACTTCCCAGCCTCCAGAACTGTGAAATGCAAAGTTGCTTACAAGTCACTGAGTCTAAGGTATTTTGCTATAGCAGCCTGCATGGACTGAGAGAGTGTGGTAGCCTCCGCTATCTGGTAGAACTTTCTGTGCTGATGGAGATGTTGTACAACTGCACTGTCAATGAGGCAGCCATCTGCCACATGTGACTGGTGTGATTAGTGTGACCGGTTATTGAATTTTAACTAGTTCTAATTTAAACAGTCATGTATGACTAGTGATTGCGGTGTTGGACAGTGCAGCCTGTGGTGTTGAAAGAGCACAGTCTTGGCCGGCGCCGCAGCTCACTAGGCTAATCCTCCGCCTCGCAGCGCCGGCACACGGGGTTCTAGTCCTGGTCGGGGCGCCGGATTCTGTCCCTGTTGCCCCTTTACCAGGCCAGCTCTCTGCTGTGGCCAGGGAGTGTAGTGGAGGATGGCCCAAGTGCTTGGGCCCTGCACCCCATGGGAGACCAGGAGAAGCACCTGGCTCCTGCCTTCAGATCAGCGCGGCCATTAGAGGGTGAACCAATGGAAGGAAGACCTTTCTCTCTCTCTCTCTCACTGTCCACTCTGCCTGTCAAAGAAAGAAAGAAAGAAAGAAAGAAAGAAAGAAAGAAAGCAAGCAAGCAAGCAAGCAAGCACAGTCTGGGCTGTCGCCGCGGCTCACTAGGCTAATCCTCCGCCTTGTGGCGCCGGCACACCGGGTTCTAGTCCCGTTGGGGCGCCGGATTCTGTCCCGGTTGCCCCTCTTCCAGTCCAGCTCTCTGCTGTGGCCCAGGAGTGCAGTGGAGGATGGCCCAAGTGCATGGGCCCTGCACCCACGTGGGAGACCAGGAGGAAGCACCTGGCTCCTGGCTTCAGATCGGCGCAGCGCGCTGGCCGTAGCAGCCATTTGTGGGGTGAACCAATGGAAGGAAGACCTTTCTCTCTGTCTTTCTCACTGTCTATAACTCTCTGTCTCTCTCACTGTCTAACTCTACCTGGACAAAAAGAAAAAAGAAAGAAAGCACAGTCTGCAGAAGACGCAGATGATTCATGCACACAGTCAACTCTGAGATGCACTGTTGCAGGCGACCTTAACGAAGGTGGTTTGTAGATCTCATTTTTTTTAAAAAAAAAGATCTATTTTATTTATTTGAAAGATAGAGTTACAGAGAATGGGGGGGGGGGGAGGTCTTCCATCTGTTGGTTCACTCCCCAAATGGCCAAAGCAGCTGGAACTGAATTGATCTGAAACCAGGAGCCAGGAGCTTCTTTTGATTCTCCCACATGGGTGCAGGGGCCCAAGGACTTGGCCATCTTCCGCTGCTTTCCCAGGTGCATTAGCAGGGAGCAGGATTGGAAGTGGAGCAGCTGGGACTCGAACAGGCACCCATATGGGATGCTGGCGCTGCAGGCCCTGGCTTTAACCCACTGTGCCACAGCAATGGCCCCTGTAGATCACATTTTGAGAAGCACTGCTCCAATCCATGCTCGTCAAGAACCCACTTTTAAAAACTGTCTTTAAATATTTATTTTATTTCCTTGAAAGGAAGAGAGAGAGAGAGAGAGAGAGAGATCTTCCATTTGCTGGTTCACTCCCCAAATGGCTGCAATGGCCAGTGCTGGACTGGGCCAGGCCAAAGCCAGGAACCTGTAACTCCAACCAGATTTCCTATGTGGGTGGCAGGATCCAAGCACTTGGGCCATCTTCTGCTGTTTTCCCAGGTACATTAGCAGGGAGCTGGATTGGGGTGGAGCAGCAGAAACTCTAACCAGAATTCATGAAATAACGGCGTCAAAGGTTGCAGCTTAACGAGCTGCACCATAACACCCAGCCTCTAGAATACACTGTTTAAAAACTTAAACATCTGGAGGAGGGGGCAGTGTTGTGGTATAGTATGCTAAGTGGTCACCTGCGACGCTGGCATCCCATATGGATGCCAATTTGTGTCCCAGCTGCTCTACTCCCTATCCAGCTCCCTGCTGATGTGCCTGGGAAAGAAGCAGAAGATGGCCTAAGTGCTTGGGTCCCTGCCACATAAGGAACTCAGAAGAAGCTCCTGGCTCCAGACTTCAGCATGGCCCAGCCCTGGTCATTGTGACCATTTGGAGAATGAAACAGAGGATGGAAGATCTCTCTCTCTCTTTCTCTGTCTCTAACGTTGCCTTTCAACTAGATAAATAAATCTTTAAGAAAAAAAGGCAAAGGTGATATTATCAATCCCATTTAATAGGTTAATAGCAGATCAGCTGGTGAGGGCAAAATGATTAGTTACTGGTAACAGTGAGATTTGGGTCCAACTGGTTGAAAAGCTGAAATCTCACCATTTCTATACAAGTTAGTTGATCAAGTAGATGGGTCAAGTGGACTGGTTATAAGACAAACTGAAACTGGCCAGTCAAGAGTCAGTTGATGATAACCAGAATTACCATATCCTGTAATTTTTCAGGAAAATCCATGAATTTGATTTTTTTATGTGAGATATTATTGATTTTCAGAATCCTGTGTAGACCAAATAAAATGAGTTTGCAGGCCTGATATGTTCCATGGGCCACCAGTTTTCAACCCTGGCCAGCTCAGTGTATCAACACTTTCCTCTTTCCTCTGTCATCTCTACTAGGAACTAAGGAGAGAACTTTCCAGAAAGAGTCAAGGGTTTCTCACAGCAGTTGTTAATATGGCTCTTTAAATGTTTGTTACATGGGACTGGCATTGTGGTGTAGAAGGTCAAACTGCCACCTGAAATGCCAACATCCCATATGGCCCTGGTTTGTGATCCAGATCCCTGCTACTGCACCAGGAAAGCAGTGGAAGATGGCCTGAATATTTGGCGCCTGCTAACCATGTTGGAGATGTGGCTCAGTCTGGCCCAGTTCTGGCTGTTGCTGCTGCCACATGGGGGGTGGACTAGCAAATGGAAGATTCATTCTCATTCTCTCTCTCTGTCTCTCTCTGTCTCTCTGTAACTCTGCTTTTCAAATAAATAAATAAACCTTTAAAAAATAAAATTTTATTAATCTCGAAGGCAAAGAGATAGAAAGAAAGAAAGATAGACAGATTAGATCTCCCATTCACTGGTTCACTTCCCAAATGCCTGCAACAGCTGAGGCCAGCAGCCAAGAAATCAATCTGGATCTCCCATGTAAGCGACAGGGGCCTAAGTGCTGGAGTCAGCACCTGATATTTTCCAGGGTGCACATTAGCAAGAATCAAGAGCAGAGCTGAGACTTGAATGCAGATTCTCTGATATGGGTTGTAGCCATCCAAATGGCATCATTACCACTAAGTAGATGTTCAGCCCTTATTAATAAAAAAAACTTAGAATTGGTATAATGTAAACAAATATGTCCAGGTAGAAATATATCAACTAGCCATGCTAATTAATAACCCCAATTCTTTTCCTTCCTTCCTTCCTTCCTTCCTTCCTTCCTTCCTTCCTTCCTTCCTTTTCTTCCTTCCTTTTTTCCTTCGTCTTTTTTTTTTTTTAATAAAGATTTAACTACCTATTTGAGAGACACTGTTACACGGAGAGAGGGAGAGACAGAGATCTTCCATTCACTGGTCCATTCCCCAAAGGGCTACAATGGCCAGGGCTGAGCCAGGAGCTTCTTCCAGTTCTCCCACTTGGGTAGCAGGGGCCCAAGTACTTTCCCAGGTGCACCATCAGGGAGCTGAATCAGAAGTGGAACAGCTGGGTCCCTAACTAGAGCCCACAGGGGATGCCAGCATTGCAGGTGGTGGCTTTATTTGCTAAGCCCCAACGTAAGCCCCAACTGTATTCCTTTTTTGAACAGATCAAATGTTTCCCATGCCTGCCTTTGAGGTAAATTAGATCTTTCTACCAAACTTATGTTATGAAATAGATCCAGCACCTCCTCTCATTATTTTCCCAGAAAAGAATTGTGGTGTGCATAAAAATCTATACACAGCTCTCGAAGAAATCTGATCATTAAAAGCAGAGCTGCAAAGACAAGGGTGGGGAGTTTTTTTCTGTCCTGTGAAGTCTGGTGCTCTGTGAAGTAGAATTTCATCAAACTGAATGTGTCATGAATTTTAAATACTGTATATTTGATGCTAAAAGGGAAAAATAAGTACGTTGTCCTTTCTTGTAGGCTTCTCTTTAGATGTGTGGTCATTACCTTGGCAACCCTTACAAATGGCAACTGACGTCAAGAAGAGACGACAAACACTGCTGAGAGCACACACCCCATGCATTATAGATAATTCTCAGGATAGGCTCAGGCAGGCACTAAACAGCTTTAAGAGAGCAAAAGCAATGTTATGTTCTGCAAACATTCTTCTGAAACTTTTGGAGGACTTGGAGATCTGCAAAGAGCATATTTGAATTTTTAATTTAAGCAAAATGACAGTTCAGCTATTAGTTTCCGTGTTCTGTTCCCCTGTAACCTCCAAGGCCATTTAAATGTTTGGCACAAGTAAATCTCAATAACAAGTGGAAGTTGCTCTTTAAAAAAAGAAGATTTATTTATTTGAAAGTCAGAGTTACACAGAGAGAAGAGGGGCACAGAGAGAGAGAGGTCTTCCATCCGTTGGTTCACTCCCCAATTGGCCGCAACGGCTGGAACTGCACCAATCTGAAGCCAGAAACCAGGAGCTTCCTCCAGGTCTCCCACACAGATGCAGGGGCCCAAGGATTTGGGCCATCCTCTACTGCCTTCCCAGGCCTTAGCAGAGAGCTGGATTGGAAGTGGAGCAGCCAGGTCTCAAACATAGTTCCTTCCCAATATTTTATTATGAAAAAAATTCAGAAATGTGGGTATAACAAATTGAAAGAATGTTATAATGGATTCTCATATACTCTTCCACCATATTCTCTTCACATATCTTTCTGTCCATGTGTCCATCCATTCCCTTACACATCTAATTTTGATGCATTTCAAAATCAATTGCAGACATGAGTTCACTTCCCTCGAATAGTTCAGCATACATATCATTAACTAAAATTCAATATTTTTTATGTTTTCTATGTGTATAACATTTAAATACATGAAATGTATTGATAATAAATTCTTTTTTGAAGTGGACTTTTTTCTTAAAGCATTTTTAGGTTCGCTGCAAGATTAAGTGGAAAGTACAAAGATTTCCCATATGTCCCCTGCCTCTCAACATGTACAGCCTTTTCCCCATCAAAATCTTGCCTTAGAGTGATACATTTGTGATAATCAATAAACCTACAATCTCACTCAAACATACTTTACATTAGGATTCACTTCTGGCTTTGCAATATTTATGGGTTTTGACAAATCTATAATGACAAGTATCCATATTTATAGTGTCATGCAGAATACTTTTCCTGCCCTAAAAATCTGCTTTGCCTGTTTATTCCTCCTCCCACTCAACTACTGGAAACTACTGATGTTTTTAATGTATCCATAGTTTTAATTTTTCCAGAGTGTCATAGTTGGAATCATGCAATATTTTAATAATGGTTTTCTTAACAACTTGTATTTAAAGTTCCTACATATCTCTTCCTTACTTGGTAGCTCATTTCTTTTTAGTGCTGAATAATATTCAGTGTCTGAATGTACCACAGTTTATATACCCCTTCTCCTACTGAAGGTCATCTGATTGCTTCCAAGTTTGGGCAATTAGGAGACTGCTGTAAACATCTGTGTGCAGATTTTTATGTGAACATGAGATTTTAACTCAATTGGGTAAATACCAAGGAGTACAACTGCAAGTAAGAGTATGTTTAGTCTTGTAAGAAACTGCCAAACTATATGCAAAGTGGCTGTACCATTTTGTGTTCCCGTTAGCAATGAATGATAGTTCTTGTTTATCCACGCCCTTGTCAACATTTACTGTTGTCAGCATTTGGGGTTTTGGCTATATTAAGAGGTGTGTAGTTGTATCTCATTGTTGATTTAATGGCATTTCCCTGATAACATATAATGTTGAGTATCTTTTCATGTGCTTATTGGCCATCTGTATCTTTGGTATCTTTTGTCTTTTTAAAAATTGTTTCCTTATGATTGAGTTTTTTTTTAAGATTTATTTATTTATTTATTTGAAAGAGTTACACAGAGAGAGGAGAGAAAGGTCTTCCATCCACTGGTTCGCTCCCCAGCTGGCTGAAACGGCCGGAGCTGCGCTGATCCGAAGCCAGGAGCCAGGAGCTTCCTCCGGGTCTCCCACGTGGGTGCAGGGGCTCAAAGTCTTGGGCCATCTTCTACTGCTTTCCCAGGCCATAGCAGAGAGCTGGATTGGAAGAGGAGCAGCTGGGACCAGAACTGGTGCCCATATGGGATGCCAGCACTTCAGGCCAGGGAGTTAACCCGCTGCGCCATGGCGCTGGCCCCAAGTTTTATTTTACTTTATTTTAAAGATTTATTTATTTGGAAGTCAAAGTTACAGACAAAGAGGGAGAGATGCAGATGGAGATGGAGATAGAGATAATGAGAGAGAGAGAGAGAGAGAGAGAGAGAGAGAGAATATCTTCCATCTGCTGGTTCATATCCCAGGTGGCCACAACAGCCAACACTGGGGCAGGCTGAAGCCAGGAGCCAGGAACTCAATCTTTGTCTCTCATGTGGGTGGCAGAGGTCCAAATATTTGGGCCATCTTCTGCTTTTCCCAGGCCATGAGCAGGAAGCTGGATCAGAAGTGGAGCAGCCAGGGCATGGACCAGCATCCATATCAGATGCAGGCATCACAGATGGTGGCTTTACCTGCTATGCCACAACACTGGCCCCTATTTTAATTTTTTGAGATTTATTTATTTATTTGAAAGTCAAAGTTACAGGGAGAGAGAGAGAGAGGTGGAGGAGAGAGGGGGATAGGTGGAGAAGGAGAGAGGGGGATGGGGAGAAGAGAGAGGGAAAGAGGGGGAGTAGGAGAAAGGGAGAGAGAGAGAAAGAGAGAGAGCTCTTCCATGTGCTGGTTCACTCCCCAGATGGCTGCTACAGCAGGGGCCAGGTCAGGCTGAAGACAGGAGCCAGGAGCTCCATCTGGATCTCCCACCTGGATGGGAACGGTCCAAGCACTTTGGCCATTTTCCACAAGCTTCCCTGATGTATTCATTAGCAGGGACCTGGATCTGAATTGGAGAAGCTAGAACTTGAACCAGCTGTGTATGGGACGCTGGTATTGTAGGCAGTGGTTTAAATGGCTCTGCTACAATGCCATCCCTCATAGTTGAGTTCTAAGAGTTCTTTGTATATTTTGGATAACAGTCTTTTATCAGATGTATCTTCTGCAAATATTTTCTCTCACTCTTTGGTTTGTCTTCTCATCCTCTTGTCAGTGTATTTCAAGAAGGTATTATACATTTTTTTTCCTTCAACAAATAATCTATCCAAACTAGGGGACAACTTAGTAGACAAGAAGATCCCTCTGTCATGGAATTTACATTTTAATGGGAGAAATGACAACAAACAATGAATTAAGAAAAATACAGATTTTTTTCTGGAAGGAAAAACAGAGGAAGGGGTTAGAGTGTTTAGAGAAGGATCTCTCTGCTTCTGTGTAGACCTTGTGGGCCCAAGAATAGGAGTGGAGAGACCACTTAGGAGTCTGCTATAGCTATCAGGCGAGAGATGATATGGGCATGGACTGTGGAGGGTGCAGTGGAGGTGATCCAAAGTAACCCGATTCTGGACATTTCTTCAAAGTCGACTCACGTGACTTGGTCATGGACTGGTTATAAAAGAAAGAATGCAGGGGCTGTCACTGTGGCATAGTGGGTAAAAGCTGCTGCAGTGCCGGCATCCCATATGGATGCTAGTTCGAGTCCCAGCTGTTCCACTTCCAATCCAGCTCTCTGCAATGGCCTGGGAAAGCAATAGAGGATGGCCCAGGTCTTTGGGCCCCTGCATCCACGTAGGAGACCAGAAGACGCTCCTGGTTCCTGGCTTTGGATCAGTGCGTCTCTGGCCATTGAGGCCGATTGGGGAGTGAACCAGCAGATGGAAGACCTCTCTCTCTTTCTCTCTCTCTCTGTGTAACTCTGACTTTCAAATACAAAAAATAAATCTTAAGAAAGAAAGAAAAGAAAGAAAAGAAAAGAAAAGAAAAGGAAAAAGGAAGGAAGGAAGGAAGGAAGGAAGGAAGGAAGGAAGGAAGGAAGGAAGGAAGGAAGAAAAAGCAAGCAAGCAAGCATACTGGGATGAAAGGTAGGCTTGAACCTAAGAAACTGAGTGAGTGGTAGTAAAACTGAGAGGGGCGAGTGTAAGGAAGGGGACAGGGGACCAGGCTGGGAAATGGGGCAGTCAGGTGAAAATCCAGGTGGGGATGTCCAAGCAGGTGACTGTGATTCAACTGCAAAGGTAGGGTGGGATACACACAAATTTGCAAGTCTTCAGCACATAGATAGTGTGCTGTGTATTTTTGTAACACTCTATATTCTCTCTTCATGCCCTTCCACCCTGCTCTCAGCTTCCATACACACTGACCCTTGTGGATTCAGTTAATGGAATCCAGCCCTCTGGTTTCCAGTTAGATTTGGCTTGCCTGGTGCCAGATCAAAAGAAAGGAGAGTAGGTAAGGTGGTTTATTCCCCTGCCCGCTGCCTGTAGTTTCCTCTTTGTTGCCTGAGTCCCTCAGTCAAAAAAGCTGCTATCAGGCAGATGTCCTAGTCCATTTACTGTTGCTATCACGGAATCCTTGAGATCAGGTAATTTAGAAAGACAAACAATTTATTTGGCTCATGGTTCTGGAGGCTAGGACAGCTGCATCTGGTCAGCTTTCAGTGAGGGCCTCAGGCTGCTTAAGCACATGGCAGAAAGTGGAAGGACAAATGAGCATGTGACAGAGATAAAATTAAGAGAGGCAGCTTTTCTTTCTAACAACCCACTTTCAATGTAACTAATCCAGTCCTGCAGAGCAAGAAGTTCACCTCTTAAAGGCCCCACATCCACCCCCTTCCACTAAAGACAATAACATTTTCTTAGGGGCTTTGGAAGGGACGAATGTGGAGACCAAACCATATTCAAATCACAGCAGCAGGTGGTCACACATCTATCCTTTTCCAGATGCAGTACCTGCTCCCGACTGGCTGGATTGGATGAGATCGCCTGGGGAGCGGGAATAGATAGAAGAGAGGAGGACCTTCCCAGGGCACTCTAATATTCAGAGGCCAAAAACAGGGGGAGGGGTCTGCCCAGGGGGAGCCAGTGCAGCAGAAGAAAACCAGAAGCATGTGGTGTCTGTTGTCTGGGAGGAGGGTCTTGATTTTTTTGTTCCTCAGGAGTCTTGAAATTGCTTTGCCATTTGGTTTCTGACACTTTCAGATCTGCTGTGCATCTGTACTCTCATGGAGGTTGTGGTTGAGCTCTCCTCAGAGGCCCTCAGCAGCGCAGATCTACAGGGCAACAGGCATGGAAGGGGAAGAGATGCAGAGGAGCCACCAAAGAACACATGCTCTGGTGCACACGGTGACTTTTTAAAAAGATTTATTTATTTATTTATTTATTTGAAAGGCAGAAATACAGAGAGAGAAGGAGAGAGACAGAGACAGAGGAGAGAGATCGATCTTCCATCTGCTGGTTCACTCCCCCAATGGTCTCAACAGCCAGGGCTGAGCCGGGCCGAAGCCAGGAGCTTCTTCCAGGTCTCCCATGTGAGTGCAGGGGACCAAGGACTTGGGTCATCCTCCGTTGCTTTCCCAGGCGCATTAGCAGAGAGCTGGATTGGAAGAGGAGAAGCCTGGACACGAACTGGTGCCCATATGGGATGCCCCCACATGGCAAAGATTTAACCTTCTATGACACAGTGCTAGACCCAGCACACAATGATTTTAAAAACCTCTTTCAGGTACTGTGTTATGAATACAGCCAAGATATGAGCTATTTCATATTCACCATCAATGTTCAGTACCTAATCTAACACCTGGCACACAGTGATAGCTCAATATGCTTTTTTAAAATGAATAAATGCTTTTTTAAAAAATGACTTAACATGATATACTGTGCTTTGGGAGCAAGAAGGCCCCTTTAAAAACATGGTAGCTAATTCCTTGAATTGCCCTATTATACGTTGCTAATTATGCTTTTGCATACTATGTAATGCCTGGGTGTCAATGGTTTTTAAAAAAAAAAAAAAAACACAGAGAATTATATTGAGAAGATAACATAAACTCTGTAGAAACAAAGGCTGTAGATTCAGGTCATGTGGGCTCTGGACATTGGATAAATATATTAGTACTGTACTTCTGCAACAATCCTCTTTGTTTTAAAATGTGACACGGCTATTCATTAATATCTTGGTGTCATTCCCAGAAAGCATGCTTTGTGTAATTGGCAAGTTTTTGCGAAGGCTTTTTTGCCAAAGGTTTTCTATTTGCAACCTCCATGTTAGTGTGCCTGACTGATTTCCTCAACTCTCTTTATCCTAACCCTGCTTACTCAGTTTATGTGGGGGAAAAAATTCTCTCTTTTTGTGGAATTTTAAAAAACTGTGTGTGTGTGTGTGAGTGAACTGTACATTCAGTGCAACACTTTTGTTTTTCTAGAAAGTAGGAGGAGACAAAGAAACTGTTTCATTCAAGGAGCTGTGGTGTTCCAACACTGACCAATGACCAAGGATAAACATGGGTTTCAGGGTCTTAGCTTCAGAATCACAAAGATTTATGTGGAAGAATGCTTTTGAGTAGGACAACTAAATAAATCAACTGAAGGAAGTAAGGATCTTTGGCAGTTTTATTAGGCTCTAGGAGAGGGGAGAAGAGATTCCTAAACATTACACATAGACAAGAAATGTTGCATTAATCAGGACTCTTTTTTGGTCACAAAAAACTAACCCAAAACAGAAAAATCAAAAGGAGGAATTTGGGGCTCTTCTACAACTGGGCTTCAGGGACTCCTAGAAGGAGGAAATCTAATGCCATTAGCATTCCTGGTTCTGGCCTCTTTCTCACACTGCATGGTGAACAACAAATCAGTTTCCTCTGGGCTCATCCTTCCCAGCTTCATCATAGAGGGACAGTCAATGATGCTTTTGTTCCACTTTGAAGAATCCTGAAGAAGGACCCGGATGAGCCTCACTTGGGTCACTTGCTCAGCCCTGAGATCCGTGTTTGTCAGCCCCATGGGAAGCAAATGGTTGGAGTGAGGGCTGGAGCAGTTCTTCAGAAGAGGATAGGAAGTGCTAGATAGATAAAGTGAATGACGCCCACACTGCTCAAACTCTAAACTGGATGGAGCTCAGGTGAAATGGGTTGCAACCTTCCAGAGCTGCCCTCCGTTATAAGTGACCCTGGACCAGGATTGACCACAATTCTGAGTTGCTCACAAATGCTTTCCTTATCTACAATCCTCTCAAATGCATTGATATTGATATTTGGGGGAGTTCCGAGTGATAGAAAAAGAGATGACAAGAGAACATTTATGGAGGCATTGCTTTTTAGTGTTTGAGTTGTTAAGCTTTCCTTTTGCAAAACACCATGTGTATTTTTCAATGCCTTTCATCAAAATAAAGAAAGCAAATGCATTATCAAAAAAGCAGAAGGAAGCCTACAAAGAAGCTATCTACCTTGTAATAAAATGCTGCTATGCTACTGAGACCCTGACCTGAACATCAAAGGAGAGGTGGGGCTGGGGGTACTAGGTGGAACAAATATCTAAATACCTCCTAAGAGTGGGCACTTGGCATTGTAGTTAAGATGCCATTTAGGACTTCCACATCTCATACAGGACTGCTGGGGTTTGAGTTCCAGCTCCATTACTGATTCCAGATTCTTGCTAATGCATGCGCTGGGAGACAGCAATGATGACTCAAGTAATGGAGTTCCTATCACCCATGTGGGAGACCCAACACTGAGTTCCTGGTTCTTGGTTTCAGTGCAGCCCAACCCCAGACGCTATGGACATTTAAGGAGTGAGTCAGCACAAGGGAGACCTCTGTCTCTCTGCTTTTCAAGTAAGTAAAAAATAAATAAAGGTGGGCTGGTGCTGTGCTATAGTAGGCTTAGCTGTCATCTGTGGTGCCAGCATCCCATATGGGTACCAGTTCGTGACTTGGCTGCTCCTTTTCTGATCCAGCTCTCTGCTTGGCCTGGGAAAGCAGCAGAAGATGGCTCAAGTGCTTGGGCCCCTGATGCATGGGAGACCCTGGAAGAAACTCCTAGCTCCTGGTTTCCCTCTTGCCTAGCCCTGGCTGTTGTGGGCATTTGGGAGTGAACCAGCAGATGGAAGGCCTTTCTCTCTGTCTCTCCTTCTCTCTGTCTGCAACTCTACTTCTCAAATAAATAAATAAAAAAGAAACCTTTAAAAAGTAATAAGCAAGTAAATATCTCCTAAATCAAGATTCTAGGGAAATGTGAGTTTGATCAAAATAAATGGATATATTGCTTATACTTCCTCTTTGTGTATTATTTATTTAGAGTACTGAGCTAATGCAGAGCCCACACCAAATTCATTCACACAGGAAAAGTCCCAGGAGACTTTCTCTGCTCCTAAGATTATGATGTTATGATCAATGCTCTTGCTTGTCTTTGGGATTTTGTAGCAAAGGTCAACACTAATGTAGAAGGGGGATTCTAAGCTGCTGACCATATCTTTCTGGTGTGGGAGAGATGGATAGGAGAGGTGGGAAAATAGAGACTCCCTACACACATTGTAAACTGGGAGAGCAAACAAGAACGTATTGAAGGACACAAACAAGGGTTGGTGACATGAGTTTGGGAGGTGTGATGAGTTGAATTGTGGCCCCCGCACACACCCCAAGAAAGGTTTGTTGACATTCTGACCATTTCTACCTGTAAATGTAACCATATTTGGAAATATGGCTTTGCAGATATAGTCATGTTAAGATGAGCTCATTAGCTGGGACCTAATCCAAAATGACTAGTATCCTTATAAGAAGGGGGAATTTGGACACAGAGGTAGACTCTCACAAAAGAAAGACAATGCAGAGACACAGGGAGAAGACGTGACCTGAATGAGAACAGAAAGGAAGCAATGGTACTGGAGTTAATGTTATGAGCAGAGGAATACCTGGGGCTATCAGAAGCTGGAAGAGGCAAGCAAAGATCCTCTTCTAGTGGCTTCTGAGGGAATGTGGTCCTACAAGCACTTTGCTCTTGAACTTCTAATCTCCAGAACGATGAGCGTCAGAGTTACAGAGAGAGAGAGGAGAGGGAGAGAGAGAGAGAGAAAGAGAGAGAGAGAGAGAGAGAGAAATCTTCCATCCACTGGTTCACCTGCCAAATGGCTGCAGCAGCCAGGGCTGGGCCAGGCCAAAGCTGGGAGGAGCCAGGAGCTTCTTCTGGGACTGCACATGGGTGCTGGTGTCCAAGGACTTGGGGAATCCTTCCACTGCTTTCCCTGGAGCATTAGCAGGGAGTTGGATCAGAAGTGGAGCAGCCAAGACTCAAACCAGATGCAGTGATAGCAGGTGGTGGCTTAACCCACTGCACCACAGCTGATACCCCAGATTTCTGCTATTTTAAGCCTCAGATTTGTGCTACTTTATTGTGGCAGTCCTGGAAACTGATACAGGAGATGCAGTGGGAGTAAGGGAGAAAACAACAAATGAGAAGAAATCAAAAGTATTAATTGGGAAAATTCAATATGTATAATGTGATAGCATTTATTCTCTATGTAAAATTATAATGTATGTATGTATAAAGAAATTCTAATTTAAGAATGGAAATGAAGAAAAACAATATTTTTCTCACATTTGCAGCCAAGTAGAGATTAATTCAGTTGAGTGCAAAGGCATCTATTTTAAAATACAAACATTCCTTGAGAGTGTTGGTTGGAAATCTTTTGGGGGGGGGTGTTTGAAATCTTATACGCAATGTGCAGATCTATGATTAGCAAACCAAAACGCCTTTCTCCTAATATTCAGCAGATATCAGCATAGAGTGCCTCAGAATTTCTGCTGAGCAAGGAGGGATGGCCTGTAGTATCTCAGTATGATGAACTTATCACATGATTCCAGTATTTTCCATGACAATCCCCACTTTAAAAGCTTCACTACTAGGGCCAGCGATACTGCTCACTTGGCTAATCCTTTGCCTGCAGCACCAACACCCTGGGTTCTAGTCCCAGTTGGGGCGCAGGATTCTGTCCTGGTTGCTCCTCTTCCAGTCCAGCTGTCTGCTGTGGCCTGGGAAGGCGGTGGAGGATGGCCCAAGTGCTTGGGCCCTGCACCCCATGGGAGACCAGGAGAAACACCTGACTCCTGGTTTTGGATCAGCGCAGCGCGCCGGCTGTGGCAGCCGTTTTGGGGGGTGAACCAATGGAAGGAAGACCTTTCTCTCTGTTTCTCTCTCACTGTCTAACTCTGCCTGTCAAAAAACAAACAAACAAACAAAAAAACAACCTCTTCACTTACTAGCTTTGTTATAAACTGTACGCAACTTGCTAGGCCATGTTACTTGACTCTTGGTTGAAGGATATAAAGTTTGGAGAACTCTGAGTGGACTACAAACCTATCCAGAGTTCCTTAATAAGCATGCTTTAAATAATAAAGTAGCAGAAGGAGATTTTCTATGGTAGTAGTGGTGCCCGCAGTTAGGAGGGAGGTGGCTAAGAAACCAAGTGAGGAAAAAATTATTACACTAAGTCCCATCATTGTGAAAAATGCTTCTTGATACCAATTGCTATCATTCTGCTATTGCCTTTTCTGTTTACTTTCTAGGTGGTCACTGGCATCTGCATTATTAGTTAACAAACTGTTGCAAAAATGCAGCTACTGATATAACTGATTCTGAATCCCAATTATCTGGCCCAGGAGTGAATATTTTGTCAGTCTCGTGCTTGGGTAAGTTGTAGTGTCCTTTTTTTATTTTATTTATTTTTGTTTATTGAACAAATTACAATTTTCAAATCTTTTGACAAAAGAACATTCTTCCCTCCTCTCCTTAAACCAGAGATGGGAGTGGACACGTTGCAGCAATGGGTCACTGTCTGAAGACAAAATTTGAGATGGCCTGAGGCAAACAAAAAGATACGTCCCCCCCCCCCAAAAAAATCACTTGAATTTTGTATTCTACCTTAGTGCTGTATCTATTTTGGGGCCCGGAGTTGTGCTGCATTGGGTTAAACTGCCATCTGATGCCAGTGTCCCATATGAGCACCAGGTTGAGTCCTAGCTGCTGTACTTCTGATCTGGCTTCCTGCTATGGCCTGGGGAATGCAGCAGAAGATGGCTCAAGAGCTGGGATCCCTGTACCCATGTGGGAGACCTAGATGAAGCTCCTGGCTCCTAGCTTAGGACTGGCCCAGCCTCGGCCATTGCAACTATTTGGGGAGTGAACCAGCAGATGGAAGATTTTTTTCTCTCTCTCTCTCTGCCTCTCTCTTGCTGTAGTTCTACCTTTCAAATATAAATAATTCTTTTTTAAAAAAGATAGATTTGTTTATTTATTTGAAGGGCAGAGTTACAAAGAGTCAGAGACAGAGAGAGAGAGAGAGAGAGCGCGAGCTTTTCCATCCGCTGGTTCACTCCCCAGATGGTCACAACTGCCAGAGCTGGGCCACTCGAAGCCAGAAGCCAGGTGCTTCTTCCAGGTGTCCCAGGTAGGTGCAGGGGCTCAAAGACTTGGCCATCTTCTACTGCTTTCCCAGGCCATAGCAGGGAGCTGGATAGGAAGTAGAGTAGTTGGGACTCGAACTAGCACCCATATGGGATGCTGGCACTGCAGGCAGAGGCTTTACCCACTATGCCACAGCGCCGGCCCCAATAATTTTTTTTTAAAAAAGCACAGAATTTGTCTCAATATTAAATGATGTGTTCACTTACTTACCTGTTAGCTTACTTAATTCTCTTTCTCCACATGCCTCTTCTGACCTTTGAGACAAAAGAGAATCTCCAAAACACACTCTGTGTAGGATATGGCTTAGAGCACTCCTCTGCTTGTCCACCTTCTTTGTTGTACCCCAGGAGGATACATACTCCAAGTTGGGGACATGGAGCCAGCATTAGACATAGGAGATAACCTCCAGGAGTAACTTAAGAAGCATAGGATTTGGGAGTGGTAAGTCAAGACAAACACCTTCCAGTGCCCTACCACTGATGTCCAGTTCTCTTAAAAACCTCAGGAGGAATTCTCAGAAGTGCCATAAGTTCCAAGTATGTGAGCTCAAAGCGGCAGCTGTATGATTTTCTAGCCTAAACAAACTGCATGAGAAGGGCTGGTCTGCAGAAGAACAGTGAAGGAAGCTGCTTTGGGTTGGGTATGGCTTGAGACAGTAATTGATGTCCATGTTCAAAAATTGCATAACTCAGAGTTTGGACTTTAAAAGAGTGAAATCATTTTGTTGTTGGACATGTTGAGTTTCAGTTCATGTCCAGTGGTGATCCACAAATGCAAAAGTTTAGCAAGTCAAGCCTGCATGATACATGTTTGAGAGCTATTTTCCTAAAAGTGACAGAGCTGAAGAAGTGGATGAGATCAACACTGGAAAGAGAAGAGGGGTAGAAGCTATGAATAGTTATTCTCAGGCTGTGAGAGGAGAAACAGGAGACTAAGGAGGGATCACAGATGTGAGAGGAAAACCAGGACACAAAAGCCAACAGCAGGGATCAAGCCAAGAGATAACTGATTTGGTTGACTCTGGAAACAGATGGATAGATGAAAATACATAAGAATGGTGTTAAAGCTGTTGAAGTTCAAAGCAGAAGAAATTGATTATAAATAAGTGAAAAACTAACTCATCTTAGAAAGTGGAAAAGAAATTAAAGAGAGTAGAAAAGGAAAACAATAGGTAGTAAATAAGGCTGAACAATGGATTGCTCATCCGAGTGGGAATTCATGTGATATTCTATAGTAGTATAAGGGAAAGTATTAAAGTTTCTTATGTTTATATCAATGCTTTACAGTTGGTTTAGTCAGGCCTTAACTTAAGTTGAAAGTGACAGAAACCCCAATTCAGATTAAAGAAAAAAATGTACAGGCTTATATAACGGAAAAGTCTGAAGAATATAATGATCTAGGCATGGCTAAATCCAGAGCCTCAAACAATGTGATTAAAATCTTTCTTTCCATTGTTTGCCTGTGCTTTTCTAATCACACTCCAAACTGGTAGCTCCATGAATATAGTGAACTTGCTTTGGCAAATGCATTCCAAAAAGGGCACTATTTTCCCAATTTTTCTAGCCCAAACCCCAGTATAGACCTTGATTGGTCAAGCCTGGGTAATGTGGACACCACTGGAGCTAAGAGCATGGAATAGTTTGCTTTGCTGCATTTGGTCACATGCTCTCCCCTGAAGCCATGAATCACATGGACCCAAAGTGGGGAAAAGGTGATTTTTCAAAGGAATGCTGATGAGGAAAAACAACCAGGTTCACTATAGTTTGAAAACAAGGTGGATCCGTATCTCATAACAGATTAGATCTTGCTCTCATGACAAACAACCCAGTAATCTTAAAGAGTTGAAACAACAAATTTTGTATTTATTCTGTTAGTACATGTCCCTTGTAGGTCAGTTGTAGGAGTGGGGGCTACTGTTCTCATTAAGAGAACATGGCTGGTCACAGAGGAAAAATGGAAAAGAACATGGCATAGAAAGGTTTCTGTCTGAAAATGAGACTTTTCATGATTAGTTACATTTTATTGGCCAAAGTGTGACAGTAAGACCCTGTGACGTACCTGGAGGAAATGGAACTCAAAGTTTTCTAACTTAGCAGAAAGAATATGGCAGTGAAACCAAGACATGAGAGGTTCTGAAATGATTGGGATGTCTGGGAGCATGGCAGGAAGGAAGCCATATAGAAAAGTAGAGGGGCTGCATGAGAGTCTCACAGGCATGGAAAGCCATGGCATGGTGGCAAAAACAATCTAAATGAAAGATCCTGGTGAACAAGACCCCAGTGGAAGGAACAGACCATCAAGGAGGGAGGTGCCTTTCTCCTAAGGGAGGAAGGAACCTCCACTGTGATACGGCCTTGACTAAACAAGTTCAGAGTCAGTGAACTCAAGGGGCTTCCACAGCCTAGACAGCTCATGGCAAGAGCCTCGGGTGACTGCTGACACCATAAATAAGAGTGTCAATTGTTAAATCAACAATGGCAGTCACTGAGTACAGGCTCCCCACGTAGGATCTCTGTCCTTAATGTGTTTTACTATGAAACTTAAAACAACACTACTAGTCGAACAATACCCTATACCTTGTGCGGTTGTGTGTGGGCAGCCTGTTGAAATCCTTGCTCAGTATATACTAAGTTGATCTTTTGTATATGAAGGTGATTGAAAATGAAACTCCATGAAGGGCAGGATGGGAGAGGGAGTGGGAGAGGGGAGGGCCATGGGAGGGAGGGAGGTCTGGGGGGGAAGCCACAACAATACAAAAGTTGCACTTTGTAAATTCACAGTTATTAAATAATAAAAAGAATTTTTAAAAAAGTAGAGGGGCTGTGGGGAAAGGAAGAGATTAAGGGACTGGAGAACACAGGGAAAACGAAACTTCAGTGTGATAGCGGGGGAGGGAGGGCTATATTATATCTGATTTCACAGCCAGGCACAAAACAATTTACTGCAATGTGGTGGGTAGACTTAATTGTAACTGGACCAATCTACTTGGGTGAGCAGTTTCCAGGGAGAGAGACCCAGGTGCTGGTAATGGGAGAATGTCCAGTCAAGCAGACTGAATGCTACAGTTAGGAAATAGGTGGACCTATAAAAGTTAGAGTCCAGGTGAACGATCAGCCTCAGGGTGAAGGTGGCTACTGGCGAATCCAGATAACATTAGTATTCAGAGAGCTGAAATGATACAAGGAAACAGGTCTCAGGCATAGGTACCAGAAAAGTTTGCCACAGATAAAGCCCTAGCCTTGAACTGAAGTCCTGAAAGAGAGAGTCAGGATGGATCTGTGGGGCCCAGGTGGATAGGACATTGTCACAGAGACTAAAGGAACAAGATGCAAACTATGTGACTCCTTGGTAAATTCTTGACATCAAGTCAAAATCCAGTTTCTAGACTTGAATGAGTTAAGAGTTCAACTGCAAGTTTGCTTTTGAGCACCCTGAGTGGAGAAGCAGAACTGCTCAAAGAATTTTGATCATGAAAAGCTGGGGCTGATCAGTGAATCAGGATTAAATAGATCCAGCTTTCAAGGAGACAAGTGAAAGTGAGGGAATTAGGCTGGTTCTAACAAGAATTGTGTGGTCGGACTGTTGGACAGTTCACATGTGGCCCTGCTGAAACTGATGGCAGCAGATAGAGTATAGTGATGGATGCTGATGTGCTCAAGGAAATTGGAGAGTATCCCAAAGTACCCTGGGTGATAACAGTAAAGATGGAGCAAGGGAAGTATAAATGAATGGAATGGGTTTCCTTCCCCCAAAAGACACAGTGCTGAAAGGATTGTGTGTTGGGGGAGGGACAGTAGGGCTGTAATAAAGCAGTGGAAGATGGCCCAAGCCCTTGGGCCCCTGAAGCCATGTGGGAGACCTGGAAGAATCTCCTGGCTCTTGGCTTTGGATCTGCACAGCTCTGGCCACTGTGGCAACTTGGGGAGCAAACCAGTGGATGGAAGACCTTTCTCTCTCTCTCTCTCTGCCTCTGCCTCTCTATAATTCTGCCTTTCAAATAAATAAATAAATCTTAAAAAAGAAATAAAAATACAACAATATCTCATTGTCCCATGAGCAACAGAAAACATGATGAGAAGTGGAGGTGACAGGGGTGTGAGTGGAAAGCCAAATTTTAACCATAGAGAAACATGAACTATGTTTAAGAGTAACAGTGTGTTCAAGGTTATAAGGGAGCTTGTTGATCCCAGGATGGCAGTTCCTAAGACAAAAAAGGCGACACCAGTTAAAGGCCAGAATGGTGGAGTCAAGTTATGAAGGAGGGACTAACAGGGAGACATGCGGTTATATTACTATAGAGATAGATTTACTCCACTATCCTCTTTCATCTATTTTCATGGGCATACTTGCTGCCTTTATACTTTAGTGGGTTGTTTTAAAAAATTATTTTATTTTATTTGAAATGCAAAGTCAGAGAGAGAGAGAGAGAGAGAGAGAGAGAGAGAGAGAATCTTCCATCTGCTGGTTCACTCCCCAAATAGCTGCAACAGCCAGGGCTGGGTCAGGCTGAAGCCAGAAGCCAGGAGCGTCCTCTGATTCTCCCATATGGATATATGGATACCAGGGCCTGAGGACTTGGGCCATCCTCTGCCGCTTTTCCAGACACAATAGTAGGGAGTTGGATCGGAAGTGGAGCAGCTGGGACTCCAACTAGTACCCATATGGGATGTCAGCATTGCAGGTGGTGGTTTAACCCACTGAACTACCATGACAGCCCCTATAGTTTTAAAGCCAAAAAATATTAGTAGTGTTTTCCTATTCATGTGTTAATCTAGGCAAAACTATAAAGTAGATGAAGTGGATGAGTAGATTAGGACTCCATCTATGGTAGACAAAGTAATGGTACTTCCCAAAGATGTTGACCTAATCCCTGGATAGTCTCAGTGTATTATCTTCAACAGAAAAAGGGAATTTGAAGATTAAAATCGGGGACCCTGGGGCTGGCATTGTGGCGTAGTGGGCTAAAGCCCCTGCCTGTGGTACCAGCATACCACATGGGCACCAGCAAGTCCCAGCTGCTCCTCTTCTGATCCAGCTCTCTGCTATGGCCTGGGGAAGCAGTGGAAAATGGCCCAAGTGCTTGGGCCCTGTGCACGCATATGGGAGACCTGGAGGAAGCTCCTGCCTCCTGGCTTCAGATCGGGCCAGCTCCGGTCACTGTGGTCATTTCGGGAGTGAACCAGGAGATGGAAGACCTATCTCTGTGTTTCTCCCTCTCTCTGTCTGTAACTCTACCTCCCAAAATAAATAAATAAAATATTTTAAACAACAGCAAAAAAATTAAGGACTTTGAGATTGGGAGATTATCTTGGTGAGCACAACATAATCACCAGGTTCCTTGTGAGTGGAGGTAGGAGAATGAGAGTCAGATGAGGTGACAGAAGCAAATGACAGATGATTGGGACCACAGACCAAGGAATGAAAGGAGCCTTTAGAAACTGGAATAGGCAAGGAATGGATTCTTCCCTTGAATTTGAACCTCAGGAAGGCACAGTCCTGTTGACACCTTGATTTTATCCCTCTGGGACCCAATTTTGGACTTCTGACCTTCAGAAGCACTAGAGAATGAATCTGTGTGCTTACAAACCATTACGTTCACAGTACTTTGCCATAGCAGCAACAGGAAACTAACACATCATCTAAAGAGATGATTAAGGCAACACCAATTCTGACTCCCCAAGGTTAGGTCAAGACAGGAAAGTGAGGGCTGAAGTTTCGCTACAAAATAAGGAGAGGTTGTCATTTGTTATGCATCAAAACTTAACACAAGTAGCAGTTAAGTTCTCTTTTAGAGTAAACATAATTGCCCTATACTTGTACACAAATTCCACCATGTTTCCAAGGTATGTTTATCAGTCTACAAAGGGAATTAGAAACTTCTTTTTGGAAAGAGTCAAGGAAAGAGAATTATAAATGACAAAAGAGAGGGAGGAATAAAAGAAAATAATTACTGCAGCTTGTATTTTTTTTTTTAAAGATTCCCTCTTTTATTTGAGAGGTAGAGTTACAGATAGAGAGAGAGAGACAGAAAGAAATGTCTTCCATGCTCTGGTTCACTCCCTAAATGGCCACAACAGCTGGAGCTGGGCCAAAGCCAGAGACAGGAGCTTCTTTCGGGTCTCCCATGTGGGTGCAGGGGCCCGAGCACTTGGGTCATCTTCCCCTATTTTCCCAGGCCATAACCAGGGAGGTGGATCAGAAGAGGAGCAGCTGGGACATGAACTGGTGCCCATATGGGATGCTGGCACCGCAGGAGGAGGCCTAGCCCACCGTGCCACAGCGCCAGCCCCTGCAGTTTGTATTTTCTAAACACATGTGTGTTTAAAATAAATATTGCATTTTAGCTATTCTACATATTTATTTTGGTCATGTATTCTGTATTTCATGAGAAAATGAATTCCTAGGAGGATCAGCAACTTTTGAGGATCATTCTCATAAACTTCAACAAAGAACTTTGTAAAGTTTATTGAAACTTCGATGGTATGCCACGAATTGTGATCCAGCAGTACCCTCCTCTAGTATTCAGTCTGTTTATTTTTCACAAAAATAATTAAATTTTTTTGTTTTTAACAAAAGATAACTGTTAACAATTAATTTCTGGGGCCAGCATTGTGGCATAGCTGGTAAAGCCACCACCTGCAGTGCCAGCATCCCAAGTGGGCAACAGTTCGAGTTTTGGCTGTTCCACTTCTGATCCAGCTCTCTGCTATGGCCTGGGAAAGCAGTAGAAGATGGCCCAAGTTGTTGGGCCCCTGCACCCACGTGGGAGACCCAGAAGAAGCTCCTGGCTCCTGGCTTCAGATCGGTGCAGCTCCAGCTATTGCAGCCTGTGGATGGAAGACCTGTCTCTTTCTCTCTGCCTCTGCCTTTTACAATAATTAATTAATTAATTAATTAAGAAAAAAGAGTTAATTTCTGGGGCCAGTGCTGTGGTGTAGTGGGTAAAGCTGCTGCCTTCAGCTCTGCCATCCCTTACTTTTGGCCAGTTACCATGCCATAAAAGGGAATATATTGAATTACACCATACATGCAATGGGTATATTTGTATTAACATATTAACATGAGAAAAAGACAAGAAAAGAGGCTCATGAACATTCAAAGAAAGCAATAAAGATGATTAGGTAAGTCCTATCATAAACAGTGCCATGCTGAGAAAATACAAATGAAAAAGGTTATTGAGGCCAGCTTTGTAGCTAGAGGATTAAGTCTGCAATTTTGGAATCCTGGCTGCTCTACTTTTGATACAGCTCCCTGTTAATGACCTGGGAAAGCAGCAGAAGATGGCCCAAGTTGTTGGGCCCCTGCACCCACGTGGGAGACCTGGACAGAGCTTCTGGCTTAGGCCTGGTCCAGCTCCAGCCATTGGGGCCATCTGGGGCATAAACCACCAGATGGAAGATGTCTCTCTGTCTCTGCCTCTCTTTCTAACTCTGATTTTCAAATAAATAAATAAATCTTAAAAAAAAAAAAAAGACTATCAAGATGCATGAAAAGAGAAACACCAAATCAAAAAAATGATGAAAAGACACACAAGAGATCAGTACCTGCCTATCTGCTGGACACAGAGGAACATTCCTAAGCTAAAGTATTTTCCAATATGATCAAACAAAAACAAAAAGAGAGGGACTGGTGCCATGGCTCGCTTGGTTAATCCTCCGCCTGTGGCACTGGCATCCCATATGGGCACCGGGTTCTAGTCCCGGTTGCTCCTCTTCCAGTCCAGCTCTCTGCTATGGCCCGGGAAAGCAGTGGAGGATGGCCCAAGTGTTTGGGCCCTGCACCCGCATGGGAGACCAGGAAGAAGCACCTGGTTCCTGGCTTTGGATTGGCGTAGCTCCAGCCATTGCGGCCATTTAGGGGGTGAACCAACAGATGGAAGACCTTTCTCTCTGTCTCTCTCTCTCACTGTCTGTGACTACCTCTCAAATAAATAAATAAAAAATCTTAAAAAAAAAAAAATGAAACGAGAAAGCGGAAGATGGAAAGTCCCTCTGCCTAAAGTTTATGCCCAGGAAAGAAGTATTCAGTTATTGAAACAAGAAAAACAAAAAAGAAGGCATGGGAGAAGGTGCTTTGTTGGAGATGGCTTTCAAGAGAATCACCTATCTATGAAAGATTCATTAGCCCAATGGGCTGACGTTTCAAGAAGGCCCACATAATACATCAAGAACCAAAAGCCACCTTCTGTCTGCCCCTACTTGGTGTAAAAAAGAATTCATCATCCCAATTATGTACAGCTTTGGGAGTAATTACCAAAGACACTATTGTTGAACTGAATGTGAGTGAGTTGGACCTTGTGCCACAAGAAAGCAAAGTTACATGTTGGAAATATACCCAGATTTCCAGGCCTGTTTTCTTTATTTATTAAAGGGAATTAGGCAGCAGATGTAGTTTTTAATTTTAATTTATTTGAAAGGCAGAGGGAGGGAGAGAGACAGATACCGACACAGGTCTCCTATATGCAGGTTTATTCCCCAAATGCCCACAACAGCCAGAGCTAGGCTAAGTCAAACCCAGGGGTCCAGGTACTTAAGGCATCACTTGTTGCCTCTCAAGGTGCACATTAGCAGGAATCTGGATTGGAAATGGAGCCAGGAGTCAAACCCAGGCACTTAGATACGGGATGTCAGCATCCGAATCAGTCTTAACTGCTATGCCCAACACCCGCCTTCAGGCTTGCTTTATAACAGTCAGCTCTTGTAATAAATAACCCACTCTCTCAGGAACTACATTAATTCCTTCATGAAGGTGGAACTTCCATGATCTAATTACACTAATTACCTAATTCCACTTCTCAATACCATTGCATTGGAAATGAAGTGTCAACACGAGCTTTGGTGTGGACAAACCACATCCAAACCATAGCATGGGCCACACAGTCTTATTTGCACCTATTCAGTTCTGCAGGTGCAGCTCAAAAATATCCACAGACAACAGAAACAAAAGAATGCCACGTGTTCTGGTAAAACTTTACTTACAAAAACAAGGTGGCTAGTCCACACACAAGCCTTGGTTTGCTGGCCATTTAAAAACAATTAGATAAACATGCACATCATGTTGTGAAAATCTGTCTAAATTGTATTGTAGGGGTTGGTGCTGTGGTGCAGTGGATAAAGCCTGCAGTGCTGGGGGCATTCCATATGGGTTCAGGTTCAAGTCCCAGCTGCTCCACTTCCAATCCAGCTTTCTGCTATAGCGTGGGAAAGCAGTAGAAGATGGCCCAAATCCTTGGGTCCCTGCACCTGAGTGGGAGACCTGGAAGAAGCTCCTGGCTCCTGGCTTCAGATCAGCGCAGCTCCGACCATTGTGGCCATCTGAGGAGTGAACCAGTGGATGGAAGACCTCTCTCTCTCTCTTTCTCTCTCTCTCTGCCTCTCTATAACTCTGCCTTTCAAATAAATAAATAAATCTTTAAAATAAATAAATTATATTGTGAAAAATGCCTATTTCAGAACAGAACATGTATTTATATGGTGTGTTGTTCCTTTATTAAAGGGGTTATTTATCAAATTATATAAACAAAACTATATTCATATACTTTTATTATATAATTATATGTAACTATATGTCAACATATCTACATCTTTTTTAAAAAGATTATTTATTTATTAGAAGGGCAGAGTTACAGAGACAAAGACAGAGAGACAGAGAGAGGTCTTCCATCTGTTGGTTCATTCCCCAAATGGCTGCAACAGCTGAAGCTGGGCCCATCTAGTCAGGAGCCAGGAGCTTCTTCCAGGTCTCCCACGTGGGTGTAGGATCTGAAACACTTGGGCCATCTTCTGCTGTTGGATCAGAAGTAGAGTAGCCAGGACTCAAACTGGCGGCACAGGCATAGCCTATAGCTGCTATGCTACACACCACAGCACCAGCCCTTGTCTATATCTTTATATAGATAAATAGTATAAGCAACGAAAAAATCCTAATGTAATTTGCACCAAGATATTAACCTGTATTACTAAAATAAGGTTGTAAAATTATTTCCTTAATGTAAAATGTTAAATGTTTTCTGAGAAGCCATCATGTTTAAAACAAATTTATGACACAAAGTGAAACGTGTACAAATAACTGTCAACTAGGTGCAACCACTTTCATGTTTCTTTTCCATCCTTAACTGCACTTGATGCTTGTAAAAGTATACGTGTATATTTTCCTGGCTTTCTTTGCTTTATTCCTATCATATACTCAGGATCAGTGATTTATAATAAACCACAGTTCAATAAATATTACTCGGAAGTTGTGATTATATTCATGGCATTGATGATGTGAAGTAGAGCAACTTTAGGTAAAGTTTTTTTCTTTAATGAGTCTTCTTTGGGGAGAGCCAGTGGTTGGGATCACAAATGTTACTTCGAGTGTTACATAAGAACCTTTGGGATAGAATATCATGTTGAATGCTTTAGAATCTCTTTGTTCACATGTTGCTGGAGACAGACACCAAGAAGATTCCAGGAACATTCCTATCCCTGTGTTTCTTCCCAATGCCCAGTTGGCATGGTGGGATGACTGATGCTTTTAATAGCTGTCAAAAGATATGGAATGATTACCAGTTCTGCTTGTAAGTTATTCTGCTTGCTTTTGTCATTCAAAGTGTACAGTCCCCAAAATGTACTCCTGGAGCTGGTGTACTGCTGAGGGTGCACACAGCATAATTAGAGGCTTTTGAATCCCTGTGTGAGTTTCTCAAAGTCTGACAGCTGATAACCAATGTGGGCAGCGTAAGGTGTAGGCTGCATGAGGAGTGGGAGGGGTAGGTGGAGAGGCTGCACTCAGAATCAACTCATAGTATTAATTAGGCACAATAGGCTAATTATGGCCTGACTCAAATTCTTCAATGATTGGGGTTTTCCCTTCGGATTATGGGCATTTGGGGACAGTTTTTATTAGAAATCATACAAAATGGTAAACTACATACAGATTTTCTTCCAGCCAGTTTAGTAGAGTAATCAGTTAAATCATCTACAAAAACTGATGGGTTTAGTGATTAATAATTAATCCCTAGGTTTATCATTTTTTCTAAAAAATACTTTAATATTTCCTACTTCCTCATCCCCTGCCAAACAAAGAGAACAAAGGAAACATCTTTTCCCTACCTTACAACAAAATGAAACACTCTACACCAGTTTCCTGGTTTAGACATAGTGTGTGTACTACAATTAAAGCCCACATCTTAGGTGCACCAAATACCTTTTCTTTTATTTGTAATTATCTTAATCATGGACCAGGGTAAAGATAACAAGATTTGACATGGAAAAATTGTGCCATCACCACTCATACCATCTAAAGCTTTAGTAGAAGCCTAAGCCCAAGTGAATATTTAGGATCCGCTCTCCAAGGAGCAAGTAGAATGTGTTAGCAGCCATTATCACCTTAATGGGGCAACTGTTAATAACTGTTGATAGAAACCATGACTCATTTCTGCTCAGATCCCCAGTGTGTGGCCTGGAGCAGGAGTTTAGTAGTTGCTTGATTAAAAGCTCAGCCTGGGGTCAGCACTGTGCTGTAGCACGTAAAACTGCTGCCTGTGACGCCAACATCCCATATGGGTACCGGTTAGTATCCTGGCTGCTCCAGTTCCGATTCAGCTCACTGCTAATGGCCTGGGAAGAACAGCAGAAGACGGCCCAAGTGCTTGGGCCTCTGCCACCCACATGGCAGACCTGGATGAAGCTCCTGGCTCTTGGCTTTAGCCTGGCCCAGCCCTGGCTATTGTGGCTAGGTGGCCATGCGGGCAGTGAACCAGCAGATGTAAGATTTCTCTCTCTCTAGCTCTGGCTTTCAAAAATATAAGTACATCTTTAACTAAATAAAGAAAAAAAAAACACCTCAGTTTGTAGGGTCATCAGTTGGCTCAGTAAGTTAAGACACTCCATGTTGCAATGTCTTGTTTGAGTTCTTGATTCCAGCTTCCTGCTAATGTACACCTGGAGAGACAGCAGGTGATAGCTCAGATACTTGGGTCCTTGCCACCTATGTGGGAGACCCAGACTGAGTTTTTGGCTCATGGCTTCAGCTTCTTTCTTAGCTGTTGCAAGCATTTGGGGAGAGAACCAGCAGATGAGAGATCTCTACATATTTAAGATTTATTTACTTATTTGAAAGTCATAGTTACAGAGAGGGAGAGGCAGAGGCAGAGAGAGATATTCCATCCCAAACGGCCAGAACAGCCAGGGCTGAGCTTTTAAATTTTTTGTATTTATTTTTCTTTATTTGAGAGTCAGACAAAGACATAAGTAGAGATCTCGTGGCCAGTGCTATGGTTCAGTGGGTAAAGCTGCCGTCTGCAGTGCCAGCATCCCATATAAGTTCTGGTTTGAGATTTGGCTGCTCCATTTCCAATCGAGCCCCCTGCTAAAGTGCCCTGGGAAAGCGGCAAAATATGACACAAGTGCTTGGGCCCCTGCACCCATGTAGGAGACCTGGAAGAAGCTCCTGGCTCCTTGTTTTGGTCTGGCCCAGCCCCAGCCATTATGGCCATTAGGGGAGTGAACCAGCAGATGGAAGATCTCTGTCTCCTCTGTGTGTGTGTGTATGTGTAACTCTGACTTTCAAATAAAAAAAATATATTTTAAGGGGCTGGCGCTGTGGCACAGTGGGTTAACGCCCTGGCCTGAAGTGCCGGCATCCCATATGGGCGCTGGTTCTAGTCCCAGCTGCTCCACTTCCAATCCAGTTCTCTGCAATGGCCTGGGAAAACAGTAGAAGATGGCCCAACTCTTTGGGCCCCTGCACCCGCATGGGAGACCTGGAAGTCGCTCCTGGCTCCTGGCTTCGGATTGGTGTAGCTCTGGCCGTTGCAGCCAATTAGGAAGTGAACCAACAGATGGAAGACCTTTCTCTCCCTCTGCCTCTCCACTCTCTGTGTAACTCTGACTTTCAAATAAATAAATAAATCTTTATAAAATATTTTTAAAAGTGGAATTATATGCTGATGTTAAAAATGAATAAAGCAGAATTATACATAATCTCCAAGATAATATGGGTAATAAGTCAAATACAAAATGTAAGGTACAAAACAATGTGTGTGGCATATAACCACTTATGTAAACAAATTAGGAAATGGGGGCTGGAAAGAATATAAACACACTTTTACTTGAAAAGATGCTCTGAAAGGTTACATAAGAAACTGATAACAGTGCTTCAGTCTGGAAAGAGGAATTGAGGAGTTGTGAGGTCTGAAGAGGAGGGAAGCAGGTTTGCCTCTCACTTCTTTGTATTGTTTCCGTTTCTAGCCATGTATACACTATCTACTAAAATTTTTTGAAGATTTATTTATTGAAAGGCAGAGAGAGAAATCTACCATCCGTTATTTCATTCCCCAAATGGCCACAACTGCCATGTCTGGGTCAGGCCAAAGCCAGGGGCCAGAAATTCCCAGATGGGTGGCAGGGCCCAAGTACTTGGGTCAATTTCTGCTGTCTTTCTTTGTGCAGTGGCAGGAAGCTGGATCAAAAGCTGAGCAGCTGGGAATGGAACTGGCAGTCTGATATGGGATACTGGTGTCATAAGCAGCAGCTTAACCCACAGTGGCACAACATTGACTCCCTAAAATTTTTTTAATAATGTTCAAAGGTGGTATTTCAAGGGTAGGTATTTGGCCTACTGGTTAAGATGCTGGTTAGGGTACCCATATTCCATGTCAGAGTACCAGGGTTCAGTACCTGCTCTGGCTCCCAATCCCAGTTTCTTGCTAATGTGGATCCTGGAAGGCATCAGGAGATGGCCACGTAGTTTAGACCTGGATTATATTCCCAGCTCCCAGCTTTGGCCCTGGCTCAGCCTTGGTCTTTGCTGGCATTTGGGGAGTGACTCAGCAGATGGAGTTCTCTCTGTCTCTTTCTAAAAAATAAAATTTTAAAAGTATTATTGCAAAATTAGTTTCCACACAGAATGCTTCTTAGTTTACTAGCACAGTGTGAATTACCATCAGTATCAGAAGAAATTGGGGGAGGGGAGGGTATAGCTACAGGATTATTTATCTCTGAAGTTGATAATAGGGCAGCTGGGACCATGAGGAGGAGGGAGACTTACATTGTTTTGTAGATTTTTATTTATATATAATTGCATATGTGTATATAAATATAAAACATAAATACAGGACACATTATGTATAGTTAAATGGGCAGTGTGACAGAGAGTGTGTGTGTGCAAGAGATGGAGATGAGGAGAGAGAGAGAAAGATCTTCCATCCTCTGGCTCACTTCCCAAATGGCCACAACAGCAGGGTTGGACCAGGCTGAAGCTAGGAGTTAGGAACTGCATTCAGGCCTCCCACATGGGTGGTGGGGTCTCAGGTATTCAAGCCATGATTTGCTGCTCCCGGGTGCATTAGCAGGGAACTGGATCAGCATGGAGTAGCTGGGACTCCAACTGGCACCCATATGGGATGTGGGCATCCCAAGTGGCTGCTTAATCCCCTGTACCACAATGACAGCACCTGTTACATTTTTTGGAACTTCAGTAAACAGGACATGATACTTACAATGGTTCCTTAACATGTGCATATCCATACAAAACAGTATTCATTGAAATTTTTGATAATTACTAATTTCATATATTTTCCAGCATGAAATAAATAATTCTAAATGTACATGAATTTTTGGGTCATTTCTTCTTTACAGATGGATGGTAATCCTGTGCATTTGTTTCCTAGCTTACGTGAATAACATATGAAATATTTAAGCTCTGAATTCAATAAAATCTGAGATGGAGGACAAGATCAGTAATATTTTGTAATAACTGCTGGAAATCCACAGTCTGAGTGCAGATGCAGCTGGTGTGAGACTACAGCCATCACAGGTGTCCTGGCGCAGCCCTACAATTACAGAGGAGCAGCGACCCCGTGAGGCAAAGCCAAGTGGTGCACCTGGGCGCCTAGGATATTCTTCTGGCAAGGATATTACTACTAAGGACTTTTGAAAGGTTGCTTGTTTTTACAGATCTAGACTCAGATCAATCACTGAACGCCCATTTTTGGCTAGTTAAATATATTTTCATGTTACTTCAATGTTTTGTCTGGGGGGTTGGCATATCTAATATGATAGTTCGAGGAGAAAAATGGCAAGCATTGACATTTGAGAACTGAAGTAACAGACAGTAACTTTGAGTTGTTGCTGTTGGTTTTGTTTTTTTTTAATCTGATTAGTTATTGGTAATATTAACAAATAGGTTGAGCAAAGACTTTAGATAAAATGTGTTAGGTTATAGAGGAGAAATATTAATGAAAAAAAAAAAAACAAAAAACTCAACCCTCAAATATTTTACATTCCATAGATTTTGTTGGATTAACATTTTATTTTAATGCACTTTCTACTAGTTTTGCTAATAATTAAGAATTAAGAGGCAGGTGCTGTGGCATAGTGGGTTAAGCTACCACCTTCAGCACCGGCATGCCACATAGGTGCTGGTTCAAGTCCCAGCTGCTCCATTTCTGATCCAGCTCTCTGCTAACGCACCTGGGAAAGCAGCAGAAGATGGCCCAAGTGCCTGGGCTCCTGCACCCATACGAGAGAACCAGACACAGTTCCTGGCTCCTGGCTTCGGCCTGGCCCAGCTCTGGCCATTGCATCCATTTGGGGAGTGAACCTGTGGATGGAAGATATCTCTCTCTCTCTCTCTCTCTCTGTAACTCTGCTTTTCAAATAAAATAAATAAAACTTAAAAAAAAAAGAACTAAAAAAAAGAGGATTGAAGAAAACAAACTACCATACTCTAAGTCTTCTCTTAAAGGAGATAATGACACTATTACTCAGGTGGTGTACTTCCCCAATAGTGTTCCCTAGGATGCTGGACAGGTTTTTTTGTTTGTTTGTTTTTTACCAATAACCCTTTCTTTCAGCAATGAAACATTTTGGGGTAATAATCTCAGTGCTCTATTAAAATCTTTTTTTTTTTTTTTTTTTTTTTTACAGGCAGAGTGGACAGTGAGAGAGAGAGAGAGAGAAAGATCTTCCTTTTCCGTTGGTTCACCCCACAATGGCCGCTCCGGCTGGCATGCTGCAGCCAGCGCACCACACTAATCCGAAGCCAGGAGCCAGGTACTTATCCTGGTCTTCCATGCGGGTGCAGGGCCCAAGCACTTGGGCCATCCTCTACTGCACTCCCTGGCCACAGCAGAGAGCTGGCCTGGAAGAGGGGCAACCAGGACAGAATCCGGCGCCCCAACCGGGATTAGAACATGGGGCGCCTGCACCGCAGGCAGAGGATTAGCCTAGTGAGCCGCGGCACCGGCCTATTAAATTTTTGTTGATTAAAATTTTTCAAGGCTTAAGTGTGGGCTTTTATCTATGTTGACATATAATTAATCCCGAGATAGCAGATGTATTGCAGTGAAACTCTTTTTCTCTGAAGTTCATTTCAATGATTTATTATTAAATAAAGCAATGATTCCATTGATACAAGAGATTAAGATGATCAAAAATTATGGATAAATGAACAAATGAACGATTTGTTTTCCAATGCCCCCCTCTTTTTTTTTAAGATTTATTTATTTGAAATTTAGAGTTACACAGAGAGAGAAGGAGAGGCAGAGCAAGAGAGGTCTTCTATCCACTGGTTCACTCCCCAATTGGCTACAGTGGTCGGAGCTGCGCTGATCGGAAGCCAGGAGCCAGGAGCTTCTCCCTAGTCTCCCCGCTGAGTGCAGGGGCACAAGGAATTGGGCCATCTTCCACTGTTTTTCCAGGCCATAGCAGAGAGCTGAATTGGAAATGGAGCAGCCAGGACTCAAACCGGTGCCCATCTGGGATGCTGGCACTGCAGGCGGTGGCTTTACCTGCTACACCACAGTGCTGGCCCCTCCAATACCCTTTCAAATGATCAAATGGAGCAAAAACTTTAAACAAAAACACCTCAGTATGATTTTCCAGTATTCTCTTAAACTGCCATTTTCTGTGCTCTTATGGCGCAAATGCCATAAATGAATGAAGCTTGGTTGTGTCCCAAATAAAACTTAGTTTAGGTCACAGAAATGTCAATTTCATCAAATGTTCACATGCCACAAAATAGTCTTAAAAATACTTTTTAAAAACCCATTAAAAAAATGGAATATGCATTCTTAGCTTGAAGGCTGCACAAAAATAGATGGCAGGTAGGATTTGGTCGTAGGGCCATAGCTTGCTGACCTCAGCATTACCTCACCGGGTTGATGGGAGTTTCCTGTTTGATCAGATACACTTGCGATTCTACTGTCAAGTGAACTGGAAAGAGTTTTCTCACAGGCCTTGCTTGGCACCCAACACTTTGTACCACCCCGCAGGCCTGGAGAGGAGGGAGTTCTATTCCATGTTCCTATGGCTAGGGGCAGCCCTTACATGCTTAGACTGTAGACTTAAGAAGGGCTGTCACAGGCACAGGCAGCGACGTGAAGGGTTTGAGCCTCTTTATAGATGAAGCTGCTTGCAGCCTGTGAAGAGGCAGTGACAAGTGGTTGCAGTAATCGAGGGGAGAACGACAGTGGGCTGGCCTGGCTGGTGGAAATCATCTACTAAGCAGAGCAGACAGACTGGAGATGTATTTAGGCTTAGATGCTTGCCTGAATGAGCATCGATTAGCTCGTTCAATACCTGTCTCACCAGATAAAAGAAACGGATGACCTATCTAAATGTAGTTGGTACAATGCATCACGTCTTAGCCATGAATAAGCATTTTAAAAAATTGCAGGATCCTTCCCCTGGTGGGAGTTCTGGCGTGCAGAGGCCAGCTGTTTCGGCCTTTGCTGACGCCAGGCAAGGACACGTCCCTGCCTCTCGCTGGACACCTGGGAAAGGCATTGGCCCGTTACCTCCCCGCTGAGTCAAGTGTTTCCTGGTTCAGAGAGGAAGTGGCGTCATTCATGCCTCACTCCTGGCTTCCGGCTTTGATTTTGTAACCTCTGGCCTTTTTTGATCATTGGAATTGTATATCTAAGTCGGCTTGTGACCTGGCGAGGTGGTCACGGGGCTCTCCTGTCTGCCCGCCTGTTGACTGCTTGCTTTATCAATATTGGGGTTCCCAGTTGTGAGGCAGTGGCCGAGGGTGGCATCTGTGGGGAGAACCTGCCAGAGGCCTGCACGCAGGCCCGAGTCTGCCGGTGAACCGCTCTCCCTGCTGAGAAGCCAAACGCCGCTCCTCTGTGTGACTGGCGGCTGAGCCCTCAACTTGCCCTTGACCTCCACGAAGAACTGCGCGCCGTGAGGCTCCCTCCTTGCCGAAGTTCGGATATGAGTTCGTTTTCCTTTGCCAAGGGACCTGCTGGTGATTGGGAAATGCCTGTGTCTGGGGTTAACAATGGTTTCTAAGTGAATAAACGGGCCATTTAATTCTGTAACAAAAAATTAAAAAAAAAAAATTGCAGGAGCCTATTAATTTGTTTGATTCACTGGTTGACCCTACACAAAGTGGAGTACAATTTTATTCAACAAATGTTGGTTGAAAATGCTTTTTTTATGGAAAATCTTTAAAAATCCGTAAATTCACTGCAGTGCAAGGTCAGGAATTACTGCTCGTTGACACTTTATCCTATTTCCATACTTTATCCCATTTCCAGCCTCTTTCCTGAGCCCCTTCCCGCCCCAGGTTCCCACCGCGCCTCGGCGCCTGGTCACACCCCTGGGCCCGCCCCCCGACGCCTGGCTCTCCCGCTCCCTCCGCCCACCCTGCAAGCTCCGCCCCCTGGAGTCCCGCAACCCAACTCCTGCCCTCCTTCCGTCGCTTTCCGCCCAACCCCGCCCCCATGGCCACCTTCGATTGGCTAAACTGGCGGAGCCGCGGCGGGGATGCAGCGAAGCCGCATTATGATTGGCTGAAAGGTAGGCCTCCCTCCTCGTGATTGGCTGCTAAGGGGAGCCAGCAAGTGTGGCTGAGCTCTCGGGTGTGTGGACGCCGCTTTGTTGCCGGAGGGGGGTGGCGGTGGAAGTTAAGGGGGTCGGGGGCCAGCGCGTGTGGCGGCCGCTGTAGTCACTTCGCCCGGCACCTTTTCGCCCAGGAATCAAGCCGACGGCAGCCATGAGCGGCGGCGTGTACGGGGGAGGTGAGTGAAGGCGGCCCGGCCAGAGAGCGCGCCTTTTTGGCGTGTGGGGTTTGTAACCGCCGCCCCCAGCCCTCCCCTACCCGGCGGTCCCTTCCGGTCTCCCCCTCTCGGGACCCCGGCCTCCCCGCCCCATCCCCGCCCCGCGCTCTGCCCGCCCCCGGAGCCCACCCGGCTCAGCGTGCGCCTCGGGCGCCGGAGGAGCTGGGCTTTTGGGGTCGCGCGTGCTGCTTCCAGCGGGCCGGCCCGCGGCGCCCCGGCTGGAGTGTCTCGCCTCGGGGTGGCAGCCCCGCGTGTGTCTGCAAAATTCGCCCGTGTGGGGCTTGCGTCTGCGTTTAACCTGGGAGGCCCCCAGCAGTTGGCGAGCGCGGACGGAGGGTGTCCGCAACGTCCCATAGAAGGCAGAGCGGCCGCGAGAGGTGGACCGAGGGGAGAGGGGGCGGCCGCCTCGGTCTGCGCCCTGCGCTCGCGCTGCCTCACGTTCCTCAGCAGCTCCTGCCCATTCTTGACCGTGGAGTCTGCGGAGTTACTCGTGGGAGGGCCTGGTTGGGATGAATCTAGAGACACATGCAATTTAAGGACGCCCGGAAGCTTTGCCTGAGGTCCCGGGCGTCTGTTCTCTGGCTTTTCTTGAGTAGACTGTGTTGTGGTACAAAGATTACCACGGGCTGTGGGCATCGTCAAACTTCTCAGCGCCTTGGCCTTGGGCAGTTTACTTTCCCCGACTTTGCGCCGCTCGCTCGTGGGATGGGAATTCCTTAGCCAACGAGGGTGGCTGCCAAGATGGACCGACATGAAGCTACACCTGCTGCTCCAATTGAAGTCCGTGGAGCGGCAATATCAGCATCACCTGCAAGCTGTTTAGAAAGAATCTCAAGGCCCACCCTCCGTTCTACAGAGTCAGGGCTTCCATTTTTGAAAGATGCCCCAGACAATTGGAGCACTCACTGTTGGATTCACATTTTGGGGTGTGTTTGAGTTAGAGACCCAAAAGACAAATCCGAAATACAGTCAGCCTTGAGTAACTGTGGGCTCCACATCTGTGGATCCCACTAACTGTGGACCAGAAGTATTCAGAAAAAATTGCATCTGTATTGAACATGTGCAGATTTTGTTTCTTGTTATTCCCTAAAGTATAACAGCTGTTTACATAGTGTTTACATTGTACTAGGGATTATAAGTAACATAGAGAACACCTACTTAAAGTATCCAGTAGTCTGTGCCACAGGTTATAGGCAAATGCTACATCGGTTTATATAGTCGACTTGAGTATCCAAGGATTTTGGTGTATGGGGGTAGGGTCCTGTAACCAATCCGCTGCAAACACTGAGGGACTATGTGCTTGCTACTGCTACTGTTTTAGTAAGGATTCTCTTTCTGAAGAGGATGGCATTCCGCAGGTAAAGGGATAGGTAACTTTTCTAAGTTCTTAGTATTTTTGGTGGTGTAGTTTCAGAGTCTTCTCTGAGGCAGCATGCTGAGCCTGTTGCCTCCTCCTTCCTATTTTGTGTCCTTGATTTTCTTATTTTTACTTTGGATCTTGTTAATTCACCTCTTCCCCATCTGAAGATTCAGTCTTGACTCCAGAGAAACTGAGTCTAGACTCTTAGGAGCTCCAGGTTCATTGAATCAAGGATCCGGAGGCTGTCCAGTATTCCTTACAAGGCATTGTTTAGTATGACTGGTAGGAATGGGATAATACTAATGCTAGCAGCTAGCATTTATTAGGTGCGTACTGGAGACCAAGAGTATTCCAAAGGTTTTATGTGCATTATTTTTAATCCATGCAGTAACTCCTATAATCTACAACCACCATGTAAGATGGTATTATTATCCCTGTGTTACTGAAGAAAATGATGTAAAGATAGGAAAGGTTAAAAATCAGCCCAAAGTCATAATTATCTAGGGAGTTGAGAGCAAAAATCTCTGAAATAAAGGGCATTTCAGCCAAGCCCTTCCCTACTCCTTTAAAAAAGCCATTTCTTTGGTTATTTCTCTGTGTGTCATGTTTCAGTTATACAACCATAGTATTACCATGTATGACTTAGGTGTTCAGAATAAAACCACTTCTTGCTAGCTTATTCAGAGGAGTGTAAGGATTATTCAGAAAGTTTATGGAAAATGGAGTTGAATGTTTATTTTAGTGTGAACATTTTTGGAATTTAATCAAGAAAGCTTATGAAAAAACATGGATTTCAAAAATTTTTGCACCAAAATACTTAGTTTTTAATTCATTTTCCATGAACTTTTTGAAGTACTCTGATGTTTTAAAGTCTTTCATGTAGAAAGTACTTAGAATTCACAAAAGTAAGTATGATTTTGTGTTTATAGTGGATCATATTTTTCCAAGGAATTTAGTGTTAAAAGCAACCAAACCATTCACTTAAAAATGTTGAGTAATTGGGCCGGTGCTGTGGCATAGTGAGTAAAGCCACCGCCTGCAGTGCCGGCATCCCATGTGGGTGCCGGTTCGAGTCCTGGCTGCTCCATTTCTGATCCAGCTCTCTGCTGTGGCCTGGGAAAGCAGGAGCTTCTTCCAGGTTTCTGACATGGGTGCAGGGGCCCAAGGACTTGGGCCATCTTCTACTGCTTTCTCAGGCCATAGCAGAGAGCTGGATAGGAAGTGGAGCAGCCGCGTCTCGAACCGGCACCCATATGGGATGCCGGCGCTTCAGGACAAGGTGTTAACCCGCTGCACCACCGTGCTGGCCCCCTTTATAAATTTTAAAATTTATGCTTGCCTCTAATTCTAATAATTATTTCCAAGCAAATCTAAAACTGACCTTCAGCTTTAGGTATAATGCATGATTCATCTGGATTTCCATCCTTTCTAAGTAGTTTCTGGGCCTACTTATTGCTCTTGCAATTATCTTCCATGGCACTTCTCTACTTTAAACTCCTTTGCATAACAAAAATAAATGTGTACTACCAGACCAACTTTGATAAATTGTTAGTTTCATCACTCTTGTACTATCCATCTCTCTCCATCCCCCCTACCCCGCCAATCTCTAACCTTAAGAATTTCTCAAAGTTGTCTTCCTTGTGAGTTGGCCACCAATCATGGGGCACTCTGATCCAAACAAAAATAAAACTACCTCCCCACCTCTTCCCAAAGCCATTTGCCTTCAAGATCACATTAGAATGTTTAAAGACCAGGCTAGAAAATTGCTATTCTGTTTTTCTGTTTTCTCAGAGAATTACATCACCTCCTAAACTTGGAAGCCATTTACTCTGGGGCAAAACAGAATCCTCAAGAACTACAAACTGCCCCCCTCCATTATTCTTTTAGTAGAAAAGGGATCCACCCTTGAGCTGAACATTGCATCCTAGGTTTTAAGCATCTATGCCTCTGTGGTTAAGCTATCAAGTCACTGGTCTTCCTTTACCACTCTAATATTGGTGCTTGATTTTTTTTTTTAAACAAAACATGGTACAAGAATTAGATGTGTCTTCCATCCTTGAAACTAAAATTAACTATTACAAAATCCCAAGAACTAAGATCCCTACTCAAAATTCCACTGTATCCAGTTTGATATACAAATTAGGAAAATTAACTGATTTATTAGATTTTTTTCATTTCACAAAACAAATTTTTTTGAGTGCTTGGTATGTGCTAGGTATAGGCTGTGCTTTGAAGAAGCTCAGTTTTGAAAGGTGTGTCAGTTAGACCCCATATTTCATTGATTTTTAGTTGTTTATTTTCTCCTAAATTTAAGCAATTGAGGCTTTGAAATCAGCTGGGTGGAACCACTTGAATGTCGTTTTGTAGGTGACAAGAACTACTAAATTATTCACCCC